>NC_067231.1:12469958-12781458 GCF_019924925.1 Ctenopharyngodon idella
TGGCCTATTCCTATATCCATGATGAAAGTGGAGCGGGCATTCGGAGAATCTGCGCGCCATAAATAGTAACAGTTCAAAATAAACAACGAGAAGCGTTGTGGAAAACGATACCACAATTTTCTCTAATTTTCTGATTTATGAACACAAATGGAAAAACAATTGAACTGGGCAACATATGAGTCACCTGTTAATGAAGTTGACTATACACAGCGCGAGCAGCCCCGCAGCAGACGTCTTTTCTTTTTTTCGCGGTAGGCCTAGGCTACATCTTTTTATGTCATCGTGTGTTAAAGCGCAGCTGGTACACTGCGGTAGCAGAAAACACTGGTTAAATTTATATTTTATTCTGGGGATAATCTGGGGTGGCAATGCTTTTTCTTAGGGTGGCAGGTATCCGCCCCTGAATTGTTGTCACGTTTTTGCATTTTTGATTACACTACACTGGTCTTGTGGTTTGCACTGACAGGTCGCAGAGGAGCTACAGAACGGACCACTGGAAGACGATGAGAGAGAGCTATTAACACTTCTTACCGCTCCACATGTGAAGGTGCTAAAGTCACACTTGTGCTTTCTGTAGAGATTTCCCTAACTGTGTGTGTTCATGTCTTTGTGGTGAAGAAATCTTCTCCTAATTGTATATTTGGCCCTACAGTAATTCACAACATTTTTAGAAACAAGGTCAGATCAGCTGCACGTAAACACTTGCCTCTTTAATTTGAAAATTACATTGGTATGTAAATTCTGTTACAGATATGAGGCTGACACAATAATTCCTCTTAAATCAGTAGGCTATTTAAACGAATCTTGGCGAAATAAGCTTAGTTAATTTTATTTGATATTGGCATTACAAAATAGAATCAGATTTCCTCCATGTGCCACAGGAGGAATTGTTTTTTATTTCTATTCTCTGTCAGTCCATACTGTATATCTACATATTAATTCTCTTTCGCTCTAGCTTTTACATGCACATTCTTTCTTCCATAGCACTAGTGAATCATTCTGTCAACTTTTATTGTGATTATTCTCTCCATGACACATCAGGCAGTATTAACAGTACATGACACAGTGGCACAGAAGAACTTTGAGCCTGTGCTCCCCCCTCTACCAGATGATCTAGACGATGAACTGGAGGAGGAATCAGTGAAGATCGTGCGTTTGGTGAAGAACAAGGAGCCTCTTGTGAGTTTCAGCAAACAAATATAGTAGTTTATGCATCATAACAAGTTATATTAAATGTATGTATGATGATTGAGCTGTTTTGTGTATAAAATGACTATTTTGTCCACTATCATCAAGACATGGGAAATATAGGCTTATATAACTTTTGCAATTGATTGTGGCTTTTAGGGTGCGACCATCCGCAGGGACGAGGTAACTGGAGCGGTGGTGGTTGCTAGGATCATGAGGGGCGGGGCTGCAGACCGCAGTGGTGAGTGACAGCCTGGTCCCTCCCCTTGTCAGCATAACATTTTTTCTTCTGTGCCAACTGTGTGTTTTTACACTGTGGCCGGACAAAAGCAAAATCTCTCTCAGCAGATCTGATGTAACATAATCCCGTGATCATGGGACCATCCAAGTCAAAAACTGTTCAGTCTGTAAAACCATGACAGATGACTCAATTCTCAATGGAAAGATAAAATGAGGGAATTGAATAACCATTTATTCAAGTGTAATGCAAAGAATTTACTGAGAATCTATCCTGTAAGAAATCCAAAATTATTTTTAAAAAGTGACAAATTAAATAAAATGAAAATTACATGTCAGCAACAAAGGAGACTGTAATCACAGCAGAATCATTATTTTCTTGATATTAAAAGCATTCATAGCGAATTTTTCTGATCACATGCAAAATATTGACTAAAATCCTTGAGATTATGATTTGCTTTGGGATTACAGATTATACTGGAAATATACAGAGCAGATTTAATGGTTGCCATAGAAATTCTGCTGAAATATGATTGTGTGCAAGGTTGTCCTACTGAATAATGGCTTTAGTATGCATGCAATGATATAACGTTCAATGAAAAAAATATGATTGAGAAATGTTTGTAGATATTAATGTGCCATTTTAATAATTATGCTTTTTTTATATAGTGGGGACCAAAAATCTGACATTAATCTAGGATTTTTATTTAATATATATATATATATATACATACATATATATATATATATATATATATATATATATACAGTCAGAATTATTGGCACTCTTGGTAAATATGATCAAAGATGACTGTAAAAATAAATCTGCATTGTTTATCCTTTTGATCTTTAATTCATAAAATTAGCAAAAATCTAACCTTTCATTGAAGGAAAAGAATTGAAAGTGGGGGGAAAATCACATTATGAAATAAATGATTTTCTCCTAAACACGTTGGCCACAATTATTGGCATCCTTTTATTCAATACTTTTTGCAACCTCCTTTTGCCAAGATAACAGCCTATAATGCCTGATGACTTTGGAGACCACCTGACTAGAGATCAGAGACCATTCCTTCATACAGAATCTCTACAGATCCTTCAGATTCCCAGCTCCATGTTGGTGCTTCTTCTCTTCAGTTCACTCCACTCATTTTCTTTAGGGTTCAGGTCAGGGGACTAGGGTTGGGAATCGTGAGAAATTTTCCCGTTCCGGTTCTGATTCCGGTTCTGCTTAACGATTCCGGTTCCGGTTCCATTAAAATAATTAAATAACTAATAAAAAATAGTAGTAATGGAAAAATGCACAATACTTGACTCAAACAGTCCTTTTTGTGTTTATTATTCTTGTAAAATGAATTTAACAGACTGTTAATCTCAACAAATTCACTAACACTTTACAATAAGGTTCATTAGTTAACATAAGTTAACTACATTAACATGAACTAATAATGAACTGCATTTCTACAGCATTTATTAATCTTTGTTAATGTTAATTTCAACATTTACTAATACATTATTAAAATCAAAAGTTGTTTACATTACAAATTTGTTAACATTAGTTAATGCACTGTGAAGTAACATGAACAAACTATGAACGGCTGTATTTTTATTAACTAACATTAACAAAGATTAACAAAAACAGTAACAAATGTATTACTCATGGTTAGATCGTCTGAAAGATTGTTTGTGAAGCTGTTTATATCTACATGACAACTCTCTTTAGATCAACGGCAGCGCGAACGCAGATTTGAATGTCGCAATTTTATTTTTGTCGAAGGTTAAATGTACACGGGTGAATCGTTGTCATTTAGGAATTAGATCATGTGGGTGATGAAATCGAGAACGCAATCTTTTAAAGATTAATCTAAGATTTCTGAGCGGTTTTGATTTATTTGATTATTTGTTAGTATTTGATAGAATCCATGATACCATGTATCTGAACAAGATGTCCAGGACCTCCAGCAGAAAAATAGGCCCACAGCATTAAAAATCCAGCAGTATATTTAACCGTGGGCATGGGGTACTTTTTATCCATGTGTGCACCAAACCCATCTGGTGGGTTTGCTGCCAAAAAGCTCTTTTTTTAGTTTCATCTGACCATAGAAGCCGGTCCCGTTTGAAGTTCCAGTCTTGTCTGACAACTGAATATGCTGGAGATTGTTTTTGGATGAGCGAGGAGGATTTTTCTTGAAACCCTCCCGAACAACTTGTTGTGATGTAGGTGCTGTTTGATAATTTTTTTTAGGCTTTCTGAGACTCAAGACTCAACTAATCTCTGCAATTCTCCAGCTGTGATCCTTGGAGAGTCTTTGGCCACTTAAACTTTCCTCCTCACCGCTCATTAGGACGATTTAGACGATTTGTCCTCTTCCAGTCAGATTTGTAACATCTTTAGTTGATTGGAACTTCTTAATTATTGCCCTGATAGTGAAAATAGAGATTTTCAATGCTTTAGCTATTTTCTTACAGCCACTTTCTATTTTGTGAAGCTCAACAATCTTTTACTACACATCAGAGCTATATTCTTTGGTTTTACTCATTTTGATGAATTATTAAGGGAATTTGGCCTTTGTGTTTCCTCATGGTTATACTCCTGTGGAACAGAAAGTCATGGCTGGACAATTTCATGTTCATGATCACCCTGGTGTGCAAAAAAAAAAAAAAAAAATGTAAATATGAATGGGAATATACTTCAGGGATATTTTACTCTTAAAAAATTCTAGGGGTGCCAATAATTCTGACCACAACTATATATATATATATATATATATATATATATATATACTGTGGTATAAAGAAAAAATATTATGTATCATATTATATATATATATATATATACATGCAAATATATGTACAATATATGTAATATAATCTATAGTATAATGTTATGAATAATTAAAATGTAAAAATTAGATATTGTAACAATACAAAGCAGGTTGAAAATCGGCTAAACGTAAAATAAGTGTTTAGTATCAGACTATGTTTTTTGAATGCACCATGATGACTCTTGACTGAATTCTCCTTCAGGTCTGGTGCATGTTGGAGATGAGTTGAGGGAAGTCAATGGAAATCTCATTATACACAAACGTCCTGAGGAGATCAGCCAGATTCTGGTGTGTTCACTATTTCTCTGTTGTTTTACAAAAGCTGAGTCATTCCCATAAGACTCCTTATCTGAAAAGGCACTTGTGTGATTTAGTGTCCTTTATTATTGTTTGTCGGGCTGCAGTCTCAGTCTCAGGGCTCGATCACTCTGAAGATTATCCCTGCCATTAAGGAGGAGGACAGATTCAAGGAGAGTAAGGTAAATGCAATCACTTTATTTGAAAGTCATAGGACAGAATAGATAGCTGCTGCGGATAATGTATGCAGTGTTATTTTATGTCTCTTTAAGGTCTATTTAAGAGCCCTGTTTGATTACACACCATATGAGGACAAGGCCACACCCTGCCAGGAGGCAGGACTGCCTTTCACACGTGGGGACATCCTGCAGGTGGTGAGCCAGGACGACCCAACGTGGTGGCAGGCCAAAAGAGTGGGAGACAGCAACCTGCGTGCCGGCCTTGTTCCTTCAAGACAGTTCCAGGAGAGGTACACAACAAAAATCATGTCAACAGTTGAACATTAGTATGTAAATTAATTAAAACAACAGTTGATTTATTCTTTTTGAATAAATATTTGAGGACACACTCATCTTCTTCTTGTCTCTTCTGACATTCGGCCGCTATGATTCTTCTAAAAGAAAGTCTTTGGTTCTTATTGTAACGATATCTTGTTTCTTTGTCCTAAATTTGCAGACGACTGTTGTATAGGATGAAAATGGGAACACACCAGAGCCCTAAATCACCCAGAGCAACACCATGTAAGTTCTCAGAAGCTACTACTCGGTAGCTGAGGGAAGTAGGGTACCTACTACTTAATTAGATGTGAGTTGCTTATAAACATTAAAACAAAAAATCTGTAAATGCAGCAGTTATTCAGCAGACAGGTGGATATCTTGCATCTTTTTTGAGGTGTGCTGACAAAACTCTCAGAGAAAATATGAAAGCGTACCTGTCAAAGACAAATGGAGAAGAACGCTGGTATATTCAGATTAATTCTTCAGTTTAATCAGATCTTCCGCCTTTTTTAACCCATTCCTGTTAAATGACCTAGGCAATATAGTGTTATTTGCGAGAAAAAATGTTGTTTATGTTGTTTATGTTACACTTTCAAATGTTTCCAAAGAGTCCTGGGTATCGATGCAGATTCTCGATTTGATTCAGATTCACAAGTTCTCAATTCAATTCCATTTTTTATTTAATCAGTTTAAGCTATATAATGTTCATTTTGGTTACATATTCTTTCTTTGTAATGCTGTAATTTATACAGACCAGTCCTTTTAACAGTCAATTTAAAAAATGTCTCATAGTTCTTTTGTTTCTAAAATCTGGGTATGCTGGTCATGCTCTATTTTTTTGATTCACTAAAAAGAACCGACTCACAGTTATCTCATCGCATTCAATATTCAATACACATCTCGCCCCATCTGCAAGAAGTGCTGTACAATACACTGAAATCGTTCATAGTATTTTAAGGATAGATATCAGCATAGGTTAAATGAAGATGGTGAATTTATATTTTTGACCAGGCCTGTCAGAATTGACAATACTAGTTGCAATATTCTATATTTATTTGCTTTTCCCATACTTGTTCATGTTGCAGCAATTGTGTTTGTTTCCTCATTCTGCTTACCCAAGGTGACCAATCTTGTGAAAAAGGTAGGTGATTTTGACAAAATGTCATTAAATATTAAATATTAAAAGGTAACACTTTATTTTACAGTGTCCTTGTTGCACACTTGTAGCCTACTTAGTGTAGTATTAACAGTAGATTTTGCATAATTACAAGCAACTTACCATAAACCTAACCCAGTAAGTTGTTAATTAATTAATATTACTCAGTAGTATTACTTATTTGTGTAATTACACTGTAACCGTGACACCTTAATGTAAAGTATAACCTAATAAAAATTGAAATACTTAAAAATTATTCTCAAATTTATTCTTAAATCTGTTAAATGGGTATTTCAGGTATTTGTTATTAACTTACAATCATTACTAGTCCATGAAAAGAACTACAAGACTCAATTAAATACCCAGTACAAATGCTGAAATCCCTGCGCTCAGTGCTTGCTGCTTCTTTTTGCTGTTGTGGTTCTCTTGGCCTCTCCAATAACTCTGACCTCTGAGTTTCTGACCTACAAAATGTCCTTGTAAAGTGTATATATCCCGTTACCCCACTGATTCTCCTTTCCTCCCTGTACCCTTTCATCTCTTGTGTTCTCCTGACCCACCCACCCTCCAGAGGACTGTGACAGTGAGTGCAGTCTCAGTGGACAGCACGTAGGTGAGAGATGCACCCTTCACACTGAAATGCACTCCACATGGCTTTGGCTCTGGATGATGCTTTTTCGTGTGGTGTTAATCGCTTAAAATATCATCTGGTTTCATTGTGAGTTCTTTGATACACCACAGAGCTCATGCGCTTGGCACATCCTAAGACCCCAGCCATTGGTCACATCTTGACAGCCCACTGCTCTGCTGCTGGCTTTGGACAACTCCCTCTTTGAGTTTTTGTCTTAATGGTTTTTAGTGTGTGCTCTTTGCTAAGAAGAAGATTTTTCTGCACTTACTCTTTGTGGCACTTACTGCTTAAAGGGACAGTTTACCCAAAAATGAAATCTTTACATTGTTCATTTGAGCCTGTATGCCTTTCTTCTGTGGAACACAAAAGGAGAAACATTGAAGAATATGCCTGCTGTTTTTTTTCTTTTTTTCAAGTATTCTGAAGTCATGTGGTACCTACACCGTGTTCCAAATTATTATGCAAGTGACATATCAGTAAGATTTCAGTACAATAAACATTCAGATTTTAGTTTTTCTTTTGTTTGTTTATTTATCCATGTCTTTTTAAATAACTGGTATCACTCTCGGGCAAAATAATTTGCCAGGTCTATGGAAACCGCACTTAGAGGTTGTTCCACATTATTAAGCAAGTCACAGTTCTCATGCAATATGGGGCGGAAGAAAGATCTTTCTGAAGATGAAAAGCATGAAATGGTGCAATGTTGTGCAAAAGGCATGAAAACAACTAATATTGTGTGAAAACTGAATGGAGATTATCAAATCATTGTAAGGATTTTGTGAGTGATTTAGAGCACAGCAGAACTCGGTCAGATAAAGGCTTATTAATGAAAGTTCCTGTCAAAAAAATTAATTGTATTAAAAGGGCAGCTATCAAAAAAAAGCCAGTGTTGAGCAGCAAACAGGTATTTGAAGCTTCTGGTGTCTCTGGAGTCTCAAGAAGCTCTCCATGCAGGCTGGCAGTTGTGCATAAAGATGCATTTCAGCCACTCCAAACCAAAGCTCACAAAGAGAAACATTTACGGTGGGTTTAGAAATACATGAAGACTCATTTTTAAATAGTTTTATTCACTGACTAATGCCGTACTACAATGGATGGTCTAAATGGATGGATTTCTGGATGGTTGGTGAATGGCCACCATGTTCCAACAAGACACTCAGGGAGCTGGCGGGTGATGATTTGGGCTGGAATATTGGGAAGTGAGATGGAAGGTCCCCTTCTGCAAGATATATGGAGCTCATAACGTCTCGGTTACAAAGGTAACCCTCATTCCCTGAAGGAGGGATCGGAGACGTACGTCGGACAGACCGACGAATAGGAATCTCGCTAGAGAGGCCAATCTGCTTCGAGTGTAACTAAAACGAGCCAATGCACATTGGAATGCAATCATCTGCAGCAGCTGCTCGCTTCACAGCGTGGGTATATAATGAGCAGCAGGTGCGTTGCATCTTCAGGTTTTCGCTGAGGAGCCGAACCGGATAGGCGGCAGCATCAGCGAGGTACAGCGACTGTGGCGACGGGACGTACGTCTCCGTTCCCTCCTTCAGGGAACGAGGGCTACCTTTGTAACCGAGACGTTCCCATTCGGTCAGTCACGTTCGACGTACGTCGGACAGACCTACGAATAAGAATCCCTACCAAAGCGCCACAGGGGCTGCCCCCTTCCAGCGCTCTGTGCAAGCCTCCTGTACCCCCTTGCTTATGGACGGTGGGACAGGGCTAACACAGAGAGTGTCGATCACTGCTGTTCCCCAAAAAACCCATTCAGTGAGACTATTGGATAACAGTGGGAAAGCATACCCTTTCACTGGAAAGGAACGCTGCGGAAGCCACATCCTTCCCCAAAGGAGTTATGTGGAGAAGAACATATGGACTAACCCCGTAGGGCTGTACTACATATGGAAGTACACGGGTGACTCCAACCTGATGAGAGGTGGGTTCTCCCAGAAGGAAAGACACGGGCTTCGTTTAGGAGCAACCGTGGAACTACACATATGGGATCCCTGTAGGGTCACACATATGGTACCCAGCCTAAATCCGGTTCTCAAGGATACAACGGAGTATAGGCCTGGCGCCAGACGCTCCGCCACGTCGGCTGCCGAAGGGAGATCGGGGGAATCAACAGGGTCTGCCTCGTAGGGACTCTCTGGAGTAATAAGCGCATGTAAGCCGACACTAAGCCGGGGCCTCTCCGTGCCTCTGACCTGAGGTGAGAACACGGGAGGAGACCGGCTTGACACGGAGGCTACAGAATCTAGCGAACGTGTTAGGTGTCGCCCAGCCCGCAGCTCTACAAATGTCTGTCAGCGAGGCGCCACGAGTCAGCGCCCAGGAGGATGCAACACCTCTCATAGAGCGAGCATGCAACCTGAGCGGGCAGGGCACGCCTTGAGCTTGGTAAGCCAAGGCGATGGCGTCCACTATCCAGTGGGCCATCCTCTGCTTGGAGACAGCCTTTCCCTTCTGCTGGCCTCCGTAACAGACAAAGAGCTGGTCTGAGGTCCTGAAGCTTTGGGCAGCGCTTGCAGGCTCACTACCTGGTCCCTGAAGGGAGTGGTAGGAACCTTGGGCACACAGCCAGGCCGGGGTCTCAGTACCACGTGTCTGTCACCTGGCCCGAACTCTAGGCATGATTCATCGACCGAAAATGCCTGCAGGTCCCCTACCCTCTTGATGGAGGCCAACGCAACCAGCAGCAAAGTCTTCATAGACAGAATCTTTAAGTCTGCTGACTGCAAGGGCTCAAAGGGAGCATTCTGGAGAGCTCGAAGCACCAGAGCAAGGTCCCAAGAGGGTAAGGAGGGGGGTCGAGGAGGATTTAATCGTCTTGCCCCCCTAAGGAACCTGACAACCAGGTCGTGCTTACCAACAGACTTGCCATCGATGTGGTCGTGGTATGCGGAAATTGCGGCAGCATGAACTTTGAGGGTGGAGGGGGACAGCCTACGCTCCAGCCCTTGCTGCAAGAATGAAAGCACGACTCTGATTGAGCATCTTCGGGGGTCTTCCTGGCGAGAAGAGCACCACTCGACGAACAGGTCCCACTTTAAGGCGTAAGCACGTCTCATAGACGGTGCACATGCCGAAGTGAAGGTGTTAAGTACCTGAATGGCGCGAAGCGACCTCAGATGCTTCTGACTCCAAAGGAGGAGATGGCGGGCGAGTTGCGACATGCGACGGGAGCATAGACCACCTTGACGGTTGATGTACGCAATAGTCGCAGTGTTGTCCGTACGGACCAGCACATGCTTGCCCCGTAACGGCCCTTTCAGGCGGCTCAGGGCAAGGCGTACTGCTAGCAACTCGAGGCAGTTGATGTGCCAATGCAGTTGGGGGCCCGTCCAAACCCCTGATACTGCATGCCCGTTGTACGTGGCACCCCAGCCGGCGGCAGAGTCATCTGTGAACACCACAGCATGCCGGGACACCTGCTCTAGGGGCACTCCTGCCCGAAGAAACAAGAGGTCTGACCACTAGCTGAAGGTTTGCCACTCGGAACGTACCGCATTGCCACGCCCATCTCGGGACTCGGCCGTGAAGTCAGTGCTGAAGCAGTCTCATATGAAGCAAACTGAGCGGAGTTACTGCCGCTGCGGCTGCCATATGCCCCAGGAGCCTCTGAAAGAATTTCAGTGGGACCGCTGTCCTGCCTTTGAACGTATTCAGGCAGTTCAACACCGACTGAGCATGTTCCTCTGTGAGGCGTGCTGTCTGTTCGACCGAATCCAACTCCATACCGAGAAAAGAGATCCTCTGCACAGGGGAGAGTTTGCTCTTTTCCCAGTTGACCTGAAAGCCCAACTGGCTGAGGTGACTGAGCACCAGGTGCCTGTGTTCGCACAACTGAACCCGAGACTGCGCTAACATAAGCCAGTCGTCGAGATAGTTGAGGATGCGAACACCCTGTTCTCTCTTGGGAACAAGGGCTCCCTCCACGACCTTCGTGAAGACGCGGGGAGACAGGGCCAGCCCGAATGTTAGGACCTTGTACTGATATGCTCGACCCTCGAACGCAAAGCGCAGGAACGGCCTGTGTCGAGGTAGAATTGAGACATGAAAGTACGCGTCCTTCAGGTCGATCGCTGCAAACCAATCTTGGGGACGGATGCACTCGAAAATGCGTTTCAGTGTGAGCATTTTGAACGGTAGCTTGTGGAGGCTCCGATTCAAAACTCGCAGGTCCAAGATCGGACGTAACCCACCGCTTTTCTTGGGTACAATGAAGTGGGGACTGTAGAACCCTGACCTCATATCGGCTGGAGGGACCGGCTCTATCGCGTTCTTCACCAGTAGGACCGCGATCTCCGCATGCAAGACATGGGCATCGACAGCTTTTACTGAAGTGAAGTGGATGCCTCTGAAATCTGATGGTCCGAATGAGCCAGCGAGACGGACTGGGGAGCACTAACCAGGCTCGCAGAGACCGTACAAGCGGGATCAAAGGAACCGTAGGCGTACCCGCAGTGACGCGGCTCGGGAGGCTCTCTTAGCAAGGCAGCCCGTAACGGGGTCTGAGTGAGCTGAGCAACACTTACCTGGTTCCAAGGTCGGGCAGGGGTGCAGGAGAGGCTTTGGCCGCCTTCTCGAACTGCACGCTGCTGCCCTCTGGTGAAGGAAGAGGGGGATGAGAGTGGAGAGGTTCTTGCCCTCCCACTGCTCTCCGTGCCCTCTTCGGACCAGGAGATGGAGGAAACTGCTCTTTTTTTGAAAATTTGGGTACCGCTGGCTGAACAGAAACAAAATGAAACAAAGGATTTACTACCCGGCCCTCCTCCGGGGGAAGGAGTGGTGCAGTCACCATCTCCTGAAGAGCAGTCCCAGCCATCTCCGGGTCGCCCGTCCTAGGGCCTCTTGCTCTTGGCTTTACCACCCTTCTTGGCGGGGGCCTGGACGGGCTGGGCACCCCGCTTGCGACTGGCTCCACGGTGCCGCTTGGATGGAGGCTGCTGCTGTGGTGCGGGAGCGGGGGCAGCCGCAGGGGGCGGATGGGTGGACGCAGCAGCTGACCGCCGCGGCAGGATGTGACTGATGGTCTCAGTCTGCTTCTGTACAGCTGAGAACTGCTGGGCGAAGTTCTCGACCGCGTCGCCGAAGAGGCCGGTCTGGAACATGGGGGAATTAAGGAACCTGACTTTGTCGGTATCCCTTATGTTGGCCAGACACAGCCAGAGATGGCGTTCCTGGACCACCAAAGTGGACATCGCACGACCCACTGACCGCGCCATAACCTTCGTCGCACGAAGCGCAAGGTCCGTCGCAGCACAAAGTTCCTGGAGAACTTGTGGATCATGACCACCCTCGTGCAGGTCCTTCAGTGCCTTGGCCTGATGGACCTGCAACAACGCCATAGCGTGTAAGGCGGAAGCGGCTTCCCCGCAGGCTTGGCGAGCCCTGCCGGTAAGATCCAGCAGCTGCTGCATATGATTGCATGCCAATGTACATTGGCTCGTTTTAGTTACACTCGAAGCAGATTGGCCTCTCTAGCGAGATTCCTATTCGTCGGTCTGTCCGACGTACCTCGAATCTAACCGACTGAATGGGAACTGGCCATTTTCAGCTATGGTATAAAAAGGAGGATAGTGCCTTCTGAAATACAATGCACTATGCACTATCCCATGCTGCAAAAAAACACCACAGCAATAAAACTGTTTAAAAATGTATTTCTAAACCCACCGTAAATGTTTCTCTTTGTGAGCTTTGGTTTGGAGTGTCTAAAATGCATCTTTACCCACAACTGGCAGCCTGCATGGAGAGCTTCTTGAGACTCCAGAGACACCAGCAGCTCAAACACCTGTTTGCTGCTCAACACTGGCTTTTTTATAGCTGCCCTTTTAATACAATTAATTTTTTTGGCAGGAACTTTCATTAATAAGCCTTTATCTGACCGAGTTCTGCTGTGCTCTAAATCACTCACAAATCTTATGATAATTTGATAATCTCCATTCAGTTTTCACACAATATTAGTTGTTTTCATGCCTTTTGCACAACATTGCACCATTTCATGCTTTTCATCTTCAGAAAGATCTTTCTTTCTCCCCATATTGCATGAGAACTGTGACTTGCTTAATAATGTGGAACAACCTCTAAGTGCGGTTTCCATAGGCCTGGCAAATTATTTTGTCTGAGATTGATACCAGTTATCTGAAAAGATATGGATAAATAAACAAACAAACATTTTCTTAGAAAAACTAAAATCTGAATGTTTATTGTACTGAAATCTTACTGATATGTCACTTGCATAATAATTTGTAACACGGTGTATGTGTGAGGAACACATATACATTTAAGTCATTATTCATTTATATAATATAAATATACAGTAATTATTATAATCTTCCCCTTTGCTGTAGATCTCATGTCTCATTTGCACTTCCACATAATCAAATTTCAATGTTTTGTCATGTCACTTTGACATAAAATTGTAGATTCAAAGCATGAATAATGGCGCTTTTTTGTCATTTTAGATTTTGACCGTCCCAGTCCCTATTCACTATTCTTTTTACGGGAAGAAAAAAAAATGGCCAGTACGTTCTTCAGCATTTCTGTTTAAGTGTTCCATTTCCGCCACATAAGAAATCAAATCAAAGTCATAATTATTGCATAAAAGTGGAAATTATGAGATAAAAAGACATAATTAAAAAGTCAAACTAGTCATAATTTTGACTTTTTATCTCATCATTTCAAACTTATCTCATATTTCTGATAAACCAAAGCATGATATTTTTTCTTATGTGATGGAAATAGGCTTCCATAGGAAAGGAAATCATACGGTTTGAAACATTTATTTTTGGATGAACTTTCTTTAAGTATAAAGCAAAGGTGCACTGCTATAGCCAGGGAACTATTGCTTTGGGCTGATGGCTCACGCAGGCTTTGGCATGGCTGATAGCTTGTGATAGTTTTTATAGAATTATGCTGGATGTGTGATGGTCTAACATTAGTTGTAGTTTCTCCAAAGTGTAAGGCGGTGGCACCGTCCTGTGGCCAGGCCTTTTCCTGGGAGTTTTACTCAGGTACCACGTTTCATTCATACTTGTTAGGTGAATAGATGCATTGCTGCTTTAACTTATTCACTGCATATTAAATAGTACAAAGCAGATGAACAGCATGCTGCTATTTCCTCCTGAGATGCAGCAGTTACATAAAATCAGCAGCCGTGTGAGAGACATGATATTTTTAGTCTGGAGGATGCCCCTCTTTCCACCCTTGTCTTTTTGTCTGATCTTTTTATCATGTAATTCTGTCATGTCTATTTCTGATCTTCTCTGTTTTTAGATGGTCTTTTCCTTTGTTGATATATTGAAAAATCTCTTTGCTCTCACAGCTGGTCTAAGAAGAAGCTTCAGGCTGAGCCGCAAGGATCATCAGGGTTCAACCAAAGAGTCTCACCCAGCGGAGTCCACAGAGAATGAGTTCCTCATATATGAAGAGGTGACCCTACATCAGATGAGACTTCAAGATAAACCAAGACTTGTGGTTCTGATAGGTAAGACTCAAGGGATTTCAGAGCAATCTAAATAAGCCAGTCTTTTGTTTGCCTTCAGAATGTCATTTTCTTTGTTTTGTTTTTCTCTTCAGGATCTCTTGGTGCTCGGATCAATGAGCTGAAGCAGAAGGTGATTGCTGAGAATCCTCATCGGTATGGTGTTGCTGTGCCACGTGAGTTTACTTTTTACATTAGTTATACATTAGAGACTGGGGAGGTCCTTCCTGGTACATGAAGAAGCTGAATCAAAGTAGAACTTATTCTTGCTTCAAATTAACAACCTGAAGTTGAAGAGCTTCTAATCTCATTGGATGTCATATATTGCAAAATCATGTCATATGTCAACTACATGTCATATATTGCAAGATCACATGTGATTTTAACTGAAATGATTGTAGACTTGTATAATCATTTTCCAACAGACACAACAAGACCCAGGAAGAGCCATGAGAAGGAGGGTGTAGAATACCACTTCATCTCCAAGCAGGCTTTTGAGGCTGACATACAATCTAATAAGTATGTTTTATGAAATAGTTTTAATATGTTGAATGCACTTTTGGTCAGTATTGTAACACATCTCTGTGGTATTTTGTTAAGGGCATAGTTCACCCCAAAAATTGAATACTTTGGCTACCAGCTATTGTAATTACATGGAAATTTTCTTCTTGAGAATGAGTAAATGATGACAGATTTTTCATTTTTGGGTGAACTATCTCTTTAGTAGTGTTATAAAATTTGATTTTACTGAAATTTGATTTGATTGACGAAAAACACATATTGTGCATGTCCAGGTTTATTGAATATGGTGAATATAAGAATAACCAATATGGGACGAGTCTGGAGTCAATCCGGAGTGTCCTGGCGAGAAGTAAAGTGTGTCTGGTAGATGTTCAACCTGAGGTAAATATAGCATTCTCTTATTGTTACTATTGTCAGTTTACTTGATTTTCTCTGTATTTCTGATTCTCAGCTCTTGTGAAATGTGCAGTGTCATAGAAATTTTCAAACTAATTTTATTTGACTTAAGGTGCTTAGCAACCCAGTTGCCTATGCCGGGCTCTAACCACCTGGGGGTGGTTATCACCGTCTTACCACTTCCAAAGTGTCTGCTATATTCTTTAGTGCTTCCCTTCTTTAGCTGTGCAACATCAAGACACCACTCCCAAGTCACTCTTTGCAGTAATAAGGTTTATTAGTGGCCAGCCGGGAGTCACTTCAGACACAGCAGAGCAGCTCTACGACCAGAAAAATACACACACTACTTGCAGGTTATTTTCAAAAATAACCAAGTTACACACGGTTTGCACAAGCTGAACAGTTTCTTCAATTTGATTGGTTATTCTCATCTGGGCTGACAATGGCAGCTGTCAGTTTCCTGGTGTCAAACACTGATGTCTAGACTATTTAATCATGTGATATGCATAAAGATAGCACATAGCCTTGGCCACTTAAAGTCCCCCTGCAGTCAATATTTTTTTTTCTCTTGAAACTCATCTTTGATAATGAAAATAACATATTTTTAAAAAAAATTTCCTGTGAAAATAATTTCCTAATGCTTTAAAAGAGCTTCAATGTGACACCACACCCTTGCTTCATTTAGTATATGTGGATCCATGAATATGCTTTTTAGTGATTATAAAGGGAGCTGTCTTTGCGCGCTTTCTAGGTTATATATTATCCATTCAGAATTTGAATAAAAGTCGACATAACGGTAATTGATATTAGCCTTTGGTGTGACTACATTATCAAACAGCTAATAAAGTGTTGCTAATGCCACAAACCATGTTCCCATTCGCTATCTCAGCGTCAGACAGCTGCCTTCTAACAATCAGCATCATTAGAAATAATGATACGAAAAGCCCCGCCCCGCACATTGACAGGATTGGTTACATGTTCATGATGGAAGGAATTAGGGGCGGTTTCAGACCGTGTTTTTGAGACGGTCTTTGGGACACTGCAGTTTTAAAGAAAAAATACTCAGCAATGGTGTTGACTGATGAATTTGCACATGGTTTTCTTAAAGCACATTAAAAACACCACATAGACATATAAACGTTAAAAAAACTTGATTTTCACCAAAGAGGGTCTTTAAGTTCTAACACATTTGTTCCATTTTCCTCTGGGGCCTATTTTTTGAACGTACCCTTTACCTTCTTAAAAATCATAAGCACAGAACATATCAACATTTCACTTTACAATACAAGTATATAATATAAATATAGAATTTTATAATTTTGAGAGCATAAAATATAAATCAAATAATAAGATAAGAATTTTTATATTCCTTGTAACACTTCCATTACCAATCTTTTGAAAGAAAACATTTCATTTTCCACCAATAATTTCCACCACAGTACTAATACATAATTTTGTTTAAATAAGCAAGAGAAATTGCACCGAACTTGATAACTCCCTCTTTCATGGGAAAAAGAGTAACACTTTGTTTTACAGTCCTGTTCCCCATGTACGTACGATGTACTTATTATAGTATTTACAATAACTGGTAATAACTAGGTACTAACCCTGAACCCAAACCTAAACCTAACATTAACCCCTGTAGTTACCTTATATTACCCAGTATTTTCTAGTACACATACACTCTAAAAAAAAAATTGTACACTGTACTGTATTAATTTAACGGAATTTTCCATATTTATTTTTTACAGGTGTTTTACTTGTATTTTGAATTTTGCAGTTCATTGAGTTATGTTTTAGGGTTAACAGAAATGTCCATAAAATTACTTGATAATGTCCGGGTAATAAGCTGTCAGTACTTTTTCTGTTATTTTATGGATTTATTTTTTACAGTGCTGTAAAATAAAGTGCAACCAGAAAAAGTCATACAGTTTAGGGGTAGATTATTGTATAGTCAGATTTGTAAGTCACTTTAGATAAATAAATGTAAATGGTGATCTCTTCCACGGTGGTAACGTTCTGCTCAACCTAATCTGGATTTGAATCTACAACTTCTGTTATCAGCAGACTCTGGTCTTGATTTTTACTGAGCACATAATTGGAAACCCATGATATGATTTATATTTCATTTTACTGTAATTCTCAGGCTCTGAAAATCCTCCGTACGGCAGAGTTTAAGCCCTATGTGATCTTTGTAAAGCCACGCATCCCTGAGATTCGTCGGCAACGTAGCTCTCCCACATCACCAGGAAGGGGTGACAATGGACACATCACGGTGAGACTGATTTATATCACCATACTACCCAAATGTAGCTAGTAAATCTCAGTCATTCAACTCTTATATTGTACACAGTTGACAAAAACTCTTTTTTCTATATCTCTTTCTCTCTCCCATTGTGAAAAGGATGAAGACCTGCAGGACATGAGGCAGTCAGCCGAGCAGATGGACCAGCAATATGGCCATCTAGTGGACAGGGTCTTGGTAAAGGAGGACTCTGCCAGTGCCTGTGCAGAGCTGAGGAACATTCTGGAACGACTCGAGAGGGAGCCGCAGTGGGTGCCTGTCAGCTGGGTCCGAACTTGATCTTCAATACTTCCTTAAATTCTTACACGCATATGGTGTATTGACAACATAGACCTCTCTGCCTCTTTCTGAGTCTGCTGTCTGCCAGTTTCTGTTTCATTCTGTTTGACTTAAGTAATACAAAGCAAAATAAAAGTGCCATCTGAATTGTTGAAAGTGAGGTCTGTTGTTCTGCGCTAGTGGTGAAGATTTCTGTTCATAAGATTTTGCATGGAAGTACTGTAGCATTGACGAGAAATGTATCACTATTAGCTGAAAGAATTCATTTTCTGCGGGGAAAAATGGATGTCCTTATTTCTGTCAAATGAGCTGCACAAATAAACATTAAATAAAGACTGTGCCACTTGAAAGAGGACAACACTGACTCAGGTTTACTCACTGTGTCAAAGCTGGTTTCTGTCAGGCAAACCGTCAAGTGTGAAGGTCTCTTGTTTTGTTATCGTCATCTTATGCTGATTGTGTATATTTAATCAAATGTAAATGGGAATGATGTAAAATAGCATACTGTATATTTGCAAAAGTGTTTATACCTGTGTAAAATAAAATTTCGTATTTGGTCACGCCTGTACTAATTTGGTTGTAATTGTCAATGTTTTTATCAAACTGATGCCTGTTGATGTCTGTGTAGTTCATTAGGAAAATGTCACATTAAAGTCATGGAGCATGTCAGTGTCTTTAGGGATATACAGTACTGTTCAGAATGTTATGAATGTGTACCATTTTAAAATATATGGAGTATTTTTGAATGTGAATTGTTATAATAAAAAATACAGACTGCATCTCTTTTTTGAACTTTTTTATTAGAGAGAACAAGATAGATAGATAGATAGATAGATAATCTACAACTTCTCTTTTATCAGGAAAGACTCTGGTCTTAATATATATAGTTCAGTGACTGCTAATACAGCCATCCAGCAGCAGATGGTAGTAACAGGCTTTAGGGGACTTGTTTGTTCTATATTTAAACCTCTCAAAACAAAACAGGCAGATGATAATGAGTAATGTTGAAGTTACAATTTTTCAAAGATACCAAAGTATCTTCTGTTCCTTAACAAGAGGGATTGTTCTAACTGAATTAACAAGATCATATGAAACCAACATTTATAAGCACTTATTTATTTATTTATTTCTAATATTTTGGAAGTATATTCTCATGGGAATCTAATGAACTGTAGCACATTCTGATTCGATTTCACTGTCTGGTTCTCTAAATACTGCTATTTTTGCAATAGCTCTGTAAATATTGCCACACTATGCAAAACTACTCACATTTCAGTCAAACTACCACAGGTCACCAAGGAAGTGACACGTAAATACCGTCATGGTATGGTAAAAAGGTGTTACGGTAAAAACACTGTATACACAATCGCGCATCATACTCATCAATCATATTTGTGCACAGCTTAAGTAATGCAAGTCATTTTTGAAAAAGGACTTTCAAATTTTGAAATGACACGAATAAACTCTTGCAATGCAAGCTCTGTCTTGTTTTGGACTCTCTTTGCCTTAATACATGTTTGCATGACTGCTGATATCAAGCACACACCCTGTATTGTTCAGCCTATCTCAGGAAATCATCCATAACCAACACCACTCACTGTGAAAACAATCCAATAGTCAATCCAAAAAAAAAAAAAAAAAAAAGCCCTAAACATTATGTTTAGTCCTGCTTATGTGAAAGTGCATACTTTTCAATGATTTGTGACTGCACTAACAAGTTGAAGGTTGCAAAACACCTGGTTTAATGAAAAATCAAGCACTCTCCTCAATTGCAAAATACAGAGGTAAATTCTCACTGACCTTCACCTTGGACCATCATCATTAACAGCGTAAGCAAAATGTGATTTAATTAGTGTGTTTCAGCATTCTGCTGATGGCCAGCTGTAGCTAAATTGACTGAGAAGGCTGTCTGTGCGCTTCCTGTTTTGCAAGTGTGGTTAATGGACCAATAGTTGCTTGAAGTTTCCACTCTTGAGATAGCGACTAAAGTGTTTAGATTAGACTAGCAAAACAGTCTCAGACGTCTTAAAAGGAATAGAGGACCTTCTTAAAAGGTAAAAATATATTATATTTTGTCGTTTTTTTTTTAATGAATATTCTGGAAGTGCACTCAAATTTAAGGTATTTTCATCTTGTGAAAACTGTTTATGAGTGTTTATGAAAAACTTTATATACATATGTATGCTTTATTAGTTTTTTTTCTGTCTCCTGAATGTATCCAAAGAATTTAACTATAATAAATTGTTGACCAAGCAATAAATCTTCAGATGTATAAATTGCCTTCTAAAATCTGGGTGGGGGGGGGGGTAATATACAATATACTGTGTGTGTGTGTGTGTGTGTGTGTACGTGTTTTTTTCAATCCGGAACACCCCACAAAGTACGAAAGATATGGAATATTTGACTTTGTGGGGTCCTTTACTTGGACCCACAAGGACAAAATCTTTTATATGAGACTAAATGTTGACTGAATTTACTGTTGTCCTTCCCTACACTATACCTAAACCTACCCATCACAGGAACCTAACATAATTTTAACATTCTTATATACATATATAAGAATGTTTTCTTATATATATATATATATATGTGTGTGTGTGTGTGTGTGTGTTATTAGGTTATAACATTCATATATATATATATATATATATATATATAATATATATATATATATATATATATATATATATATATATAAGAATGTTAAAATTACATTAGGTTCCTGTGACGGGTAGGTTTAGATATAGTGTAGGGAGGGGCCATACTATAGTGACTTTAAAGATTTTGTCAAACATTCTTATATATGATTTTTAAGATGTTGTCTTTGTGGGCTCCAACTAAAGGACCCCACAATATCATAAATTCCTCATCTTACTATCTTAGTGGGGTCATTTGGACCCCACAAAGTAGTATAAACAAGGATGTTTGTGTGTGTGTGAGAGAGAGAGAGAGAGAGAGAGAGAGAGAGAGAGAGTTTATTTTATATATTTTATAAGTTTTATACATGTTTATAAGTTAACCTTATCAACAACATGAAATATGTTTTGTACGTTTTGTAAGCATTGTACTCTGTATTTAGTTTATTCTTATCATAATAGTCATCTTGTGATAATCATAAATTATACACTCCGTAAAATGTTGCGATATGGATCTGGCTAATGTAGGTCACATTACTCAATAGGCTGCTGCCATTGCACCATACAATATCCACTGTAACAGCAATCGAGCATGACAGCTTCATAAATGTTTAACACCCACAAATGACAGCTTGTCATTGGTATGAATGCTCTGTGACATAATCTTTAACACCAATGCATTGATCTTGCACTTATGAACAGGGTTCCCACTCATTTTGACCAATGATTATGCATGTTTTTCATTCATGATTATGGAGTAAAAAAAAAAAAAAAAAAAAATTATATATATATAGCCTATTAATAATTTTAAAGTGATGTACTCAAAAAAGAGCCATTTCTAACACACACAGGCCAGATTCATGTCTGCATCTCCATGATCCATTTGAATGTAATGAGCATATGAATTACCCACTGTCCCACAACTCAAGCAGCATTTTACTTGTGCCACAAGCAAGCCTAGACTTGCAAAAATTGCGACCTTATTATATCTGAATATGAGAAGACCGTAGAACTTCAAACTATTTTTTATAATACTTACAGTCCTAGAATGACAGACTCGCCAATGCATAATATTAAAGGAAAGGAAATGCAGAAAGGAAATTACTCTGATCCACAGATAGTGCGTCACTGGGATATACAGGCTATCTAAATTTGGGTGACGCTTTGCACCCGCCTCTCTCGCAGCTCAGCTCACGGCTGAGCTGATCTGCCTTGCACGCGCGCCATGGCTGATTTTTTCCTGCGCTCTGATTGCTGGAGCGCCTCGCTCTCGTGCTCTCCCATTGGCTCTCGGGATGGGTTATCGTGAACCAATGCGGGCAGAAGCTTGATGTACCGGCGGAACACTCTCTTGGCTTTTGCAGTAGAGCTGGACCTCGAAGGGGGCGTGCCGCAGCAAACGACTGTTCATCCGCGGGTTTTTAGTTATGGAGATCGTCACGTTTTTAAATGAAGTTTAAAAGCACGTAGGAAAAACCTCTACTTGTTCAAACTATAGCAGAACAAACGCTCTGTCGTTTGGGAAACAAACCGCGAGTTTCAATGAATTGCACCAGGTAAGAATACAGACTGCGTCATAGTGCAGCGAGGGGGTTTATCACTGCCCACGAGCGCTGAAAAAGTGTAAAGATAACCTCTGTTTATCACTAATTTAAGATTCATTTTAAAATAATATTTTTACTTGTTTAAATTATTATTTGGACACTGGCAAAGTCAAGCTGCCGTAGCATCTTATTTTTTTAAACATCGTAGTATCTGTTTATGTTACTAGTACTTTTTTGTAATTGCTGGTAATTAGTTCAACAGTGATAATGTTGACTTGTCTTTTTTAATTTCTCTAGTATCTATAGATATTAGTATATTCATCAGATACTAGTAGGCTATTTGTTCCATAAGTACCTAATAGCCTGCTACTATTTAATTTGTCACTAGTACTTCATATTTCATTTTATATTTTTACTACTAATAAGACTAGTTACTAACCTATAGCCACAAAGTAACTATTCTATTATATTTGCTAATTTTACCAGTGAATTCTGGTGAGGTCTTGTACAGATATCACTTCTATTCCCTATTGCCTAGACTGTAACTGTTCCAGTTTTACTAGTATCTGTTCATTGTATGAGTACTTATTCTACATTCTAGTCTCTGTTTACTAGCTTTACTAGTACTTAGTGGATACTAGTACATGTTTATGAGACAGTATCTATCCCAAATGTCACCTTATTTGAAGTAATGACTAGCCAGATTGCGTACATTATAGGTAAAAAAAAAAAAAAAAAATGTTACTAGTAACAGCTGAAATGTACTCTAGTGTCTTACAAGGTACTTTTAGTGCTAGGAAAACTGGAATAAATATTTTGTAGTTTTGTAAATTTTATTGTTTTGTATGGATTTATTCCATTTTTTAATTCGACATCTGAAATTTTGTCAAATATTAAAAATAAATGTTCCTCATAAAAATTGATTTGAAAAGCTTAAATCAGTAGCTATAGCTCTAAAATGTTTTCTTCTTCTTCTTCTTCTTTTTTTTTTTTTTCAAATAGCTCAAGCTAGCTGCAACAATAGTGGTTTTGTTAACTCAATCTCTAAATTCTGGGCAAATCTTTATATATGTGACTGTCACATCTCCTGCTTAATTGGTCACTTTAGTGTTTTTCACTATTGTCTTCATGACAGGGTTCTGCAGATACTGAACCCCAGGCCAATGCCAAGTCCAATTATGCCTGTGGATGTGGCAATGAGAATCTGTCTGGCACACTCACCACCTCTTCGCAGTTTCCTCAGTTCATATGAGGACTGCAAGTCCAGGAACCTAGTCAACCAATACAAACCTCTGCGATCCTGCATCAGCTCCAAGACCGATGTGGACACTGCCAACCTAGGATGGAAGAGTCCCGAGACCAAAGCTAAAAAGAAAGTGGTGTTTGCTGACTCCAAAGGCATGTCTCTGACAGCAGTCCATGTGTTTAAGGAATTCGAGGAAGACACCATGTTAGACCTGCAGTTTGAATTATCAGACCTGGAGGATGCCATTGTGGGCCTAAAAGCGGAGAAGGAGAAGAATTTAATTTTGGACTTTCCTCAACCTGCTGCAGACTATTTGGACTTCCGAAACCGTCTAAAGAAGAACCTGGTATGCTTAGAAAACTGTATAATTCAAGAGAGATCGCTCACTGGCACGGTCAAAGTGAGCAATGTAAGCTTCGAGAAGGTCGTCCATGTGCGAATAACATTTGATTCATGGAAAAGCCATGCTGACATTCCTTGTACGTACATGAATAATGTTTATGGATGTGAGGATGTTGACACCTTCTCATTTTCCATCGACCTTCCAAGTTCTGTGGCCCCACATGAGCTGGTGGAGTTCTGCATATCCTACAAAACCCATGAAACGACATACTGGGACAATAATGATGGGAAAAATTACAAGCTGTTACATACAGAGAACGACCCCAGCCAGGCCAATGTCACCCAGACGATGACAGCAGATTTTAAGAATCAAGGCAAACGGCCTGAGATGGAGTTTGATCAGTTCGGGAGCCCGAGAACATCTAGTGGATTCTTCCCCGAGTGGCAAAGCTGGGGTCATATTGAGAACAACACCCCCTACTGGTGACAGTTCAAGACCCTCTGATGAATTTGAAGTAACTCTTTTAACAAGGACAAATGCAAATGAAGCGCTTGGTTCGTTTCAGAAATGACTTCTGAAAAGTCTGAAGAGTAGAAATTAGCAATGACGCCCTCAAAAGAAAACCCTTTTTGGCCATGGTTGTCCAAATAAATTTATTGTTGGTGTATGTTTTTTAGATACACGTTTCGTTTATCTTAAAATGAGATGTTTGGGCTCTGAAATTATGCAAATTTGAGACTAACCATGTTAACCATATGGCAGTTACTCAGAATGAAAAATGTTGGTTTATGTTATTTTTCGAATTTTTTAGCACACTATGTACGCTATTTTTTAGATGTGACATGAGGTAAACCAATAATTTTCATAACATAGATGCCTTTTTTTGTGTTGTTCTGTGATTAACTGTAATACAATGCCATAATTTCGGATATCTTTCCATATGTCCTTGTATAAAGTGAACAACTAGCACTTGCTCCAAAATAGATTCTTCAGTACACTATTTTGTTACCTTGAAGGGCAATAATTTTGTTGTTACCCATCTGAAGTCACTGAATTTTGGGAATCCTGCTTTTGAAATGCAACTGGACATTAATATATAATAATCTAAGTCATCCCTAAAAGGATGGTTCAACCAAAATTGGAAGTTCTGTCATTTACTCAACTCAACACAAAAGAAGATAAAATATAAAAAGTAAATAGGGTCGAATATTGTTTTCGACCCCACTGACTCTCTTTGTCATTGTATGGACAAAAAAAGTTCTTAAAAATATCTTCTTTTGTGTTCCACTGAAGAAAAAAGTTGTAAATATTTAAACGACATAAGTCTGAGTAAATGATGACAGAATTTTCAATTTTGGGTGAACTGTCCCTTTAAGAGCAGCACTGCATAAAACAAGTAATCCTCAGATTATGGATGTGGAATAATCTGGTACAATATGAGATTGCTTCATATTGAAGTTTGTGTATCTCATTTGATAGTACCAGTTTATCTGTCACTTTCTAGTGAATGCACTAAGCATGACGCATTATAAGGGAGTCCATGAGAGATAATGATGCCCATTAAGTGCTAAATTCCTGCTTTTGCACTTCCGATTTTTCCTATGTCTGTTCTACTTTTGTAAAGATGCACTCTTGATGTATTTTACACTTCTTTCCTACAACATTTTTGCTGCTATGGTTTTTGTGTGTGCCTGTGTGTGCTGCATTGTGATTTATGACCCATGGTGTGTGGAAACTCTCCAGTGTTATTTGGAGGATGGAAGATGAGGGACTTTGGATGTAACTTTAAGGAGGTCATAGTATGTGAGGAAGAGTGGCTAAGGAGAATGATAATATTGAATAAGATTGTTGCCTTTTTCATGATTGTTTTCCCCCCTTCCGCTGAAATAGAAAAACAGGTTGAGGTTGATGCCTTGAACAAAGGTGATCGTGGACTGTGATGAACTGTGAGCTGCTGTAATTGCGGAGAGGGATCATGTAGGTTGAATGTAAAAAGGGGCCTACACAAGCCACAGTGTATGCCTACATATTTTTCTACTGCAAAGAAAGATGTTTGTTTGAAAGACTGTTGTACTATACTCTGTGTTACTGTTAGAAATAAAACCTAATGTTTCTATGAAAAGTGTGAACTTTTTTTATTGTAAATATGTCATGTTTTACATCCACTGCTTAAGATTAATATTATCACTTCAATATCAGAGTGAAATGTAAGATGACTCAGAATTAACTTCCAGACCTCTGTTATAATTACCATACATGTTTTGACCTTTTATGGTCTATCAGTCCTGAATGAGAGGAATGAATAGTTTTGCCTCAAAAAAGAAAGAAAAAAGAAAGTGAGCAGACGGCCAATGAGCACAAATTTGTTTAAATGAATGTAGAGTCCCTTTCCAGTAACATACTGAGAGCTGTTAAGATCGCTGATAAAAATTTGCTCCCATAGTTAGGGGAAATTCAGCTGGAAATAAACCAATTGTTTACTCTTGATATACACAATTATTTACCAGATGTTGTATAACTTAGTGATGTGTTTTTTTTTTTTTTTTTTTTGTTTTTTTTTTGTGGGAAAATGTTTTCAGTGCAGTGTTTAGCCAAATGTTTAGTTTTAGTATTGGTGTTCAGTAATTTACATTCTTGTCCAGACATGATATGCTTACTAATTTGACTAAAAACTGACTAATGATATACCACTAATTTTTCACATTAAAAATGATATACCTAGTGGAAATATATAAGGTTAAAAAATCTGGGATTTAAAATCTAATTTAAACCTAGAAATAAACTAGGACAAGATATTTTTTTTTTTTTTTTTTCATAGTTCCATAGCACTATTTCTTGGTCACTAATCAAATAAGTAAATCTGTGATATTGATCATGTGACTCTTTGATAAAGACAGTCAGATGTTCTAAGTCAGAAGACAAAAGTCATGCTGGAGAACACGATGATCAGGTTTTACACAAACGTGTGGAGTTCATTAAATTTTATATTTAACCCTGCTGAAAAATCCTGCATTGATGGTCACCAGCATAAGGTGTATTTTGTATGCTTGGACCAGCATGGGATGGTTTGCCGGTCACCTGCATGGGGAGTGAGAGTGCTGGTGGAACAGCTATCAGCTCAGTTTTGCTTGAGAACAGCATGACTATGCTCGTCCACCAGCTAGAACACCACTAAAATCTTTTGCAATTGCATATTTTCACATGCATCACCTCGTCAAAACAATAAGCAAAATCTGTGGTGCTGGGATGTATATGCATTCTGAGCTTTATAGTAAGTTTGTAACTTAAAATGATGTGAAGTCACAATCCTAGAGGGCTTCCGATTCTAAAACTGGTTTGAACCAAATTGCAAACGAGCGGCAAAGCATTATTCCACAATCATGGTATTGTGTTCAGAGTAATGAAGGTGATGCAGTAATTCAAATCGTGTGTTACAAGAAAAAAAAAAAAAAAAAAACACTTATGGGGAGGCAGTCTATGTGGAAAAGGGCCTTTTCAGTAAAGGCTGGCATTGTGCTGCATTACAGGCTTCTTCCATTAGAAGCATCACAGCAAACTAGACTTCAGCCATTAAACCAGAGCAGCTGAATCTCCTGATCCAGAATCTTTAAACTTATGTCACAAGATGGAACGTTACTCTGTAATGTACACAAATAAGTGGTATAAAATATTAACATTATAAAGGTATTGTGGTGAAGAGGTTAAAGCTCAGGGCTAATATTCAGAAGGTTGCTGGTTTAACATAAGGATCGACCTATGAGTTGCTGCCATGTGCCCTTAAAACAATCACTTTACACTAGGGGGATAATCCTCATAATAAGTTTGTTGTAGGATTACCGTCATAATAAGTCTGTTGTACATCACCTTGAATAAAAGCAACTGCTAACTAAATTACTGTATAGGGATCACAGTTGTGTCAAGACACAAATTGCTTTAACACAATAGAGTCCTAATCCAACGTAATTCAATTCAGCTTTCATATTGTTTGTAATGACTTTTACATGAAAAACATTAATCAGTTGACTGATGGTGCTTTAAGCTAATTATATGGTTTGATCACAGAAGTACAGACCTGATTAATGACAGCAAGCCCTCCACATTACATCCACTAGTCCTGTCATTCTAGTCCTATCGTATGACATGTTGCTACCCTAGTCTTGTGGGTATTTACTTGACAATTTTGCAAAAGACTACAGATCAGTCTGTTAATTTAATAGTAAATTAAAAAAAAAAAAACACCTTTAGCATATATGTAACTAAGCCTCTATATTAACATACATATTTGGTCTATACTGTATTTAGAATAACAATTCAAATAACGTATGCTAAGGTATATTAGCATGTCCTAATAGGTGCCTGGAGTTCAGCCAACTAAATGTCAACCTCTCCCAAAGTCTCTCATCTGTAACAGGTCTTAAAACTTAATGTAGAGAGTTTTCGGAAGTATGCCTGTTCAAAACCGACAGCATTGTGGCTCTCTGATTAAACACGACACACTGGCAAACAAGTGGCTGATTAAAATTCCAGCTTTCATTATGCTGTTGTCTACCACAAATAATTTCAAGTAAACAAGTTATTTCTTTATTGCATACAAATTATAATAAACCAGGTCAATAGCTGAGGCTACAATGTGTAGCCATTTGGCTACTTTTGTTGAGTTAATTACAAAGCCCCTAAAGGGACATGGTGATTGGGGGGAAAAAATGTGAAATGGGAGAAAAAAATTATATTCCAATGCTTTTGCAAAAGCTTTGTGCTCCCTCAGAATGTTTGTGAACTAAAATTTTGTGTGTGTGTGTGGGGGGGGGGGCTTGAGAGCGAATTCAAAATGTATGAGCAATGCAGTGTTCTTCCGAGAGAATGCAAAAGCTTGTGAGTTTCTTGGGAAAGGCAAAAGTAGCAAAAATAGACAATATTCTAATTCTAAAATGTAAATCACCTAATATTAACTTCCTGTTTATTGAACTTTTCTAAAAAATCAATATCACATTATTTGAAATTGTGCTGATATTCAGGAAAACAGCACTCTTGCTCATGTGGTATTGCTTAAACTTTTTTTGCCCCAATAATATCTGACCCTGCTGTGTATGTGGCATGATGGCAGATCATCAACACTGGGTAGCATATGACCTTTTGAAAGGACTCCAGAATTTTCCACTCCCCTATATGACTTCAAGGGTCAAGCTCAGGCTTAAAAGCCCAGTTGAGGACACCGAGCCCAATTTTACTCAGCACTTGAAATCCCATGCATATGTGTATCACTGATTGGCCTGCTGGGTAAGTGTTTGCACAGGGAGAGCTGGAAACCGTTCCTCCCTGTATATCATGTCTATTCTTAGGTCCTAAGCTCATACCTCTTCTGCTTCACATGCCAGCAACTAAACTAAATGTCAAGCATCTCATGATATACTACAGAAGCTAAACAGATATACTTTCAATCTATGCTTTCAATGAATGCAGGACCCTATGTATACAGACCAAAACAACCAGAGGCATGCATGTCCTAGATTTGGTTGTGTTTATAAGCTTATGTGGCAACTGCACTAAATGTCAAGTATCTTCTGAGACTCTAAGTGTTAAAATACCTTCAGTGCTGTGCACAGACCTCCGCTGGGCCCGGGGTAAAATTGCAATTAAAAGTGTATGTGTGTTTTTAGGGGGCGGATTGTGGAGACTGTGACACACATCCAAAAAAAAAAAAAAAAAAAAAATTGGTTTGGGTCAGATATTACTAAATATTACGTCAAGTTATTAGATAAAAAGCGTTGCACAAGTTCAATTAAAATTAAAGCTGCAAACATCATTGAAAGGGCCCTCGCACCCGGAGCCACCACCACCCGGTGGCCTTAGGAAAACAGTGAACAGTGGCCGATAAATATTCTGAGAGTTTCTGGGAATGAATTACAGTGTAAAGCATGACATTTCCTGTTACCAGCAGGTGTGGCTATGATTAATTAAATATATTGGCATGTAGATGTCTTCAGACCAGGATTTTTATCAAACATGTAAAGTTTCGGACAGATCGGACATTGTATGCCTGACTTACAACAGCTTCCTGTTTCATGGCGAAACATCAACACACCGTTTAACGAAAACTCAAGATCTTTGCAATTTAACATCGCTAAGGCTTTAAGATTAGACTGACCAAATATGAACAAATATTGATATGATTAAAGCTGTAGGAGGAGTTTGTTAATGTACAACAATGGCAAAAAAATGGAAATGACAAAAAAAAAAAAAAAAAACTGCAAAAATTTTGCAGAGAAAATTCTAAATATCTCACTTCCTGTTGGGTTTTCAGATTTTGCACCCAGGGACTTTTTTGTAGGTATTGGGCTGTTACATGTGTCTACCGAATTTCGTACTTGTACGTGAAACGCAGCGCGAAGGGCACATAATTGAAATTTTGTAGGTGGTACTATCGAGCCATTTTGCCACACCTAATTCTGAAACCCATATCAGACGTAAATTTTCACCACTTCTGATGTGTATGCAGAGTTTCAGAGCATGTTTAGGCCCTCAAAAATGCGATTCATTTCAGAGAAGAAGAATAATTGACCGAGCAATTACAATAGGGTCCTCACACCATCGGTGCTCGGGCCCTAATGAACTCAAATAGAAGAGGAAAATGGTCTGGTTATCAACTGGTTTCCATCTGAGCGCTTTGCTTTTGTGAGACAAGTGGATTTTTTAACTTCCAAAATAACTTTTGTAGTTTAAGTATTCCTGTAACTCAAACAATAGAGCATGATGTTAACAATTCTAAGGTCATGGGATTCGATCCCCAGGTAATGCATGAATTGATCAAATGTATATCTTGATTGCAGTTGCTTTGGATAAAAGTGTCTATTTTTATAGTTAGATGAAGATTGTAAAAAATTGTATATTGTTGAACGAGGTTATAAAAACTTTAATTAAACTATGTAACTGAATACATTTTGAAGTATGTAAAGTACCTAGGCTGGAATGATGATTACAGTGAATAAAGGGAGGTGCTGACCACAGTGGTATATGCCATAACTATTATTGCATTTGAGTTTAACAGATTTAACAGATGACAGGCATGAACAGACACGTCTGTCATGTTAGCTTGAATACTGAGCTGCTGATTTTCACAGTGAGTAATTTCTGTACACAAATACTATTAATCTCACACATTCAGCACAACAGTCAAAAAGAAAATGCATAAATAAATACATAAATAAATTATGTTTTTATGTTTATACCTTGAAACTACTTTTTTAATATATATATATATATATATATATATATAAATGTAATTCCAAAATGGAATATTTTAGCAAATGCAGTGAAGCATTTGTTAGTATTGAGAGAAATGGAAAATAACTGCACTGTCATATCATGATTTGTAGTCATGAAAGGTTACTGTGGAGTAAAGTATAAATCAAATACCTGCCAATGATCTTTGTTTAAACAGTGATGATCCAGGGGTCAGAAAAGTCTAAATCAATTAAATCAACATAACTCTGACCTGTCAGGCACTGTTCCTGTATTTAGCTAAAATATACTAAAGTATTTATTTCTTGTATATAATATAGTAAAGTATTTATTTTTTGCATTTCATCAATGCAAAAGATGAATCTGTATTTGTGAAATCAAGAGATCATCAGTGGTGCTGTATAGGAAGAGATTAATTATAACACATGACAGTGGGCTGGGCCTCTAAAGTAGGACACATCCAGGGATTATTATAGCCAGTGTTTATCTCATGAAGCCTATATACCTGACAACCGTCACAGACATGTGTGCGAAATACTGCACAATTCAAAGTCATATACAAGCACACATCATCATGTGCCCCACATTAGCAGATTTTCACCACAAACATATTTTTTCTTAATCAGTATTTTTTCATGTTTTCAGTAAAAATATCTAAAGATCCTTAAAACAATATTTACTGTAGACACAAAACCGATTAACTATTAAGAGTTGTTTTCTGAAAATATGCCTTGAATTAAATGTATTTTTCCTCACCCAACAGGGAAAGAAAGAAAGAAAGAAAGAAAGAAAGAAAGAAAGAAAGAAAGAAAGAAAGAAGAAAGAAAGAAAGAAAGAAAGAAAGAAAGAAAGAAAAATGTTTTGCCTGACGTTGTTTCTTACACAATGCACTTTTTGACCTCATGCACTCTTTGATCGCATATGTGGTTGAGATCCAATTAAAATCAATATCTATCTGTATTTGCTGTCAAGACCCCCTCAGGGTAGATTTTATATCACAAATACTGTGCAACCAAACTATGGCAGTACAATCACAGAGCAACGAGAAGAACAAATCCCAGAAACTTAACCTGCATTACTTGCTTTTGAAATATCTCAGTGAAACCTGCATGAAATTGGACTTAGAGAATCCAACAGAATGAAATGCTCTGGGCAGTTTTTTTTTTTCATGTACTATTCCTGCTGGAACCTTTCTAGAGTGTTTAAATGTGATATTTTTTTTTCCCCTTCCAATACTGAGGTTACTCCAGCATGCAACCATAGTTCATAACAATAACAGCATGGCCTTAATAGAAAACACACCATTCCTTCACAAACATAAACATCTGAAGTCCTTGAATATGGCGAGCCAATGTAATCTTTTGGAGATGAGACGGAAATTGAAAAGTTTGGCGGTAAAAGTCTTTCCTGAATTCTTATCTTAGTCGCACGCTCCACAGAGGCTTCCCAAATCCTTACTTTAAGGAAAAAATCTCTCTCCATCACCCTAGTATTTTACACACAGGGCAACCTGTAAAGCCATGCCAAAGAAAAGCACCTGATGGCAGGGCACACAAAGGTCAAAACTTTCCACACCTGCCCCAAACTTTGTTGTGCTTGAAAACTGACCAAACCTGAAACCTGTCTCAAAAATTATTCTACAATATCCTTTTGTTTCTTCCAGCAAATCAAGGGCACTGTGACCTAGCCAGGGGATATCATGAGATGGGATAAAGAACTTGACCAAAACAAAATAAGGGGTTGTTTATGATGAACTGGGGCAAAAGGCAAAAGAAACCACTCTTCTCATACCTCCTGCATACAGCACAGGGATAATGTTGAAATGCAGACCCATATCACATGTGACACATACCATGTTTTGACATCTAGATGATTTGATTGAGGTGTCAAGCCCACTAAAAAGGTCAATGTATTTTTTCCCAGGACAACATATTCCAGCCCAGCAACTATCGCTGACCGTACTTGACCTTCTGAAATATAAACAAATGAGGAATGTTACATTGCAGTCATTAGTATCCTTTTGCCTTCTGTATGAATGAAGATTAGAAACAGTTCTGCAGGATTTTGCTAATAAAAAAATGGCATGTTGCTGCACACAAGAACTTTATTTTGCCTGGCATTGCTTCTCTGCTTCTTCTGGCTAGCTAAACACAGACACTTTGGTTATGTGTACATAATTAAATTTGTGGCTCCATAACATTAAAAATTCATATATAAACATTATAAAAACTGACCTGAGAATTTTTTTTTTTTAAATAAAAGGACTGTAAATAGCTGATAATAAGAATAGAGTATTAACAACATACTAATTGGTGCACACAATATTTCATTTGTTATGTTGCAGTTTTTGGGAAGTTTTAACAGTACACAAGGAGTGTTCATTTCAGAATTATGTAATTACGAGATTCTGACTTGTTAAAAGCATTCATGTCCTTGTAGAAATCATAATTACAACTTGTAAATTCTGAATTCCAAGAACTAAGACTTCTACCTGTCCTTGTAATTGTACTGATCGCTGCAACGTCATGCAGAAACTCTCAAAATGGCAGCAGTTTCAGCAGTAAAAGGCAGTTAAACAAAATACAGTTAGTTCTTCCTCCTCCTCCTTCTTCTTCTGCTCTTGAGTCTATGCATTGGCAGCCCATAGAAATGCTTGCGGGTAAATTATGAAATTTGGCACACAGATAGAGGACAGTCTCAACGTTAACCACAGCAATTTTGGAGTCTCTAATGCAATCAATCTAGCGCCACCAACTGTACAAATTTGCACTTATATTTATGCTAATAACTTTTGAACCTTAATGGCTATGACAAAATTATTTTTATTATCTGATTCCTTGGCTCAAGACGATTTGAATGCATGGAAAAAAATCATGGCATATTGACAATAAACTTTGTATGTGTCATTGTCACCACACACTGACATGGCATCAATTTGGTACTTGCGCCACCATTTAATCAAAAGTGCTAAGCAATTCAATCACATTACTAGTCATCTTTTTTGTCTTCATCTTCATTTATATAGTGCTTTTTACAATACAGATTGTTTCAAAGCAGCTTCTCAGTGATAATAGGAAAATTAATGGACAGAGATTGTTTTGGCTTTACAGCAGCTCTAGGAAAAGGTTAGTATTGGGTAAGTTTTTGTAAGTTTTTGATTGAATCTCTTCCGTTGTAAAAATCATTAATTATTAACTTAGGGGCTGCTTAAATGACACATTTTTAACTGAAAACAGGAGACTTTTAATGCGTTCTTGCCATTAATTTACGTGTTTAGTCTATAGGTAGGCCTATGCACGTTTGAATGTGTATGTACGCAGACGCTTAGTCTTTCTTTACAAATTGACATCACCAAATTACTTGTCTGGCCTGCATAATACAGAATTATTTGTCGTTTCCACGGATCCATGCGAACTGGAATCATTTTGATAACGTTTTATCTATACATACAGAAAGGAAAGGGAAGGAGGCCCTCGCAAAGGATAGTTTTAGTTGACACTTCAGGGCTGCGTTGTCATCGTGTCTAAGCACGGGTCCTTCATCTCATCTGGATACGGCAGACTATGGTAAACCTTGGGATAAACAGAGAGAGACTAATATTAGCATAGACGCCATTCTTCTTATGATGTAGCAGGTACATCAGGTGGGAAGTGTTCCTGGTTCCGGCTAACCTAATTTATGCAGCCTAACAATTTACATGATTTGAATTATAGAAGTAGATAATGTGTTATGTGTATTCCAAGTTAAAGAGATGTGTTTTTAGTTTGATTTAAACTGACAGAGTGTGTCTGCTTCCTGAACAATGCTAGGAAGACTGTTCCAAAGTTTAGGTGCTAAAAAGGAAAAGGATCGACCGCCAGCAGTCAATTTTGATATTCTAGGTACTATCAACTGGCCAGAATTTTGAGATCGCAATAAACGTGAAGGACTATAATGTGTTAAGAGCTCGCTCAAGTACTGGGGAGCTAAACCATTTAGTGCTTTGTAAGTAATTAGCAAGATTTTAAAATTTATAGTGTTTAAAATTTATAGTATAGTGTTTAATAGGGAGCCAATGCAGTGTTGACAGAACCGGGCTAATATTGTCATACTTCCTGGTTCTAGTAAGAACTCTAGCTGCTGCATTTTAGACCAGGTGGAGTTTGTTTATTAGGCATGCAGGGCAACCACCCAGCAAAGTATTACAACAATAACCCTGAGGTCATGAACGCATGAACTAACTGTTCCGCATTTGTCATTGCGAGCATATGTCGTAATTTAGATATATTTTTAAGATCGAAGAATGCAGTTTTACAGATGCTAGAAACGTGGCTTTTAAATGAAAGATTGGTAACAAAGAGCACACCCAGTTTCCTAACTGACGACGAAGGCTTGACAGAACATCCATCAAGTGTTAGACAGTATTCTAGGTTATTACGTGCGGAGATTTTTGGTCCAATAATTAGAATCTCTGTTTTTTTTTTTTCTGAATTAAGTAGTAGAAAATTGCTAGTCATCCAATTTTTTATATCAGCTACGCATTCCGTTAATTTTGTGAATTGGCAAGATTCATCAGGGCACGAAGAAATATTGAGCTGAGTCAGCATAACAGTGAAAACTAATGCCATGCTTCCTAATAAAATATTAACTAGTGATTTTATTTATGATGCCTTTTTGACTAAAATACTCTGAAAATTTCTTTAATTACTCATTGCTGCAGCTGGTCTGATGCTTCCAGTCATGTTTGCATAACTCATCATGCCTTTTTTGTGATTTGCTGCTTGCAGCTATATTTGAATATTGTTAATGTCTCAGTGCAAAAATAACCTGAAAATAAATGAAAAACATACAATACAGTTTAATGTAGTTAGCACAGAGTTGAAAAACTTTCTAATGTCCAGCTAAATAAACTAACGTTCTTAATAATGCATTTGTATAATGACTGTTACAGTATTTGTTGTATTGTTGTTTTGTCTATTGATTACTCATATTACACAGATTCATTCATTATAGCGTTACCACAGAAACTCATAAATTTGAGTCTTAGGACATGAATAGCTTTGAACATCCTGGATTGTTTATAACGAGCCACAGAGTAGCCTAACCTATTTTTGGGAGGGTTTGGTTTGTAGACAGCGCCACCTCAGTGCCTGCGGCACTGGCACGGCCAAAATATGCTGCTTCATTAAGCACCAGTACATGATTGAGTCTGACTGTAGCACTGAGCTCAAAAGAGCTGATGAATGAGGGATGACAACAGCACCATCAACACAGATTCCTCCTGACAAAGGTATTTGTTTACAAGACTCAGTATATAAGAATAAAATAATGTTTTATAGAACTAGAGATATTTAAATAATCACACAGCGTGGATTATTCTGAATGAATAGATTGTATATCCATCTGCATTTAAATAAGAGTTGTAAAGGTCTCTATATATATAGGCTTTAATTTGACACTAACCTCTTAAAACCTAGACATTAAGTTCTTTACCCTGTACCTTTACTCTCTGTTGATAGACCGATGGAAATGTTGCAATCACCTATGATAAAGCAAGATATCAGTAACATTAATGCATTTACAACCTTTCAGCTGTTTGCATCTTTCTTGCTATGTTGATTTTACCAATATCCAATAGCTTTTTATTTCATATGATATCACAGGAAATGTGTTCAAAATCCCCACCCTGCCAGAGGCAAATGACAAAGATGCTTTGTAAGGACATTGCTTTGAAGGAATGCAGTTCACAATTCAAGGATAAATTTCTTTTGAAATGCATCTATTATGGTGTGAAACCATGGCTGATGCTTTCAAAGCATGTGCTGATTTAACACTACCCTTGTGAGAAAGAAGTGCACGTAATTGTACTGAATGCACTTGTAGTATTAAAAAATAAATAAGTATTAAAAGTGTATTTAAAAAAAAAAAAAAAAAAAAACTGTACTTGTGATAAAATGAAATAAAAGGCCCCTTAACACTTTTAAAAAGTGTACTTTGTAATACTGTAAAAATTAAAAGTTAAAAAAAAAGCTATCTTGAGTTCAACTAATTGCATTTAGCATAAATTTTAAACTATAAAACATTTTGATTTTTATTGCAAATAACATGCAATTAAGAGTCTCAGAAACCTTATAAAAAGGTTTGCTTGCTTGCTTATTTATTTACCGCAATAAGTACTCTTTTTAAAAGTATGCTAAAGTGTACTTTTTCCACAATGGGAAGACAGTTTTAGTATACAGAGATTCTATAATATAAAGAAATTATTAAAATCACGAAGAAGTATCTGTTTTAACAGTTGGTATCCACACGATTCAATTTACCAATCAATCATTTCATATAAGCACATACAATAATGCATCAGATGGATATACATACTGAGGTGAAGGTGGTATTGGCCCTATATAGAACGACCACAATGTCACAAGTTTCCAACATGAGGCTCTGCATGTGTTGACATATAACCATTGCAAAATTTTAGACTGGAATTCGTGGGGACTGGCATGCACCAGAGTGAGGGTATACAAGTTCGCTCTAAACTTAGACTCGGACAGGGTGGTCGGCCAAAGAGTAACATGTTTGACATAATCTACAGGTCTATAATTTGATCATATGTAAAGGTCAATACTTTAAGTATACTTTAGGACCAAGAGAAAGAATTCACATGCCCTTGTATCCATATTTGTAGGCTGTATTTGTTGTGACCAAGTAGGCCACTCTTCTAATTGTATACATTAAAAAAAAAAGAAAAAAAAGAATACTTTAATTTTCTATACTCTGATACAGTATCTTCATCTCAAAATATTTCTAAGTTTTCTCTAAAGTATCACTTTCACATGCACAGGAGCAGCTTTGTATGGTTCTACAATCTCACAAAAGAACCATGTGATGACTAGAAGCATGTGCTCATTTAGCACAGATTATCATGGCCACAGTAGATCATGTTTCTGTTATAAACATATTTTGCACTCTAATCTGATGTAATGACAAAATTATATATTTAACTCTAATATATCGTACAATAGTGGACTTTAGGGTCAGAAGTCCAAACCAGACTTAAAGCAGACTATTCTGACTGAGCTAGAATGACTAATATTTCAGAATAACCTTCATATCTGCAGGAGAAGTTATCTTTAAAGCCACCCTTGAGCAAAGAGCTACACTAAAGCCACAATAAACAGGTGAACCAGGCAAGATGATTCTATGTAAATAAATGATGGCTTCGGTATAAAGTCATACAAGCTGCTTTAAAAGCTGCATTAAAAAAATGTAATGGCACCCTTTTCACCTAATGAGGAGAACATAATCTCTGATCTTCAAGAGACAGTTCAGCCTAAAATGAAACTTGTGTCATCCTTTACTCACCCTCATGTTGTTCCAAACCTGAACGACTTTCTTTTTCAAGTGGAATATAGAGATTATCTGAATGTCCAAACTGCTCTTTTCCATACTATTAAATGGCAAAGATATATTTACTCGCTGCATGGAAAAGAGCAGCTTGGACATTCTTTAAAATATTTTCTTTTATGTTCCTTTGAAGAAAAAAGTCATACAGGTTTGGAACAGCACAAGGTGATTAAATGATGATAGAATTGTCATTTTTGGATGAACTATGCCTTTAAGGCTTATATCTCAGTGCTCCAAAAAACACAGAATCTGTGCTGAACTGGGCACGTTTTTCTGTGGAAGGCTGTGTGTCACAGACAGAACCAGGCCACACAGCACTGCATTTTGGGATGTCTAACAAGCCCTCTAGTACTGCAGCCAGAGTTTTTATTGCACCACATTAGTGCTGGATATTTAAAGCAGGGATGTCAGCAATACTTCACAGCATCGAGCCATGAATAAACCACAAGCAGGAGTGTTTAATATTGATTATTAAAACTATAATGGTGATGATCATACCTTAAAATAAGATGGCAGTTAAGCTTGATGAGAACTTTTGATTACAGGCTCAAGATGAGTCATCAGAGGATCAGGGGTTTGATCGATGCCCTGCTGTCATGGAAAATCAATCTATGCATTTAAGCTGTGCCATGAAAGACAGATTACGCTTTCCATTTAATGTCATACAAATGCGTGCTTTAATGGGTCTGACCTGTACAATGTTACATTGCACAGTTGCCCCAACTTACTTAAAAAACGATATTTGCTTTATATACAAAATACTTCAAGCAAAATATAAATTGAATTGACTTCCTACAGTATATGCCCTAACAATGTATATATAGTAAAAATGGCAATACGATTTAGATTAATAATAATAATAAACTATTTAATAAAGCACCTTTAAAAGCAACTTCTCAAAGCACTGTACACAAGATAAGCAATTATCATTTTAAATGCTGATTTTTTCCCTCTTGCTCCTGGAATAAAATCTATGAAAAAATGCTTTATTCTCATGTTTTATTTTAATCTCCACCTTGGTTCTGTTTACCTCATTGTGTGATTGTGTGTTATTGCATTATGTAATGAGCTTGCAGCCTTGGACACACTTGGAACTAGTGGTCATTTCCTTCATGTTTTCTGTTTGTTTTTCATGGTCTGCTGTAACCGAAGGCTAAATCACTTTACTGTACGTTCCTTTGTGTTCTCCAACCAAGCAAAGATCATGCCTGCATATAACGACAACCCTGTAAGGAAAAACAAAAAAATAATGTTAAATGACGACCCATCAGGTCCCAATTATATTAAGTGTCTTTAACTATGTACAAACATTTAAATTAATCATTTAATACAGTGCACTTATTGTGTTCCTATGTAGGCCTATTTTATATTTTTCTTGCATTTAAAAATACCTGTATGTTATAACACATGTAACTACATTTGTAATTAATTTCTTTAATTACATCTACAATTACACTGTTGACCCAGCAAAAGTATTTTTATAGTAGTTAAAGACACCCAGTATATAGTGGGGCCAATAATCACTTTAATGAATTTCTTTTCCATGATGGAATGCTTAAAAATATGTTTCATAACTATGCAGTAAACCTAAACAGGAGAGATGAATTGATCCCACTATTGTGTGCATGGTACATCTGGAACCTAAACAAAGGTTTTCATTGATTGACACATGTCAGTGTACCTTTTTAAATATCTCAACACAGAAAACACCTGTTAACCCAACTTATTGTCTGTCCAACCCCTCTGCTCTTCAGCTGCCACTTCGACTATGGGGGCCCAATTCCCCCTTGACTGTCAGCCCATCCATCCAGGACAGCAGCCAGAAATATCTAACAATCTTTTGTAAATGTCTTGTATGTTGACAAGTTATATTATTACCCACCTAGTATCCTAATATGACAACCCGACACATTTGTGACCTTAGTGCAATTGAGATCAGATCTCTCTGAGATTTCAGAAGTGTTTATTTCAGCTGCTTTTTTCTCTCAGGTGAGAACAGCTGGAGTCCTGTGATATGACGTGACAAACAGCCTCGGTTGAACTGCACGGCACTTCTCACTTTTTAGTGCTGGAATCTTTATAGCAGTGGGTCATTGTTTTGAGTAGCAGTGTGGGCTAGAGCACCATTAGACTGCAGCAGCTGCAGATTATGCACTGATCTCACCAGGGGTTACAGAGCAAAAAGATTAGACTAGACGTGTGGAAAAAAACAACATTTAATATACTCTATATATACAGTATATATATTTACAATCTCATGATGTATTATTTATTGATATTTTTGTTTTTTTCTCAAATATTAGTCTGCTTGGTCATGCTTTAAACCAATATGTAGACACTGCCTATATCTGAATATGTGTACTTCCCTACTATACAGTATACCAAATCAGTAGGATGGTTAAATACTCAGTATTTATGATCAAGTAGGCAAACAAAACCCGGATGACCTGTCCGCATCTACTGATATTCAGAAGTGTGCAACCAGAATCAAAAAGCTGAAAAATTGTGAGCTGGGAGGCTCATTTTGACCGCTATAGGTACCAAGAAAGTCATTCCTTGTTATAAGTCAATTAAAACAATGCATTAGCAATAAGCATCATTGGCTGAACAAATAGCATGAGTTTGGGGGCGCGGCTACCTGGTTGCCTACTTCCATTGAAAAAAAAAATTCAGCTATGATATATTAAAAGTGACATTAAAGGCATTTATAACATAAAAAATTTGAAATTCAATTTCAAATAAATGCTGTTCTTTTGAGCTTCATATTTACTAAAGAATTCTAAAAATGTATCATTTCCATAAAATAATTAAGCAGCACAACTGTTTTTAACATCGAAAATAATAATTGTTTCTTGAGCATCAAATCAGCATTTTAGAATGATTTCTGAAAGATCATGTGACACTGAAGACTGGAGTAATGGCTGCTGAAAATTCAGCTATGCCTTCACAGGAATTAACTTTTTTTTTTTTTTAAATATTAAAATTATTATTTTAATTTGTATTAATATTTCACAATATTACTGTTTTTACTGTATATTGATCAAATAAATGCAGCGCTTGTGAGCATAAGGCATTAATGAAAACATAAACAACAAAAAACAAAAAATATTACTGACACCAAACTTTTGAATGGTAGTGTATATAGTGTTGTTTGGTACATCCACCAAATAACCATATTTTGTATAGTGAAGATACATTCATTAATTACCTCTGTTCTTCGTTTGTACAAATAAATGATTGAATAAAATGACTATATGCATAAAAGATCACTAATAACAGCAGAAAATATAACAGTAAAATATAGCAAATAATTTGTTCTTTTAAAAGAGCCTGAGGTGAAATGTAGGTGGCTTTCGCTGTGCTCTCTGTAGTTCTTCTTTTGATCTTCAGATTCTTCTTATGAATTTTAAGAAATGCTCTAGGTTCACATTCTAGACAGGAGGTGACAATAACTCCAGGCTAACAAAAATTCAAGTCAAGGGATCTCACTTTCATTACAGAGCAAAACAAAAACTTGCTGTATAACTTTATTCATTAAAATGAATGAGCAAAGTTTAAATAAATACATGGTAAATACATTTGTATTCAGTCATTGGAGAACATAAAACCATAGCATTAACACTGGAGTGATTCATTAACAGACAATATAAATACAAATAAAGCCACTGCATGAGTCCAATGAAAATCACATGACATGATGAGCCACAAATATGCAAAAATACACCACATACAAGTATCCAATTATGCGAGCCAAGTCAGGATAAGTAGGATGACTGAGGTTAGAGGTCATCTACTAGCATACTGTAGTATCACTAGACCTCTGATTGAGTCCTAAATGAATCATGAAACTGATGGCACAAAGCAAAGAACTTTTTGTAAAATAAATTATGTTTTTTGTTGTGAAAAATACTGCTGTCAACCACTCTATTTAAAGAATAACCAGAATCATCAATCAGAACCATGAAGATAAAAAAATAAAAAAAAAACACAAATTGTTCATCCATGTTATGGCTAGTCAACAAACATGAAACTTCACTGACAAACACACAAAAATCACATTACCAATCTTCCTTTCATGCCCAAGAGAGGTTGAGAAAGGGTTGTCAACAATTGCTAAACTACACTCAACAAAACCATGAAGTTTGAGCTCAGACACAAACCTTCAGTTTAAAGTTTATAGTTTATTAACAGCTACATTTTAAAAGCCCATCAGAACCGGAGGGAATGCTTGAGTTAAGGAACGTTTCACACAGAAGCTTTTATTAACTGTGGGCTTCTGTAACCCTGGAGACAAAGCGCTGTCTCTTTAAGAATGTTGGGTAAGTTTGACAGCCTGTTTGCCAGGCTATTTTAGCTGAGACCAAGCCCCTTACTGACCTACTTTCAACAGAAGCATGGGACATTAGACCAGGCCCATGTTGAAGAGAAAAATCCTAAACATTTTAGTTTTAATTTCATGTTGCAGCACAATTGAGCTTCTTGAACAGATATACACTATACTATCCATAAAATCCACATATTCTAATACCACACAAAATGTTGGGACCTTCATTCAAGCAGTCAGCAATGAGGAGTCCAAATTACATAACAACTAAAGACAAACAGTTTAACTGGGCTCATCATAGAACCCTGGTTCACAACAAATAATACTACACTGTACACACAATGCACAATAAGTAATTCTACTGAAACTTTACATCTAGAGCTTACATTATCACTGCTGTGCGTTATCCTCATGCTTACCTGATGTGGCTGTCAGGGTCTCCCTATTAATTCTTTCATGAGTGTGAATGTGAACTAAATTGACCACACTCACAGGTAGCCGATTTGGAATTTGGATTGGCATGACAGGAAGTGGAATTGACTGATATTTAACACAGGCAATGCATTATGGGAAATTAAGTCTATAAACTTATAACTCCAAAGCGCCAAAAAAAAAAAAAAAAAAAAAAAATCTTTCAAAAAAGGTTTTAATGAACCAACATTCAGTTTGCTACAATTATAAATACATCTACACTGCTGTTCAAAACATTTGGGGAAGATTGAATGTTTTTGAAAGAAGTCTCTTCTCCTCACCAAGGCTGCATTTATTTGACACAGTAAAAACAGTAATATTGTAAAGCATTATTACAATTTAAAAGAACTGTTTTCTATTTTATTTTAAAATGTAATTTATTCCTGTGATGGCAAAGCTGAATTTTTTAGCAGCCTTTACTTCAGTCTTCAGTGTCACATAACTGTTTAGAAATAATTCTAATATGCTGATTTGGTGCTCAAGAAACAACTGTTGAAAACAGTTTAATATGCTTAATATGCAACTTCTTCATATTTTTGTTGAAATCATGATACATTTTTAGGATACTTTGACTAATAGAATGTTCAGCATTTATTTGAAATAGAAATCTTTTGTAACATGTCTTTACTGTTACTCAGGGACGTGCACAGACATTTTGAGGGGCAGTAGCCCAAACCAAGGAAAGGGTTGGTCAGTCTGTGACACGGACAACAAGTTTAATAAGCATCAGAAAAGGAGCAAAACACTGCCAACAAAAACAAACTCCGCCGAGGAGTTTCTGCAGATTCACCATAGACTGGAGCGTAAAATTGCCATAACTTTGTTTTAAAAAGTGGGTGGGACAGGAGTGCGTGTGTGGGGGGCACAAAAAATAACATTACGATGTCCAGAAATCAATTTCAATAGTATACTGAGTTTAATTTATCGACATAGAACTCATGTTTAGCCTAATGTGATAGTTTCATTCTTACATCTACTATAATAATATGTTGTTAGTCCTGAGATTGTTCACATTAGTGAATAAATACATAGATTCACTATTAGTGTTCATGAGTTCTAAGGGTCTGGCGGTAGAACTTTTGTTAAGCATGTCAGAGGTTCTGGGTTCTAATCCGCCCACATATAGTTTATTTATTTTTCTCATTAAAACCAAAGATGTTCATCCGTGATTGTATAGCAAGAGCAGGGACACATTTGTGTGCATTTTTGTTTTGTCATTTCAATGGAACGAATAGAGAGTCTCCGCAATGGTTAGCTATAGATTGAAGCACTTGTCTGCGCACTAGCCACCGCCACTGAGTGGCAAACGAGCACTCAGCATGATTTAAAAAACAACACATTCCAGCACCAGATCGCCTCTTATTTAACACAAACGAACAAAATTAATACACTGTTTAATTTGTATTGGGTACATCTGTACTGCAAAATGTTTCAAAAAGTGGCGGGGACATGTCTCAGCCATCCCACCCGCAAATTATGCCTATGACTTATGTCAACACGATAGAGGAGCGAAGGGAACTAGGAGTGCGGCCGGGGTGCTAGTGAGAAATGGAAACCCTGGAGTGAATCTGGAGCAGCAGAGTCATTACAGAATGCATTTAGCGTGGATTGAAGTCCACTCCGCTCATGTACTGTAATCTGCCTGCTAGAGGGGCACCTCAGCCCATGAGGGCAAAGGGTCAGTGGCTGTCTGCACATCCCTGCTGTCACTTTTGGTCAATTTAATGCATCCATGCTGAAAGTATTAATTTCTTCCCCAAATTTTTGAACAGTAGTACACATGAACTTTGACTTTAATTCTATTTCCTTACATATTTGAATTACAATTCTGCATCCTGTTTATTAAAATTGTTTATTTTGAAAGGCATTCTCAATTCAATTGTTGCACAATCCTGTTGGCTGTTTAAAATAATATCACTACCCATTACCTTTTAGTGAATGCAGGCTGAAAACAGTCATGATTTGGATTATCAGATCTACAACTGTAATCTACTCCAAACCGAAGCCCTCTGCATTTGAAATGGCAATAGTCAACTTTTGCCGTAATTCTTTCTTGCTCTTGTATGGAGGTAGACAGATCTGGTTGAAGCATGTATGCGACACTGGGAGCCTGCAAAAAAAATGAATAAATAAACTGTAGAGAATGAACATACATGCAGTCGTTTCACTGAAATCAGCCTTTGTGATGATTACCAGTCAGTGGAGACATCAATCTTGGAGATCTTGAAGTTGAGGTCAGCCATTCCTCCCACAGGAACGCGGTCACTTCCTGTGGTAAAGTGGAGCAGTTTCTTCTGCAGCTCCAAAGAAAAGGCCAGAACCACATCCCAGAAGGCCCTGCAACACCAGAGCAAACAGTAATTTTTCCACTGATAGACATGCATTTAAAAGCATGACTATAACAAATTGTAAACAAGAAATGTACCGAATGGTGGGATCAGTCTTGCTGTATCCCTCATACTGCACCACTCGCTGCAGAGAGCCCATGTCCAGATTAGGACTTCCACAAACCAGGATCTCAACCTCTTCTGGCCTCAAGAGCTACATAAATTATAGATTTAATGAGACCTTATAGTACTGCCATTGTTGTAATTACATACATATTTGTGGGAGAAAAATTATTCATTTAAATAAAGTATAAAAAATAAGGCATTTGATTTGCCCCCTAACCTGCAAATAAACTTTGCAACAAAAAAGTATGGGTAACACTTTATATATATTTTCATCAAAATACAGTAAAATCAGTAATATTGTGAAGAATGATTACAAATTAAAATAATTTGTTTTCTATTTTAATATATTTTAAAATATAATTCATTCCTGTGATGGTAAAGCTGAAATTTTTAGCAGCCATTACTACAGTCTTTAGTGTTACTGTACATGATCCTTCAGACATCATTCTAATATGCTGATTTTGTGCTCAAAAAACATTTCTTATCATCAATGTTTCAACAAAAACATTAAGCAGCACAACTGTGATACTTTTTTCAGGATACTTTGAGGAATAGAAAGTTCAAAAGAACAGTACTTATTTAAACTAATTTTTAAAGTCACTTTAATATCATTTAAGTTGAAATGACTTGTAAAGCCAAGTTGATTGTACTTAAAATTTAAGACAGCAAATTAACAAGTATTTTTTTACAGTGTAGTGTGTTATGAACAAATATGTGTTTGAATTAGTAATGAACAATAGAACATTTATTAATTAATGTCAACCCAGATTAATAAATGCTATAAAAATTATTGTTCATTGTTAGTTTATGATACCTAATATATTAACTAATGTTAACAAATTGAACAAACTGGGTTAATAAAGTATTCTATCAACTAACCAGTTTATGTTTATCACAATTCTAGCATTTGCATTCTTTAGTTGCACTTTTAATTTGGCACAGCATCTTAAAAAATCGTACTAGATGCTGAAAAACAGCAAGACATGACAAAATAAACCAAATTAAATGTTCAACAAAATAAATGTTCATCAATCAACAAGAATAAAAAATTAAGGCTTTCAGTTAAAATAAAGATTTGATCAAAGGGTTGATTGACAGCCCTAGAAAAAAAACAAAAAAACATTACTTTAAAGAAGCAGTCATATCTGCATATTAAACAATGTTTTGCATCACATGTTTCATTCACACCAATAAAGGATGAAGTAAAATTACTCCATGTTGGTATTACCATCCCTTTCTATTGCCACACCCTGCACGTACAGAGACTGTGCAGTGAGAAACAGACAGACTGTGAAAGACAGAGAGACCAAAAGATAAAGATAGGTCTTTAAGCCACAAAATAGGTAGCAATGGTCCAAACCAATCTGCCACGTCCTTCCCCTCCCCTAACCCTACCCCTCCCCGCCTCACACCACTCCAGGACCAGCGAGTCAGATATTACCGTTACAGAGCCTCTTACATAAGCAGCCAGGGACACAGTCAACTGTTGCATAATAAAGACGGGGAGGGTCTAAAGTTGATCATGGCTAGTGGAATCAGGCCAGAGGAGGTCTGAAATTATGTTTATCTTTTCTTGTTGTTACACTATTTCACCACCGTCACTCTGTTAACCAACCAGACACATGTACAGCTGATCCTACAGCATACAGAGTGAAAAAAACTAAGCAGAGCAACCGATGATTGTGCACTTCAGTGAACCCAGAGAGAAACCAATGACTCACAGGCTGATCATTTCTTAAAATGGTCTGATGAAATCTCACTGCTTTTCTTTTTTTCTGTGTGCATCTCTTGATTAAGAGAGCAGCACCATATTGGGAAGTCTAAATCGAGGCTGAATCATCGCCAAGATAAACAAACATGCAGTTTGCTATTTTCCCTGGTGCACAGAGAAAAATATTCAACAAATACACATGATCCTGAACATATCATTTGTAGTTTTAGGTTCAATGAAAGTCAGTGTAGTTCTTACCAAGGAAAGTTTTACAAAAGAAACAAAATGTGTGTTGGTTTCTTATGCAGACTATTCCAGCACACAGTTTGAAACACACTCCTTCAACATGTGTTAAGACACATGAATTTTAACTAAGAACTATTAACTCAGCAAACTGCAGGGAATGTCAACTAGTGCCAACATGCATAACAAGCAACAACAAAACAACTTCAACTTCTGCTGATACAAAACATTGTTATCCATAAATCACAATAATGACATTTTCCCACCATACAACAGCTTGGCATGAAAAATAAAAGAGTCTAAAGAGTTCAGGAAGGAAGTCAATAATGTCTATCAGTTTTGGTCTCTTTAAATTATACTGGATATTCTTTCAGACAAAATATAAATTGAAATGGATATACAGATATGAATAGAAACTAGCCATTTCAATGAGTCAGCACTGTATTTAAACAAATGGAGGAGAGGATGTTATGTGACATACTCATGAGCTGTGTAAAGTCTGCAAGAAACTGTGCCTTTGTTCAGATTCCAATTGACATGCTAAGCAGGGCAAGAGACTTGAAATTTTCTGGGGGTCTCTATGTATTCATTCTATACGACCTTAAAGTCTGAGGTCTCTCCCAGCCAGTAGCAGAAGAGCCTGGATACGGTATGGAGATTGAACAAACAAAGCAGGCCCAGTTACAGGGCACCCTTCCAACAGAGGGGGAAGGGATGGCCCATACACAGATGTAGCCTTCACACAGACACACACTCACACACACAAAATGGCCCACAGACCCTGCCCTCTCTCCTGCCACTGAAACTCTCTCTGTCTGAGAGCCACTAGTAGAATATTCCAGTTAGTGCTTCACAACAGCACTAACTGTTAAAAATGATTAGCTGGAGTGAAATGTCAAGCTGTTTCTTGGCTTCTTCTCACTTGCTTCCAGAGTATTACCCTCAGAATTTCTTATTCAATTACCATGCAATGAGGATTTTGACAAAAACTATACAGCAAACTCACCATCAGGGCATTTGAGGCACAAACACTGTGAAAACCATGATAGAAAGCAGCAAACTGCCTGTAGATGGACTTATTCAGCAGGAAATCAATGTAGAGCTGGATGTATTCTGTGCAGGGACAAACAGATCAATCCTTCAGAAGCAGGATGAGGCAATTCATGTTGAAAAGGGAAAACCCAGTCATGCACATAACTAGAGTGGAGACTTTCTCACCTTTTCTGTTTAGGTTGGTTACAGGGATCTTGTCCCCTCCTGGTTTCAGATTATATGACTTGACCACTCCAAGTTCTTCCTGAAAGACCTAGTGAAACACATACAGACATGACCTCCATTTCCATTATCTGCAGAACTGATAGTCTAGTTCAATCAGACAAACATGCTTATCTATTAAATACCATGGAATGAGAGCAAACATCCTGATTGTACAGGTCAAGTTTAGAGGGGACTCACCTGAAACGTGGTGTAGAAGTCCTCTTCAACATTTCCTTCATAGCTGAGGAGTTCCCCAAGCCCATGAGCAAGATCCTGAAGTGCACACAGAAGCACTTTAGACAAATATTCTGAATTTACTTTGCAGTAGAAGGAACACTTTTCAATACAAATCATAAAAAACTGCATTAACAATACAATAAAGTAGAGATTACTAATGTCTCAGCATATGTGACATTATGTGAGGTATCTGTGACTGTGAGAGCATTAAATATTATGTTATAGGGCTGCACTTCATTTTCTGTTCAAAGTCTGTGCGGCTAATAAAATAAAAGCAGATGGGATGTTTGTGCTGTTTGAGGCAAATGGTGGAAATCTTGCTTCTTTTTTTTTTTTTTTTTTCATTTTAAGAAAGTAGCTTTAGAGGTTCCACGTCCACATTACCTTTGAAAAAAGTTTGAAACAAGGAAGCAAACAACGCCCGCAGGCAGTTATGTAAGTTTGGAGGAAGCCAGAGACCGTTAAAACAGAACATCTGGCTCATTTAAATCTGACTTTGCAGTAACAGGAGAGCGAAGGGAAATCAATATAAAAGCGGAGCTTAACTAATTTTTCAAGATATAATCAATCTCTTGTACATTATATTTCAGCATACATACTAGTCTGTATTATGTGTAGTATGTCTATAATGTGTTGCTACAGAAGAAATAGCTAATATTGGGCGCCCTCTGCTGGACACAGGAGAGGCAATTGCTGAATTTGAACATGCATATCATTATGTCCTCAAAGAAAACACAAATTAGATTAGCAGTACACTGGAACCATTCAATCATGATTTACCCCTAATTAAATGTATTTAAAATCTGCCTGTGATATTTAATAATATACCATTTAAAAAAAAAAAAAAAAAAAAAACACTAATGATATAGGGGAGACCAGGGCTAGTTGTTAAACAGTGAAGTTGATTGCTACAAGGTTTGTATCTCATTAACAAGAAGGTTTTGAGTCCAATTGCACAAATGCGTGTTTTATTCAGCGGTGGATTTACATGTTGGATTCAAATGCCTAGTCCAATTCTGTTTGGTAAATAAGTGAACTTCACTCCCATTCAAAAGTTTGGAGCTGCTAAGAATATTTAATGTTTAAAAAAAAAAAAAAAAAAAAAAAAGATTCTTAAAAAAAAGTCTCTTATGCTTACCAAGGCTGCATTTATTTGAACAAAAATACAGTAAAAACAGTAGCATAGTGAAATATTATTGAAATTGGAAATAACTATTTTAATAATTTTGAATTTTCTCCAGTTTTCAGTGTGACATAATTCTCCATATATCATTCTAATATGCTGATTTGGATTTCTTAAATGTTTGGATGAATACTCAAGCAATATTTCTTATTAACATAAATGTTAAAAACCATGTTGAATGTCGAAACCATGATAATTGTTTTTTCAAGATTATGTGGATTCAGTATTCTTCAAAAGAACAGCATTTATTTGAAATATAAATCTTTTGCAACATTATAAATGTCACTTTTGATCAAATTAATGTATCACTGCTGAATAAAAGTATTTAAAAAAAAAACTTACCCCAAACTTTTGTAAGTAAAATCAGACTTGTATACATTCAGATGTTTTTTTTTTTTTGCTAACTTGTTTGTTTCATAATTAACAGTAATAATTAACAGTAACAGGACATTTTGTACTTGATATTTTGCTATATTAGAAATAGAACACAAGAAACTAGCATTTGAAGGGTTAAGGAGTTCAAAAGAAAAAAGAAAAAAAAAAACATGATACTTCAAAGGCCGTTGTGAGATTCACAAGACAGGCATGACTTTATCAGCAGAGCTGAAAGCCAACAGAGCGCTATTACTGCTATCTTCAGAACAATGCACCATCTGAGGCTTATTAATCACATCCAGGAGACTAGACAACAGGAGTGTATGAGCCTGTGATGGCTGGGTGACACCCTGGAAGTGCAAACGATAACACAAAAGCTATTTCTTCTTCTAGTCACTCAGTGTTATTCTGTCAGCCATCTACATAGTCTATATTTGGCTGCGTGAGCTCAATGTCACCATATAATGAGCAACACATCTAAATGGTACATATAAGCTATATGGGCTGCTGGATATCATTACTTCATATTGGAATAATAATGTGTTACACTGCACAATGACAGCTGGTGGTTCACCCATCAGCGACTGACTAACTCTGTGTTCATCAGGATTTGGCTGGATTGAATGTTATGCCATGTGGTGTGTCACAGCTTGTGTACATACAGGCATAATCTGCTGGAGGTCCTCCAGGGTGAGGGTCGCCATGCCAACGGGGGTGTCGAGGTCACACGGCACAATGGGCGGGGTCAGCAGCTTCTTGTAGACACAGGGGGGGAAGCGGATGTCCAGTGTGATGCTGTTATACACAGCCAAGCCCATAAGCTGACAGATGGGGTTAAGTGCACACAGCTGGAGAGATTCAAAGACCTGACACACACCTCCAGCCTTCTGAAACCAAAGGCAGCTTCCTCACTGTTTGACGGTCAATGATTTCACAGGCAGTGGTTTGTATGAAGGCACCTTTGACAGTCTGCTTTCCATAATTGTCATGTCTAATGATCTAAAGCAAGGTCAAGCGAGCTTTGGTCATAACCAAGCAAATATTTAATGGCTGCAATACTTTTTTATGAGCAGAAATGGAATAAATAAATAAAAATTTATACAAAACTTCTTAACTACCAAAATACACAACCATTCAAATGTTTGGGGTCAGTAAGACTTTTTAGAGAAACTAATACTTTTTTTTTTTTTTTTTTTCTACAGAGGATTACATTAAATTGATTAAAAGTGACAGTAAATACATTTATAATGTTACAAAAGATTTCTATTTTAAATAAATGCTGTTCTTTCAAACTTTATATTTCATAAAGAATTCTGGAAAAAAAAAAAAGATCATGGTTTTGACAAAATATTAAGTAGCACAAATGTTTTCAACATTGATGATAATGAGAAATGATTTTGAGCATCAAATCAGCATATTAATTTAATGATTTCTGAAGGATCATGTGTCTCTGAAGAATGAATGGCTGCTGAAAATTCAGTTTTGCTATCACAAGAATGAATTGCATTTTTATAATTAAAATAATATGTAATATGTATATGTATGTAATAATATTTCACAATATTGCTGTTTTTATTGTATTTTTGATCAAATAAATGCAGCCTTGGTGAGCATAAGAGATTTTGAGCAAAAGACAAAATCCTTACCAACCCCAAACTTTTGAACAGTAGTGTATATGTACAGGATTGTGGGATATCAAAAGATGCTTAATTAGGTGTGTCCCTTTGAGCCCTTTGATATGTCTCAGCCCAACTTCCTTTTTTCAATGTCACCATAAGAAATAAATCTTAATACATCCTTTAAATTTGACGGCATAAAATGAAAATTCACCATACCTGTTTTCTAAATGCGTGTTTTTGATCTTATTGTGAACTATTCATTCATGCATGTTTAATTTTTTTACCTTATAAATTTTAATCAATATATCATAACTCAATCTCCCTGGTGACGTACGCAGACTTCTCTAATCATTTTGTCTGATCATCCCATCCCTTTGTTATTATCAGCTTCAGATCTATCTAACCAACAAGTCATGGATAGAACCCTGCCTTGATTTTTTTTTTTTTTTCATTTTTCAAAAAAAAAAAAAAAAAAGTGTACTTCAAATACCCAGATGATGCACTTAATTAGCTGAAAAAAGTGTGGATGTTGGACACTTCATGCACTCAATTGTCACTGCTATCAGACACCGATGTTGGATGACATAATAAACTTTAAAAAACCATACACTAGATGGTTCACTACATAGTGCATAGTATAAGTGCATAATGTAAAGTTTGCATTCGGGACACAACTTGTAATTTCTGTGCAACTAGTGGCAGCAAATGGAATTGTAATCTGTTTGAGCGGCCCAACTAAATACCAATTGGAGATGAAGGGAGCAGATGAAATGCTTTGGTGCCACAAGTGGTGCAGAAATTACACAAGTCCTTTCATATTTCCTAATATCACAACATCAACTAAAGCATCACAGTAAGATGCATGGAAGAACACCCAACAGGTGTATAATACATTTAGAGGAAAATGTGAAGAGTCCTGCGAATAAGTGCTTTCAGCTGCAGCTGACAACTCAACCCCATGTGCTCTCCATATGTGTAGCGAGGGCGATGGAAAAAAGTCCTCCGCTCAGGAGAGAGAGAAGGGAGAGCAGACAGGCAGGACTGTTTCCATGAGGACTGCACAAACCGAGCACAAACTGAGCGATGAGACAACACAAACCGAGCCCCGGCTGTTCCTAACGGGACAAAACAAAAGAATCTTTATTTCATAAGTTTTTACTGATGTGACACAGCAGTTCTGTGCTGCAGGAGAGAGAACTCAGAGGCTGTGTCATGCGCTGGACCGGCAGCCATATGTATCGAGAAGCCTGAACCAGAGGGGACAATTAGAGGGGTAACAGCAGGACATGGCAGGCTTTGGCTGCCACCGTGTCTCTCCTCACACATTCCCGAGAGCACCGTGCGGACCAGGTCTTGACACGTGCCCGTCCACGCACCACATAATTTACAAAACCATTTCATAACCATAACTATATCTGTGCATCTTTCATTAGTGTCATATTGCATTATAAGCCTGTGTAATTGACATTTAGAAATCACATGGCATAAAAATAGCATACGCTCCATTTTCACATCATCATAGCACAGATTGGTGGCAGAAAATATATTTCCCACCAGAAAACAGAAGGACGAGAATGAACCTCAGAAGTGTGTGCCAAGTGGGAGCTGACTCTATATTTATGCACTATTTTAAGTTTGTCACACCCACACGTGACCACCTATACTGTATAAACTGCAGGGAAATGAAAGGATACGGCTCCAACCAATCGAAACTCAGAGTAGTTGTCACATTTCCAGCTGCTGAACCAATGACACTGGGACTCCTTCACATATGTGAACATGCCTGTAACATGACACAAAGAAAACGGATAGAACAATTAACATTAATGAGAAGCACCTGGCAAATGAAGTAAAGTAGGCTAGAAATTAATATGAAAATAGAAATGAATATAAAATAGGCAAATGAAGTAACAACTGACGACTGGAAGTCTGTCCCAGACACTGATACTTTCTTATAGAGCACACTGTTGAATCAGATATTTTAATAATTTGGAGTTAAAATTAGGGATTCTCCGATCCGCCTTTTTCGCTTCGGTATCGGTATCAGCCGATACTGAATCCCAGGTATCGGAATCCGTATCGGTGTCCGTATCCGTTATTCAATAATAATAAAAAAGTGCTGAATTGCCTAATAAACTGTATGCCTCACTGCGTGGAAGAGACTGGGATCATTCTTTTGTGCAAGGCATCAGGCTTGACTTAAACATTACTTTTCTAACTTTGTAAAACAAAATAAAAAACAGACACAAATGTAGTGAATTATTTATTAAATAATTGATCATCAGTGCAACAACTGCAAATAAACCAATAGCTTCACTGGCTTGGTAGACATTCAAAATAAACAGGAGTCCAGCTGACTCCTTCATCCATGACTCATGACTTGTTTTTCATGAATGTTTGCATCATACATGACATAAACTAAATATATTTATATAAATATATACTATAAAATTAAAAGACATTTCTTTTACATTTATAACGCAGTTTTTTTAATGAGGCAGCAACATATGATAGATAGGACAGAACAAAAAAGGCTATTAACAATCTTTCATTGCGTAAAAGTATTATAATATGAACGGCTCCCATACAGAGCGGCACAAAGCGCTTATGCGCATCCCGTGTGCAGAGTGATGCGTTTGAAGCAACATAGAGTCACAGCGCGCAGCGGCAGCGCTCCGTCCGCATTGAAAAATTCAAAGCACAAAGTAAAGATATATTGATGCGTATTGTATTACCGGTATTTTTGTCTACAGATGAAGTATGATAATAGAAACATTGAATCATCTTGGAGAGAGTTTCACTGTGTTGACTGTCATAACCGAACGCGACACGCAGTTTGAATGCTGAATTACCTGACAGCCACAGCTGAGGGAGGCATTTACGTGAACTTTAATCTAACGACTTAATTATTCATCTGTAGCTCAAATTAAACCATGGAATGGCTTCAGAGCACTTGGAATATAGTGCACGAAAACTTTATGGTGCTTTTTAATTTTTAATTTTTAGTTTTGTGCCTTTTGTGGGGCTTAATAACACAGAATAGCCTAGTACACGCACAATATCGGATTTGGATCCGGCCGATACCCGATCCGGCAAAAATGTCAGTATCGGATAGGCGCATCCCTAGTTAAAATATTATAAGTGCCACACCATTAGAAAAGTACCTGATTTTTTTTTTTTTTTTTTTGAGTATCAGTGCTCAACTATTGTTTTTTTTTTTTTTTTTTTAACATAAACCTTACTGAAGTTTGTTAGTGAGGAAACATCTTTGTTAAGAAGTTAAAAGTAAACATTTAAGCTTAATATTTTTTGCCTCAAATCAGCATGTCAGCATTTTGCCTCTTTTGCAATGCATTTGATATTTTTATGGGGAAACAAGACTGCTTTTATGTAGCATATACCAGCTGTATTTCATCCAAAACTGGCACTATTTGTCCTGACCATCTTACCGTAGTCTGTGTGAAAAATCTGTCGAATCAGGAGAAGAAACCACTCTTTTGTGAGTCCACCCATGTCCAACCCTGCTTCCCCAACAAACGTCACTTTCAGTTTTTTCTTCAGGTCTGCTCGCTTTCTCGAAAGCTATTAAAAAAGGGAACACATTTATGGAGGGGCCATTTTTCCAAATTAAGTTTTAGCCAGACTTAGAACTTTCCAGAACATAATGTAAATGCTTTTGGCTGAAAATCCTTTCAGCCTAGGAAAACAAAATGTAGGTTTGTGCTACTTTATCCAGAGCAATGCAGCCCATACAAAAGTCTAAATAGTTTTCAGTGGTTCAAAGGAACTCATGGTAACATCTCCAGGAACAGACGCAATTCTACGTTTAGAGATCTGGACAGAGCAGTATTACCTCATCCAGTGAGTCACTGACCAGCTGCAGACGCCTAACTTTAATGTTGAGAAACAGCAGACTCATATCCACCCTCTGCCTGCGAGAGACCTTGTCTACCAGAGTTTGCTGCATTAGACATAGAGAGGAATGCATTTATCAGTTAACATTCCCCTGGAAGAAACAAGTTTACAGAACATGGCCACATCTAGATTTTATTCCATGCCTCTAGATGTCTTGATTCTGAGTAACACATTTCTTAAGACAGATGATGTCTGTCTATTTGCGGTGTATGATGATATTATTCTCTAGCCACATGTCTGTTTATCCTACAGTCTGGACACATATGTTTGGGAGAGAGCCATAGGAATGGCGATTATGCTGCCCCACCCATGCTAGGATTGTTATCAGAAAATACTCTCAGACTAAAAGACATTCTCTCAAACAGAGACTAGCTTTTTCATCTTAAGACAGTTTTGGCTATAGTGAGAGCTCTTTGTGCATGTGAATTCTCACCCTGGCCATGCTGATCATCTGCTGCTCAGAGTCTCTCTGGATGATGGCCTTCTTCACCACTGTGGACAGGATGAAAGGGAACTGACAGAAGGTGAACCTGAGAAAAATATAGTACACTATTAAAGTACACTAGTGATAGACCAATACATCGGCCAGGTTGATTAATCGAGTTCTACTGGTTAGGGTTAACTGCAAAAAATAAAATAAAATAAACAAACAAACTAATAATAAATAAAAATGCAATCTAAATAATTATTTGTATCTTGATTTTCAGTAAATTTATCTCAGCATCCTTACAACAAGGTCAAATTGCTTATGAGGCAAAATTGCATGATTTTATTAAAATGAAGACTTTGGATTCACAGAATATATTTTGAGTTTATTTTTCTAATCCCATTAACAAATAATTATTTCTCTTTTAAGCATACACTACCATTCAATACTTGGGGTTGGTAAGATATTATACTATTTTTGAAATAAGTCTCTTATGCTCACTAAGGCTGTATTTATTTATTATGTATTTATTTCTTTGAAATACAGTAAAAACAGTAATATTGTGAAATATTATTTCAATTTAAAATAACTTAAAATGTCTATTTTAATTCATTTTCAAATGTAATCTACTCCTGTATTAAGTTGAATTTTCAGCAGCCATTACTCCAGTCTTCAGTATCACATCATACTTCACAAACCATTTTAAAATGGTAATTTGGTGTTGAAGAAACATTTTGTCTTATTATTATTATTATTATTATTATTATTATTATCATCATCAATGCTGAAAACAGATGTACTAATATTTTTGTGGAAACCATGATACATTTTTTTCAGGATTCAGGACTGATGAATAGAAAGTTCAAAAGAAGAGCATTTATTTAAAATTCTTTTTTTATAACATCAAAACATTGAACTGAGCTGGACGATTACATCACTGTTTTCTCCAGAGCTGCTTTATAGATAAACGAACTAAGTTAATAACTTGTTTACAATGGAAATTAATCAACAATGAAATTATTAAGCTGGACAATGACACAATTTTTTCTAGAGTTGCTAAAACAAACTTTGTTGCATTATTTTCCCGTTATCACTGTAAAGCTGCTTTGAAACAATCTGTATTGTTCTATATAAATAAAGGTGACTTCACTTGACAAAATGTCTTTACTGTCACTTTTAATAAATTTAATGCATTCATACTGAAAAAAATTAATTTCATTAAAAACCTATATAAACTTAATTGTAGTTTATATTAATGACGTTTCACACATAAATCATACTTTCGCCTCGTTGTTTGGTAAAACATCCTTAATACAAGAAAATTTACTTGAGACGCAAAATTGCATAAACAATAAGGTTTCAGACAACATTTTATTTTGAAAATATATTTTTGCTGTCACACCTGCTTGAATTTCCGTGAGCCTGCCACGTGTGGTAATCCTCCATAAAGTCTATGTGGTCCAGGGTTAGGTTGTAGAAATCAGTGAAAGGGACGATAGGGGGACAGGAAATGCTGTTTGCAGCATCTGTTAAAACAAGATCAATGTAAGATTTTTTTTTTTTTTTTGTTAAGATTCAGCTGTAAAATATTATGGGAAAGCATCTTGACTTTCTCCAATCTCTCTCTAGTGGCTATCACAGTGGTACTCACTAAGCAGAGAAAGGACTTTAGTGGCTGAGGGAATCCACCAAGAGCATTTGGCCATGGGCGGCAACTCTTCTGGTTTGGCAGGAAATAGGCGGGTGGTGATGAAGAGCTGCAAGCGCTCCACCAGCTGTTTGAAACGCTTCTGAGGCAGCCTGAAAGATGAAACATCGTAAACAGAAAGATATAATCCATACACACTTCTGTTTTTACTGTCAATTTGTGTAATGCCTTGACACCAGCTGCCTTGGCTGTTATATAGTGCACAATTCAACTTTATTTGTTGAATTTATATATTTCACAATTAAAATCACAACTACTTAAGATTTAAAAAAGGCAAGTAGCTCATCTATTTAAAAGAAACAAGGTCAAGAATTAATTTCTTCAACAACACCAACAAATAAAAAATATCTTACTGACCACAAAGTTTTGAATGGTATTGTATTTTAATGATGTTTCACACATAAATTGTACAAACTGCACACATTTTATTTGAAAGAAAGAAATTATTAAAAACAAACAGAGCTAGACTTTTTTAGCATTGTGAATTGCTCTCTTGTACAGACTAGCTGCGTTGGACTCACTTTTTAAACCAGTGCATCAGAAAATGGTGGTCCGCTTCAGCCAGGGCTGCTATTTGCCTCAGTAAGTGTGCATAGATGACATATGTGGCTGGGCTGGCGTACTGAGGGTTCTGCGACACAGAGAAGCATTTCAGCAAACTTCAAAAAGGAAATATAACTTTTCATTTAGAAGCAGAGAAAGAAGTCTGGCTTTTAATAAGAAGTGGCACTGCAGCGGAAACCAGCTCTTTTCCTCTCCAGCATGATCTCATCCCTTCCTTAGGCACAGTGAACGCAAATAATACAGAGGCTGCCTGACATTAGTGGCAGACAGATCAGCCCAGTAATTGCCTCTGCTTTTCAATTTCACCATGTCCTCCAGAGAAATGTAGGTCAGGGAGCCCATCAACAGTCTGGGGATGAATAACGCTATATGCGAAGAATGACATCTGTACATGCTTCTGTTTATGAAAACGTCTAACTCCCACCACCACTGATCCCCATCAAATGGAGAGAGAGAAAAAATGTTTTATAAAGCTGAAACCCCAAAATGAACCGAATCCCAGCTAACCAAGACATCCCCTCTCTCTCTCTCTCTCTCTCTCTCTCTCTCTCTCTCTCTCTGCCCACGGCTTCCCAGGCTTAAATCCAGTTGCTGTGTCCTTATTTGGACAGTCCCAGGCCAGCCTGCACTGGTCATGTGTGAAGTAAACACTTAGCTCACGATCTGTCTGCACCAGAGCAGAGCTATGGCTGGAGTCAATGGGCCATGTGGTGAGAGAGGAGATCAAGAGTTTCCTGCGACTCCGTTTCGCCTCTTACTCAGCCTGGGGTGTTTAACATGGCTGCCAACACAAAGGGCAACTCAAAGAAAGATTAGAGCAATTTTACTGTGTAAGTGCACATCTATAGGATTGCACACAGATAACTGGTTTGGTTTACAAAGGGAAATTACAGGTATTACAGAAAAGTATCACATGTCTTTGGGTTCTGTGTAATGAAGGCATTTTGTATTAATGGCATGGCTTTAGTAACTAGTAAGAGGAGTTCAGAGATCAGCAGTGTTGGGGTATCTAAAAGACTAAAAATTAACTAAAGGACGCTAACTTAACTAAATTTTCGGTAGCGTGACAGTAGCTCAGCTATTCTCAAAACAATTTTTTCCAATAAGCATCGAAACTCAACAACAGCATATTTGTTAACTGCATTTTATTGTGCAAAAATGAGTTGAGGCAATATTCAGACACACTCTCCTAAACTATCTTCTCTCACTCTCGTATATTAGTTGTGTTGAGTGATGAGAGAATGAGAGAATAAACTCATTGAGTGATGAGAGAATGATTGATTATGGTGAATTAGTTCGTTTATATGATTCACGTAACCAATCCATAGATCGACTAAGATTCGCTGATAAAATAAATGAATCACTGATCAGTGCAGTCCCCACATCTTTTTTTTTTTGTTGCACATTATTTAGTTATATGCTGATATCAATTTGTTTTCAAATGTTCTTAAATGTTATTAGTTGTATTTTTAAATACATTTTTGTGAACATTATGTTAATTCTGCCACCATAATATGACAATAAAAACTAGAGAATAAATATTGCTCTGATTAGAACAAGAAACAATATTACCTTTTAGTATACATTTAGAATATCCTAATAAATAGCTACAATGTAGTTAGCTACTGTTTTGAAGCTACTTTTTTAAAAGTACTGTATCTTGACTGTATTCTGACTCAAATTCTGATGGCTTTAAAGTAGTTTCAAAGTACATTCACTAAAACTGAAGATCAACTCATCAAGCTAGGATGCTATAGTAAAAGAAAGCATTGCTTTGTTAAAGGGAGGGTATCACACACAGTTTCTGCCAATCTCATGTTAATCATCAATGCATCCTTCATATCTCCGAAAAGTCTTTAGTTTTATCATATTTATAAAGATAGATACGCTAAACCGAGTCTTTCCGAAAAAAGCCGAGCTCCTGGAGGCGTGCCTGCCATCAGTGCCGTGGGCAGAGCTAAAGAGTCATGAGCGCACGCAGCTTTTGCGTAGAGATCATCTGCTAGCTGCGACATCATTATAAATACAAAGGGAACAAAAACGTTTGTGTTGTTTACATTTTATGGACTTGCGCGCCGATTGCCAACAAAACACAGACATCTGATGCAGTTTTACTCACCACCCGCGATCTGCAAATCCAGCGCAGAACTAGGACTTGTTTACAAAGTATTCATCACCGAAATCCCGGGAACAAACAAACATACATGCACAACTCCGTTGCTGCCCCGGAAAAACAAACTTCATCCACTGTTCCCTTAACGCTGGGTTTTTTGGGAAGCTGAAAAAGGTAATCTTTCCCTCACAACCAAAAACACACTCCTTTGGTGACAGGAGCTGCATCTCATTTCGGAGGCTGCGTCCTCTGGAGGTCGCATTTGAAGGCTGAATACTTCATCAAGGATGTCATATTTAAGAAAAGTAACTGTAATAAAATTGACTGATATTCATTGTGAGGTGTAAAATACTGTAATTCCTTTTTTACGTTGCAATCTAATGCTTATTTTTCTTAAATGAGACTGCCTCGATGATGTATGCAGCCTTCAAAGGGTGCAGCCCCTGAAATGGGACACAGCCATTGTTGAAAAATTTCTCGGCTTCCGTATCCCGAACAAAGCGCGTTGATGGGCGTGCTCTTGCTCTTTTTCTGGGTGATGTGTATGTGCACGCTTATCAGGGAGAAGTGCCTATACAAGGAATTCCGCTCTCTTTTGACGTCATACAGGCCATACTTGAAAAAAACTCTCCGAATCCCAGTCCGAAACCGGAAGTAGTGTATTTGGCACAGAAATACTCTGTCATACGTCCAACTCGTGTTTTGAAACTTTGGCCATGTTTAGCATGAGAATGCAACTCTTTAACAGTGTAAATAAGTCAGAATGCATGAAATAGCATTACACCCCCCCTTTAAGAGATAAACAGAACAAAAATTCATGCATTTCTTTATGAACACAAAGAAAGCCCAAGTGTGTAAAAACAATGGCATTACCTGCACAAGAACAAAATATGCTCTAAGGTCATCCTTTGTGCGGGGCCTAAAAATACAGAAACAAAGCTGACAGTGATTTTTTAAATCAGAATTTTCTGCAAAGACTTCATGTCCTCTTTTAGTGCTTCAGTGAGAGAACACAATGCACTACTCACCCTTTCCATTCTCTTAATAAGCTATTAATAATTCCCTTCAGGACTGATTTCTGTGTGTCTGCGGGCTGCAAATTAGCCAGATTAAACCAAATTTATTAAAACCAAATTCAAAACAACAGACAGAGCACAATAGCTTACTGTGTAATTCAATTACTAGAACTTAGAACTTCAGTCAGTTTTTGTAATGGAACGTTTCTTTACGTACCGTATGGAGTAAGGCATCATAAACAATATTGACAAATTTGATGTTTATTCCTGAGTCTTCAATAGTGTTGAAGGGAGCATTTGCTTCTTTCTAAGGAGAACATTACAACATAAAAACATTAAGCACACATTCTATCCACTTACATGGTGCATTTTATATATACTTCCTATATAAAATGGATGGCAAAACATTCACCTCATATAAGAATGAAATTTTCTGATGAAACCATATGCAGATGTTTCTTTTTCTCCCTGAATGAGCTCATTGATTCATTTGGAGACCAAAATGTTCAGTTTTCCTCCTTTCCTGACTTTCACAGTTACGTTTTCCACTGACTTCCAAGAGTTCTTATTAAAAACACTGGCTATACATAAAAGGATGTTTCATTCATAAAATGACCATTATATGAAAACAATCAACAGCAACCTAATTAAAAAAGGTCTTTAACTACTATGTACTAACATTTAAATTGATAATTTGACACAATGCACTTACTGTGTGCATACAAGTTTTTACAATTGTACTTTTAAAAAATACTATGTAATTACAGCTAACAGCTGTATATTTACATATACACAATAATTACATGTACTTAACAATTACATTGTAGTTAAAGACACCTAGTACTAAGTGTGACCAAAAACAAAAAAACACTTGAAACATGAACAACACACTGTATTGGGAGCTTCAACACACCTTAAAGGCACCATTGAGTTCCAAAAAGGAGTCAAATGTGGTCAAGTAGAAATCATGGACTTGCTTCCAATCCCCTGAGATAGTTGCCCTTTCAACATCGTCCCTACAGCCAGAAAATGGTTAAACATACTGTAACTGATCTGGGAATACTGCGGGTGACTGAGGGAAGGATAAGTACGTACTGAAACTCTTTGGCGGTTTTGGTCCGAATGGGAATAATGGGTTCTGAGACAAAACGAGCCTTCACCTCTGGAGGGAGAACATCAATAGAGATACGATGCTTCTGTCTCACATCTGGACATATTGGGGGAAGCTCTCTCACTGAAAACAAACACACAAAGAAAATGAATCAGACAGCAGCTCACAATATGATCAAGGTGGGCCGTTCATCATGCTCTCTAAAGGGATTTTTGCAATCACTCTCCAGCTAACAATTATTTGTTATTATCTTATCAGAGACAACTAACTAAACAATGACTCTCAGCATTCCAACAACTACCTGGTAACATGCAATTACCATCAGCACAGAGTGTTATTTTATTTAAAGGCACCCTAGTCCTTTCATTCTCAACAAACACACTGATTAAGGCTGATGAGTTAAAATTCAACAAAACGATTTGTACTTGACTAGAGTAGGAACAACTGATGTTTTCACGAGTTCGGCCAGTGAATTTACAAGGTAAAGTGAGATATTTAACGAGCTTTAGCACTGCGTCAGGCCCCTAGCCTGTGTAGCGCCTTCATAATGAGACCCCAGCTCATCTGTGCTAAAGACATATTAGGCGTGAACACACTTGTGCCCTGTCAGAGACTTGAAGATGAATGCATCACATAGACAACATCTTTGATCTCCAAGACAATGAAAGGAAAACATCTGCTTAAAACAGTGAAGTGGTTATTAATTCAAAGCAGCCGAATCGACAGCTTTGAAATGTAATGAGATTTTTGTAAAAGGGAATTACCTTTAAATCCCTCATGCATATCATTTTTAAGCCATAGAAACTTTGCTTGTGTTACCAGCTTGTAGACATAAAGCACAGACTGTGGATGTATAAAATTTGTTTGATAATTATCTAACAAGAATTAGCCAAAAGGCTGGAAGGGGTCTGACCTTGTTTAACTGCAGGTAGCAGGAATGGAGAAGAGAGACTTTGGCTGCCTGACTCTCTTTTGTGATTCAGGGTGGAGATGAAACTTCCATAAGAGGGGAAAGGGAGCTTCGGTCCACGATCCAAGCTCTGCTGATAAAACAATCCATGTTATATTCCAATATTTCTGGAAAATAAACTGTGCTGCAGTACACCTGTACACTGATAAAAATGTGCACATATGGCGCTGCAAAACAGATATCACAATAAATTATATATTCTATACTACACTAAACTGACAGATTAACATCTAACTGAGAAAAATAAAAAAGGACTAAAGATACGCCCATTTCTCTTATTCAAATATTTGAATTAAAAGAAGCATCAGTTTAAAAAAATAAAAAATAAAAAAAATAAAAAAAAACATATTAAAACATATTTAAATAATATTGGAGGAAAACAAAACCTTGTTAATTGAGATTGTGTCACTTATTGCGTAACCAGAAGCATCAGGGTTGTTTTGCAGAAATGAAACTTTAATGGCTGATGTATTCTGTGTGCTTTAAACACTAAGAAAATACGAAATCACTAGGAGAAAATACGCTGCATGTGCAGAATATTTCGTTTTTACTGACTTTTTACACTAGAAAAAGTGTTATCTCAGCAGTAGGCTAATTTTTACGTAAGAGTTGATGTCATTCCAATTCAAAAGCAGGGATTTAATAAAGCAAAAATCACAAATTTTATTAAAAAAAAAAACTGCATTCATGTATGATAACGTTATTTTTTATATATCGTATATTTGTATATTATAAGGTATATTAACCATAGTCAGCATTTGAAATGCAAAAAAATACTTACATTGTTTAGTATAGGAGGAAGTCTGTCTCTATCCCTTTCTTCAAGTGGACAGTTATATTCGCTCATGTTTAGATGCATGTCCTCTGAAGAAAAGCCTTTTCGAGCACAGTTACATGGCTTATTTTTTTTGAAAAAAAAAAGTACTTTTCCCGTCTGCGTAATCTCAGTGCTCACTTTCCTTTCACTTTGAGAAATACAGCAACAGTGAGTGAGTCCAGTACTGTCTGTTCTTTCTGCTGCTAAGCAGGTGAGTTTTGGAGACCACGATGACCAAAAAGGCTGATCTTTGCTTGTCAAAGAAAACAAACGAACTAGATGAGAAGAAAACTAAAAAGAAAAGCTACAAAAATCTTAGCAACGTTGCGTTTAGTGAGTGAAGTAACTTGTTGAAGAAGTGCCGTGGCGTCTGTGTGCAGTCCAGCTGTACGCTGGCGCCATGTTGTTGAGGATGATGATGATGAGGTTTGTAGTTACGGACTTGGATACGGCCTCTGCCTCGACGTAACACTGGGGCCGTGCTGTGCTGAGTCAGATTTATTGCACACCTCTAATTAAGAGATCTTTCCTACAAGTAAACATACACCCAGCGAAAATCTATATTTGTATGTAACATCAAAATCACATTTTGGTGGTCGAACAATAAAAAAAACACTAAGGATTATCATAGCGCACAGAAAGGTGAAAGATAAATATAGTAGGCCTATGTGTACTGCCCACTATAGTAGATATGTTTATGTGTGATTTTATTAATATATCTGAGACCATGCATGTCTCTGCGTTATGTGAAATCTACATTCTCATCTTTTCTTTCATACCATATTTTTGGGGGTGTGGCCAAATGTGCTAAATAATATATGGCCTAAAGATGAAACTGTGATTAATATAATATAATATAACACAAATAATAACAATGTAGCCTAGTGTAATGATGATGAATAGACTATTATATTATATTATATTATATTATATTATATTATAAGCATATTAGGCATAGACTGTAAAAAAGTATAGATATTAGGACATGTATTATTTAGAACATTTTGCCACACCTCCAAAAATATGGTATGAGAGAAATATATAGACAGAGGTAAAATTTTCTGTCTGTGTGCATTGAGTGAAAGAGCTTCAAGTTTCAAGGGGGAAAACTGGGCATTGTCAGATTCTTGTGCATCAGCTTTCTCTTGTTGTGACCTTGACGTGTCAGAACGAACAAACCACATATTCTGCATCAGTTCTGTTTTTTTTTTTTTTTTCAATCTATTATTATTTTTGGACTTGCAACAGACCATAGGAGTGCCTTACATAAACATATATTAAAGTTATAATCTAAGTAATATTTAGATATGCTAGGTTATATATGAAGACTTAAGATGCAAAAGCCTCTAAGTCCGTCTGACGCGTTTCTTAAAAATTAAGATTTTTATCTGGCTCCTATGTATAGGTTTCTACCTAAGTACCGGTACTTCTGATTGGGCTGAGGCTGGGATTTAGTGGGTTTGAAGTGAAAGAATTTGATGAACGTAAACTATTGCACTATAGCATTACTCAGCATTCACTCAGCAAACGTGAAAACAATTTGGCTGCATTGCATAGTCATATACAACAGTATTCTTCAAAGAGTATATGTTCTCATCAATTGCAATGATATGGATCTTAGTATAAGAACAAGGGAAAAAAGTTTTGTGAATTTAGTTTTTTTTATTTTCATTACATTGTTTGGAGCATAAGAAGCAAAAGGGGAAAAAAGCATTTTTGAAAAAAAAAAAAAAAAATATATATATATATATATATGTACATATATATATTTTATTTATATGTTATGCAATGTCCACTGTAGTGGACATCAGGGCTCAGTTATTCAAAAAATAACAAGGCATGAAAAGACATGTGTAGGCAAAAACAATGGATTTTTTCCCCATTCACCAATTAATTTTTAGGTTTCAGGATTTTAACCAGACGCATAAATATGATTATCAACTATGTTATATAACAGAATGATCTGATATACTATTTTACTTTTTGCGATATGTGTGTAAAATAACCATAAATGGGTAGTCCCATTCAATACAATGCATACATTGTATCTTATTTGCATATTAATGTGTTCTTGGGGCGACATGTAATGAAAAAATAAGCATAATAATGGGAGTAATAATTGGCAACATTTTCATAAGAATATCTAATATTTCATAGGAATATTGATATATCATTTCTTTCCCTATTCACTTGTTGTTTCTCCCAAAATGTCTGATTTACATGCTTTAAGTCCTGGTGTCCATTACAGTGGATGAATGAAATCGATGTCCTGTTTCATCACAGAAAGTAATTTTCTGATTTGAAACCCCATAACAATTTCCTGAGTTGTTGATTTATGATAAACAATTTGAAAATTAGTCAGATTTAAATGATAATTACAAAATATTATCATTTTCCATAAGGGTGCTACATTTGATCATTCAATCAATGTCAGTCATTTTTAAAGACCAAGGAGAGGTAGTTGTCTTGGTGAAACCTCTGAAAGGCCCTGAACCTGCTCTTTACAGGACATCCAGACTTAAAACTGTGACAAGTACGGTGTCAGAGAAATTTGCTAAAATATAATGGCCCGGTTTCACAGACAAGTAGCTTTTATAAACGTACACTACAAAAAAAAAAAAAAAAAAAAACATTACTGGTGTGAATCTTGAGAAAAAAACTATGGCTCATTGTATCTTAAAACATATTTTAAGATATGTCAGTGCAAGTTACTTTCAGTTACAACAGCTCAAACATGCATTTTAGTCTAGGACTTAAGCCTTGTCTGTGAAACCGGGGGAATAAGTCTATAATAAGTATGCTTGGGTCTTAGGAGGATATTGCACTGCTGAAACACTCGGCCAGTAGGTGGAGGAAGAGATCTGTCTTTGTAAAATGTGAAAACAATTTGGCTGCATTGCACAGTCATATACAACAGTATTCTTCAAAGAGTATATGTTTTCATCAATTGCAATGATATGGATCATTCTGACACACTCACAAAACATTGTTGGAGAACCACAGAACAAAAATATAAAATATATAAAATAGAACTAAAATAAAACCTCTCAGAATGGCATAAAAAACCATCACCTGGCAACATTTATTTCCTCAATGGAACACAATTAAAATGATGTATTTTAAAGTGAAAACAAGGCTCTTCTTTTATTACTCAAACCACACAAGACCGTATTCCTTTTGAAATAATCTCCGGTATTCAACTTAGACTAAAACATCACTAGATTTCTAAATGTGATATATGTCCACAACACTTGTTTTGCCCATATCAGGCATCTGCCTTCACTGTCTCCCGCCAGTCAGACGAACATTCCTGTACAGTAACATGAGTATTTGAGTACACGACTCGGATTCTGCAGTTGGCATTGACTAATATGGCTCAGCTCTTAGAACTGGATAGACAACCTGTCGTACAACTGATCCTGACAGCATGACATTAAGCCATAGACTAACAGCATGCTTTACTGTTTGATTTGTTTATGTCTTTAGATTACCACGTTTGAAAACGCTCTTCTTTACTGATGGAACAGACATTGAAACCAGATCATAATGTCTTAATTAACAAGACAGTTTGTACAAGCTTTCATTAATACATCCAGCATATGGACTGAGGAAAGACATGTTTGGGAGTTTGCCTTTCCTTCAGTGTCCTATTTTAATGTGGTTAATCACTTAGGACACAATTGATTTGGATCCCAATAAGCACATCCAGCCCTATTCTTTAGAAACTCAAATGTTAACTCACACACGTTTGTTTTGCTATCAAAGTGAGGACATTCCATAGGTGTAATGGTTTTTATACTGTACAAACTGTACATTCTATCTCCCTACACTTACCCCTACTCCTAAACCTACCCATCACAGAAAACATTCTGCATTTTTACATTTTTAATAAAACATTGATTAGTATGTTTTTAAAGCTATTTGAAATATGAGGATTCATGAAATGTCCTCATATTTCATGTTTACTTCGTAATACCAGTGTAATACCCATGTCATTATACAGATTACTCATAAATCACAAAAACTTGCACACACACACACATGTGCCATGTTTTATTGGGACTTACCATAGACATAATGATTTTTATACTGTACAAACTATATATTCTATCCCCTACCCCTAAACACAACATTCACTGAAATCATACATTCTGCATCATCTTGTCAGAAACACATTTTATATTTAAAAATAAAACCTTTTTTGTTGGCAGCAAGTACCCTTTCTGTACAATGTTCCTATGCAAATAGGTTGTCCCAATTTTCTAACTAATATCTTTTGATTACACAACCTCTTGCACGTTATTAGAATTGTACAAAAATCAATACCAAAATACAATAGGACAAAGGTACATTTTGAAATGTTCATTCAGCATCTGAGATTCTTTCAACTGCAGTATGAAACATTTGTTCTCATTATATTTAATATTTTGTTCATTTCCGATAATGACCTAAGTAATAGTTTGTATGGGAGTATGACTCACTGCTGTGACGTAACATACATAACTGTTTAGAAGGTAATGATTTACTCTTGTATGTCCCAGACAGCATCAGTTTCATATGCCATCTTCAGAAACATCTTCCATTACACCACCTCCCATATATGTTTCAGTAATCAATGTGACTGTGAGGAAAAGAACATAGAGGTCATCTCAGTTTCATTAACCCCAGAACTTACTGTTCTGAGATACTCATACCATTTCCTTTAGGATCCATTGTTAAAGTGAACAAATATGTGGATAGGAACAATAAGAGGACTTCAGCCATGTGTCCTTCACATACTGACACCATGCGTGATGCATCACAGCTGTTTTACACGGTCTCAGTGAACACATCATTAATGACACAATGAGCGTGTCATGAAGAGTCCTGAGAGTGACCGATGGCCTCACTCATTGACTGCATCACATGAGGAATCTCACACTGTGGATGAGCGCACTGAACTTTCATCTGTATCCTGCTGGCTGGATGCCATTCCAGAGTCATGCTGGACCCTGGCCGAGCAAGCCAAACCCAGCAGGAGGCTTCTGTCAAGGACACATCCTGACAGCTATCAGTTGCCTGAAGGTTGTAATGTTATGGCTGAGCTGCTCATTAATTTTTTGAGGGAGAAAAACAAGAAGTCACTCTTTTTGACTCAAATCACGATTGATATCCTGATTTAGTATGGCAGGATAGTACTGCATTTGATATTTCTCTCATTCAGTCATGTAAACTAAGCTATATATCATCTACAGTCGTAGACATTTTTCCTCTAAAAATTGTCTAAGGTTATGACTGTAACCCTTGTTCCCTGAGAAGGGACACTGACACTGCATCAAGGATGCTTTGGGAATGCTTCTGTGTGATTGCGTCTGAAGCACTTGTGTAAAATCAGTCCAATGGCGAGATGGTACATCACGGGCAGGTGACGTCATGACCTGGAAAGCATAAAAGCACATCCGGAATATTCGCATTAGGTTCAATTAGCCAAAGCAAGTTGATCACAGGGATGAAAGAAGTATGGCAGGGTGACGCAGTGTCTCGTTCTCTTCTCAGGGAACAAGGGTTACAGGCGTAACCTGAGATGTTCCCTTTCGAGGGAACTCACACTGCATCAAGGACGCTTTAGGAACGACACTACCCAAATGCCATGCTTACAAGTGCCTGTCAGTGTGAATAATGTGAGCAGATCTAAGACATGAGCAACTGTGAACCTAGAGGAAGGACCCAGGTCCAGGTTGTAGAACCTCACGAATGTGAGCGGAGAGGACCATGATCACAAACATCTTGAAGGGACACACCCGAAAAGTAAGGCCTTAGAGGCCGCCATACTCCTTGTAGAATGAGCTCTGACAGCCAAAGGTGAAGGCTGGCCAGAAACCTCAGAAGCCAGAGAAATAGCTTCGACTATCCACTTGCTGACTGGCTGCTTGGACGCAGGGAGCCCCTTCTTAGGTGACCCGAAGCAGAAAAACAGCTGATCAGTTTTCCTCCAAAGGGCAGCTCTGTCAACATAAGGATCCAGCGCTCTCACTGGACACACTGGTTTCAGCTTTTCCTGGTCCTGATCTCTGCAGGGAGGAAGGCAGAAGGCTTGGAAGACAATAGGCTGCAGCACATTGCTCGGCACCTTAGTGACATAGCCCGGCTTTGAGTAAATGAATGGCTTGACCATCCCCGGTGCAAACGCAAGGCACGTAGGGTATACCGACAGGGCCTGGAGGCCTCCAGCACTTTCAAGAGATGTTATGGGTAGAAAAAACGCTGTCTTTAAAGTCAGAAACTTTTCTTTAACAGTTTCGATGGGCTCGAAGGGAGCCACGGATAATCCTTCTAGCACAATAGCCAGGTCCGAGGCAGGAACTCTAGTGATTATCCACAAATACACCACCCAAAGGGACATGGTAGACAGCTATGGCTGCCACGTACACTTTTAGTGTGGAAGGGTATAGCCCTGTGGAAAAACTCGCAAGAACTCTAGCACTGGATCCCACTGTCACATTCTGCACCATGAAACGAAAACTGTCCACTTCAAAGCATAACGTTTCCTTTTGGATGGAGCTCTGGAGTAAAGTATGGTCTCAACAACCTCAGTTGAGAGACTTGAGTATATGAGTTGGGCCCCCTCAGAGGCCAAACCCACAGGTTCCATATAATTCTGGGCGGGGGTGAAGGATTGTGCCTCCTGCCTGAGACAGAAGGTCCTTCCTGACCAGAATCTCCAAAAGAGAGCCATCGAGAACCACACTCGGTTAGGCCAGTTTGGCGCTACTAGTAGTAGACTTATTCCATCCCAGCAAACCTCTCCAGAACTCATAGCCTCGGCCATGTCTGTACCATGGCATCCAGAGGGAGAACCAAAGTGGACAGTGTGTTGTATCCTGAGGCGCAAACAGATTCACTTCTGTTTGGCCATACATTCCCCATATGAGCTCCACCACCTCGGGGTGAAGTCTCCGTTCCCTGGACGTCAGCCCCTGTCTCGACAGGATGTCTTCTCCTAAGTTTTGGTACCCCAAGACGTATACTACTCTCAGAGAGAGCAGCTTCCTTTGGGACCACAGGAGGATCTGGTGTGCCAGATGCATAGTGGACGCGAACGCAGACCCCCCTGGTGATTTATGTAAGAGACCACCAATGTTTTGTCTGTGTGAACAAGCACATGATGGCCTCTCAGGTCTGGGAGGAAATGCTTCACTGCTAAGAAGACAGCCATCATTTCTAGGCAATTCATGTGCCACGAGTGATGATGACTCCTCCACAGACCCTCAGCTGAGCGGCCTTCCATAACCGCTCCCCAGCCTGTAAGAGAAGCATCTGTCATGAACGTGATGCGATAACAGTGAGCTCCTAACACAGGACCTTGGGACAAGAACCAAGGTTTCCTCCACATCATCAAGGCGTGGAGACACCTGCATGTGTCCTTGACCATATGAAGTGGGTTCCCCCTCACGGAAAACCCCTTGGTCTTGAGCCACCACTGCAAGGTTTTCATGTACAGCAGGTCCAAAAGGTATCACGTTGGACCCAACAGTCTCTGAAACTGTTTCACAGTGAGTGACTGCCCTAATTTTATCCCTTTTACAGCTGTGAGGATAGCAGCAACAGGAGCAGGAGCAGGCCTGCATTGTCACTGAATCCCACAACACGCCAAGAAAAGTGGTCCTCTGTGCTGGAGAAAGCACACTCTTCTTGGCATTCAGCCTTAACCCCAACTTTTGCATGTGGGTGAGAACGACATCTTGATGCCAAACCACCATATGCTCTGACTGTGCTAGGATAAGCCAATCATCTATATAGTTCAGAATGCGGATGCCTCGAAGTCTGAGCAGAGCCAGAACCGCACCCACGCATTTTGTGAACGTGTGGGGTGAAGCTAGACAGAAGGGAAAAACCCCATATTTGTATGCTTTGCAAAAGCAAACCTCAGGAACTTCCTGTGTTGTGGAATTATGGAGACATGGAAGTATGAGTCCTTTAGATCTACCGTAACAAACCAGTCCTCAGATCTGATTTGAGTCACAGTCTGCTTCACAGTCAACATCTTGAACTTGAGCTTCTTGACTTGACTTCTCTTTTTGCTGCGCCCTGTATGAGGAGTTCGACGGCCTGGGAATGGCAAGGAAAGGTAGAACAACCACGTTCATAGCATTGCTGAAGAGGCCAGGAGGTGAGAGTGGAGCATCAACCAGGAAAGCTCCATCTTTTTCTTTGATCTCTGGCAGACCAACCCTCTGGGGTCTGAGGATTTTTGGGGCCCTGGAGAAGTTTTGACATGCCCTGACATTTGTGCTTTTTTTAGTTGTTCATAAACATATTAATGGCGAAAGTGTCATTACACTGTATTCAGCAAGAACTAGGCTACCATAATATGTGAGCAACATGTATATGCATGCTTGTATTTTTGAGAGAATAACGTTTATGCGTGGTTATTGAACAAACAAAATACTTAAGTCACTGAAATACGGCCATAAAACAAATACTAAATATGTGTTCACAAGACTTCTGGGTATTGGAGGTTGTAGACTAGAGTTTTTGATTCAAAATGATGTAAAAAATTATCCTGCCTACTCGTTCATATAAAACAATATAATGATTTAAATTTTGTAAGACACTTTTTTGTCAAAAAACACAGTATGCATGGAGGCGTGAATCTTCATGAATAATGCTGTGATTCACACCTGAGAAGACAAAGACACGCATAATGAGCCCTTTCAGTCAGGTAGGCTATGTGAGAAAAAAGTAGTTTTTTTTGTTTTGTTTTGTTTTTTTTTATTCAGAATATAGTTAACCATATAAATGAGACACATTTTGAATAAATGAGGGCACATTTTGAGTTTACAGTTTTACCTGGAAATAAATCCTAGTCAAAGATAGGTAAGTGAACATCACTTACTTGGCATTCCAAGGTGTTTGGTGTTTCTTTGCACTGGAGAAAAAAAAAAAACCTTTGCTGCTTCCAGTCAGTGATCTCACCATTATATTCATTCAGAATGTCCAGTGTGGGCCAATATCTGGTCACTATGATTCTCAAATCAGTGAGATAAAAGAAAAAACCCTCTGTGAGCATGCTGATAACAGGATCATATCAGCTATTGTATTAACATTAATATAATGTCCACTCTTAACAGAAAACATGATTTTTGTGATCTTATGCATGCACGTATTATTGCACTCATGTGAAGAAAATTTTGTATAAGCCTATATTTTAAATAACAGTACTGGTCAAAAGATTGGACACATTACTATTTATAATGTTTTTGAAAGAAGTTTCATGCTCATCAAGCCTGCATTTATTTGATCAAAAGTACAGAATAAACAGCAATACTGTGAAATATTATTACAATTTAAAATAATTTTTTTCTATTTTAATATACTTTAAAAAAAAAAAAATGTATTTCTGTAATGCAAAGCGTCTAAACATTCATATTACCTGTATGGCATTTTATATATTATATTTGTTATATTATAGAGCCTAAATGTTAATGTGCAGTTTAATACATTGCTAACACATTTCAGTATTTATTACGCATTTCAGTCGATTTCACTCATCTTAGTATAGTAATATAGTTTTGGAATAGCCAATATGGCAATTTACTAATGTAAGTTGTGTGTAGTAAACGAAACCGCAAGTCGATCTGCCCCAATAATTCACACTGAGACACACAAAACTTGCAGGATTCATATTTAAACAGTCTTTTTGCGGTTTAATATTCACAGACACTATATCGCGATTAGAATAAAGAACTTAAGAATAAAAAAAACTTACCATTTACAATCATCGGCTTGATCTGGTTGATCCTCGAAATAAAAGTGAAACCAGTCATGCTCATCCTTGAGGCAAATCCTTTTAAAATTATTCCTCACCGCATGTCAAAACGATGAAAAGTACATGAAACTGACTTAGCTTGATGCGTTTTTCTGAGCTGATGCGCAGCGGGTGTTCACTCTCTGTTGCATGTATCACCTCAGAATTTGCATCTGAATAGCGAGTGCTCCGTGGGCGTGGTCGAATTAGGTAATGAGCTGACTCATGAACGTCTGACATGTCTCTCTGTTCATACAGATTACATAAACAGAGAATATTTGTTTTCGATTTGACTTACATGATTTAAAAACTGACATTTCAACATTTCTTTAGACATATGTATGATTTTTGTGTGATTAGTATTTACTAAGTTACAGTTCATTTTCTGAGGACTATCAGAATAGACTTCATTCAGAGAGAGACTGCGGCTCGCGCATCATGTTAGTTTTCTTTATTTTGCAAAAAGCACAACATTTTGTTTTTACTTTGAGTGTACGCAAATAAAAGAAGATATTTCACAGATTAGAATGGTGTATAACTCTTAATTGTATGTCCAAAATTGAGTATTTTGTGTCTCTTTCACACTGATAAGAAAAAAAGCAAGGTGGTATCGCCGGCGCGACCGCCCGACTCCAGAGTGTTAAGCCAGAGATGCCTCTCCGCGGCCACCAGGGCTGCCATAGACTGCCCAATAGCTCTGGCAGTCTCCTTAGTGGCCCGGAGAGACAAATCTGTGGCCAGGCGCAATTCTCAAACATCATTGCACCCAACCTCCTCGCCTTCATCCAGGTCCCTCAGCAGGTAAGCCTGGTATGCCTGCAGAATAGACATGGTGTGCAGACAAGCACCAGCCTGACCTGCTGCCGTATACACTTTACCCAGTAGCACTGAGGATGTCCTTAGAGGCTTAGTGAGCAGTGTCAAGGCCTTCAGGGACGATGCTGTGCTAGGGGACAGATAGCTTGTAAGCGTCTGTTCCACCTTTGGCATCACCCCATAGCAATACTCTTTCAACCTCCTAATATCGGAATATACATGAACTTTGGGGCTGAAAAGACATGAAGAGTATGGCTCGTTCCACAACCTCGATATTTCTTTGTGGATGTTGGAAAAAATGGATATCCCCTGCCTCGATGCTCAGCAGATCCACCTACCCAGAGCTAGATAGCTGAAAAAACGGGCTGTCAACCCAGGCGGAAGAAGCCGCATCGCGGCCTTCCGATCCCAGTGAGAGAGCGCTAGATCCTTTGGGTGAAGGCATAGAAAACGCAGCGCCTGTCTCTAACTCTATGAGATCAATTTGCGAACCCCACAATCTCGGAACTGCAGGGAAACAAACCTGAACACTCTACTCAAAGAGTGACAGGTGGGAGCAGAGCGTGTGAAGTGGTAGTCTCTTGCAATGCTCGCAGTCAGCCCCCTCGAGAGCTGACTGAGTGTGCTCCACTGCCAAAAACATAACACATAAATTGTGCGTATCCCCAGCAAGCGATTTAAATGTTTGTTTGCTCACCATAGTAATTGAGCTGTACTATTTCAGGACAGACAACAATAATAGGACAAACAGATCATACACAGAGCGCTTGCCGAGACATAGAAGCTAACGCTGGTCATTCCAGATGTGCTTTTATGCTTTCCTGGTCATGATGTCACCCACCCATGACGTACCGTATCTCCATTGGACTGATTTTACACACATGCTTCAGACGCAATCACGCAGAAGCGTTCCCAAAGTGTCCTTGACGCAGCAGGAGTTCACTCGAAAGGGAACAACAAATAACACAATGCTGAGAGAAATCGTTTCCCCGGAGTAGCCCCAGATTCACATTTTTAACATATTCTCAGCTGTACGGCATCATTTTTTGACTTGCAGCACAAAGGCACATTTCACACACTTGGCTTTGGGTGTGATTGTGTGTGTGTGTGTGTGTGAAGTGTATAGTGTCTTGGCTCATTCTCAGCCCTCACAGTGCAAGCAGCTGAAAGTGCTGCAGAATGGAGGTCTTTGTCCAAAAACCAGTGCCTTTTTTATATCCTTCTCTTCCTCTCCATCCAACCAAGCTCAAGTGCAAAAACAACTTATTAAATAATATTAAATTATATTTGATCAAAAGTTAACCAGGTGTACATTTCAAGCCAATTCAAACATCTACACTACTTTTCAAAAGTTTTGGGCCAGTAAGATTTTTTAATGTTTTTGAAAGAAGTGTCTTATGCTGCATTTGACCACAAATACAGTGAAAACAGTAACATTGTGAAATATTATTACAATTTAAAATGTTTTCTGTTTCAATATATATTATACAATAAATGTATCTATGTATTGGCAAAGCTACATTTTCAGCAGCAAATACTCCAGTCTCCAGTGTCATGTGATCATTCACTAATCATTTTAATTCGCTGATTTAACTATTCTCATTATTATCAATTATTATCAGCTTTATTATAGTTCATTAGTTCTTTACCTGTTTCTAGTTCTGTTAATTACCATTGCCTGTGTATTTAAACCTTTATGCTGGGTGCACACCACAAGATAATTGGGCTGATTTTAAACAATATCCAGTCAGAAAGCGAGCTGACAGGAGACGGAAGCATAACAAATACAATCATGGCACAGCACAAAGTTAAATGGATTTGGAAACCAGAGATGGAGGATCAGCTTATCAATTTGTGGCAACAGCACAAGTGTTTAGACAACGTGTAAAACATACCAAAACATACCAAAATCATTCCAAACACTATCATCGCAATTTCCTCCTGCCTATCGTCCGCCATGCTTATTCTGACTTAGTCTTGAGAGATTTTGCGAGATTTCCCATGTTTGGGATTCTGGCTGAAAATCTGTTAGTGTGTGGTGTGCTGCCTTTGTCACATCATGGCACACCACACACTATAGGAGCAAAATGGTTAAATCTAGGATTTTTTGTCCTCATGTTTGTGGTCTTTCACATTTTGAAAATCTTGCAAGATTTAAAAATCTTTCAGTGTGTAAGGAGCACTGTCTTCAAAGACAGGTTTTTAAGCTCAACTGACTCTAGTGGCTCGAAGGGAGCTCTCTGTAGGCCCGAAAGGATGACAGAGAGGTCCCAGGAGGGGATGAGGTGTGGCCTGGGAGGATTTAACCTCCTGGTGCCTCTCAGGAACCTGATGATCAGGTTGTGCTTTCCCAGTGACTTGCCATCGACAGCATCAAGATGTGCTGCAATAGCGGCCACATACACCTTTAAGGTGGAGGGGGACACCCTTTGCTCCAAGCCATCTTGAAGGGAGGAAAGCACAGAGCTGACTGGGCATTTCCGGTGGCCTTCCCGTCGGGAAGAACACCACTCAGTTAACAGATTCCACTTCAAGGCATAAGCACGCCTCGTAGAGGGGGCTCTAGCCAAAGTGATAGTGTCGCTGGTGGTAGGCCACTTAAGTCCTCCTCATCATGTCCAGAGGTCTGGGTGCAGGTGCCGTATGGTGCCCTGTCCCTGAGAAAGCAGGTCCAAGGAGGGGATGTTGCAAAGAGCATCAGTTCTGGAAACAAGGTCCGGTTGGGCCAGTACGGCGCAACTAGCAAGACCTGCTCCTCGACCTGCTTCTCGACTCCCCTGACCTTGCACAGTGTCTGTGTAAGAAGGCTCACTGGTGGGAACTCATATTTGTGTAGGCCCCAGGGCCACCTGTGTGCCAGTGCACCTGTACCGAGGGTCCCCTCGGTCAGGGAAAATAGCAACTGGCAATGAGTGGACTCCTGGGAGGCAAACAGGTCTGCCTGTGCATCCCTGAATCGGCTCCAAATCAGCTGGACCGCCTGGGGATGGAGTCTCCATTCTTCTGGGAGTATGAGCTGTCTTGAGAGCACGTCAACCACACGATTGAGCTCACCCAGGATATGCATGGTGACCTGAGCCACCGTTGACTCCAGAGGAGGAGATGGTGGGTGAGTTGTGACATGCGACGAGAGAGTAGACCACCTTGGCGGTTGATGTACGCCACGGTCGATGTATTGTCCACCCGGACCAGTACATGCTTGCTGTGCAGCAGTGCAAGGAATACTGCTAGCAACTCGAGGCAATTGATATGCCACTGCAGTCAAGGTCCTGTCCAGAAGCCAGAGGCAGCATGCCCATTGCATATGGCACCCCAGCCGGTGGTGGAGGCATCTGTCGTGACAACAACATGCCTGCACACTTGTTCTAAGGGCACTCCGGCCCGTAGAAAGGCAAGTTCTGTCCACGGGCTGAATGTTCAGTGACAGCTTGGTGTGATGGCCAGACGGAGCATGCTATGGCGCCATGCCCATCTCGGGACTCGGCTGTGTAGCCAGTGCTGAAGCGGTCTCATATGCAACAATCCAAGCGACATGACCGCAGCTGCGGATGCCATATGCCCCAGGAGCCTCTGAAATTGGTTCAGTGGAACCGCTGTTTTCCGTGTGAATGTATTCAGGCAATTCAGCACTGACTGTGCTCGTTCGTTGGTGAGATGCGCTGTTATGTTGACTGAGTCCAACTCCACACCTAGAAAAGAGATGCTCTGCATTTGCCCCAATGCTCTGATGCTCTGCCCAGTTGACCTGAAGCCCCAACCGGCTGAGTTGCCTGAGCACCAGGTCCCTGTGTTCGCATAACTGATCTCAGGACTGGGCCAGAATGAGCCAGTCATCGAGATAGTTGAGGATGCTAATTCCCGCCTGACTGAGCGGTGCAAGGGCAGCTTACGCGACTTTGGTAAAGACACGGGGAGACAGGGACTGCCCAAAAGGGAGGACCTTGTACTGGTATGCTCGACCCTCGAACGCAAAGCGAAGAAACGGTCTGTGTCGAGGGAGAATCAAAACATGAAAGTACGCGTCCTTCAGGTCAATCGCTGCAAACCAATCCTGGAAGCAAACGCACGTGCAGCATGAGTATCTCAAACGGGAGCTTGTGAAGGGCCGTATTACTACCTAGGGGGCCCCCTCACGGAAATTTGCTTAGGGCCCCCAATAACGTAAAACTGATCCTAAGCTACATTTCTGCTCATAAGTTTCATACTCCTTGCAGAATATGCAACATTTTAATAAATTTAACAAAATAAGAGAGATCATAAAAATGGCATGTTATTTTTATTTAGTAGTCTTTAATAAGCTATTTCACATAACAGATGTTTACATATACTCCACAAGACAAAATGACTGAATTTATAAAAATTGCTTCATTCAAAAATTTACATACCCTTGAATCTTAACTGTCCTGTCATTACCTGGATGATCCACGGCTGTTTTTATGTTTTGCAGTAGTTGTTTGTGAGTCCCTTGTAACTGTAAAAAAAAAGGTAATTGCAACTTTTTATCTCACAATTCTGACTTTTTTTTCTCAGAATTGCAAGATTTAAATTCACAATTGTGTTTTATAAAGTCAGAACTGGGAGATACAAACTCATAATTGCAAGTTATAAAGTCAGAATTGCATGATAAAAACGTGCAATTCTGATTTCTTTTCTGACTTTTTTTCTTAAAATTGAGAGTTCATATCTCAGATTTCTGACTTCTTTTTTCAATGTTGTGAGTTTATATCTCACAATTCTGAGAAAAAAAAACGAATTGTGAGATTAAAACGCAATTACGTTTTTTTTTTTTTTTTTTTTTTGGTGTTACATACTTATTAGTATTCCAAAGTATTTAGATTAAGTTATAAAATTTGAGTAATCGAAATACGTTACAAATCACTTTTTAAAGCATGTATTTTGTAATCTGTAGTGAAATACATTTTAAAAGTAACCTACCCAGCCTTACCGTGCCTCAGACACTGGTCAGGCTAATGGTGTTCCCCATAGCGTCAACACCAAGATGCGGCATCAAAGTTCCACTTCAAAGGTTTCATTTATTTATGACTGACAAATATGATATCACATATTTGTTTATGTTAAAAAGTTTAATGCAAATGGATGGAACTTGCATATATAATTTAAATATATAAATCTTAAGTTTAGGCCTAAATATTTTTGAGTGCAATGAGATCTTAATTTTAATGTTTGTTGGGGATCTTGATTTAATGTTTGTTGGGGATTTGAGGGTCTCAGCTGAAGAAAAACAGGCTGATTTTTTGAGGCAATGAACAGATGATGTACACTGTTATTTTTAGGCCCTGAAAAATTGGAAAAGCCAAAACATATACAGTACATGCACAAGATGTCATAAAAAATCTTCAGTATTTGCAACATGTGAAGCACATTTGAAGTTGAGTTAGCTGCTCGACCAAAATAGCTTGGAGTATTCTACACCGAACGTCACCTTTTTTGAGCTGATATTGAAATTAAAGTTTTGATGTAGTAAATGATATACAGTGGCAAGAAAAAGTATGTGAACCACTTGCAGAATCTGTGAAAATGTGAAAAATTTTAACGAAATAAGGGAGATAATACAAAATGCATGTTATTTTTTATTTAGTACTGTCCTGAGTAAGATATTTTACATAAAAGATGTTTACATATAATCCATAAGACAAAAAAATAGCTGAATTTATTAAAATGACCCCATTTAAAAGTTTGTGAACCATTGATTCTTAATACTGTGTGTCATTACCTGGATGATCTACGACTGTTTTTTTGTTGTGTGATGGTTGTTCATGAGTCCCTTGTTTGTTCTGAACAGTTAAACTGAGCTCTGTTCTTCAGAAAAAATCTCCAGGTCCAAAAAATTCTTCAGTTTTCCACCATCTTTTGCATATTTGAACCCTTTACAACAGTGACTGAATGATTTTGAGATCCATCTTTTCACACTGAGGACAACTGAGGGACTCAAACACAACTATTAAAAAAAGGTTCAAACATTCACTGATGCTCCAGAAGAAAACACGATGCATTAAGAGTCAGGGGGTGAAAACTTTTGAACAGGATGCAGAGGTCCAAATTTTTCTTATTTCGCTTGAATATAATTTTTTTTCATTTAGTACTGCCCTTCGGAAGCAACAGAAAATACTTGCATGTTTCCCGGAAGACAAATTAAATACAATTTACCTTGATCTTCAAATTCCAAATGTTTTCACCCCCCATCTATTAATGCATCATGTTTTTTTCTGGAGCATCAGTGAATGTTTGAACCTTTTTTAAAAGTTGTGTTTGAGTCCCTCAGTTGTCCTCAGTGTGAAAAGACGGATCTCAAAATCATTCAGTGACTGCTGTAAAGGGTTCAAATATACAAAAAATGCTGGAAAACTGAAGAATCTGCAGGACCTGGAGATTTTTTCTGAAGAACAGAGCTCAGTTTAACTGCTCAGGACAAAAAAGGGACTCATGAACAAACATCACAAAACAAACAAACAGTCGTAGATCATCCAGGTAACCACACACAGTATTAAGAATCAATGGTTTACATACTTATGAATGGGGTTATTTTAATAAATTCAGCTATTTTTTTTGTCTTGTGGATTATATGTAAACATCTTTTATGTAAAATATCTTACTCAGGACAGTACTAAATAAAAAATAACATGCATTTTGTATTATCTCCCTTATTTTGTTAAAATTATTAACATTTTCACAGATTCTGCAAGTGGTTCACATACTTTTTCTTGCCACTGTATAAACATCAGAGACTCCAACCACAAAATCCAACCACAAGTGGTCAAAGGAAATGCAACTGAGATGCATGTTAATAGCAGATGTAAACAGAAAACAGAACCTAGTCAAATCTTATGTAAGAACAGATGTTTTATAAGAAGAAGTTATTGTCCCACAGGTCCACAATTAAGATTGAACAGAAATCCATGTTGCAAATTTTAGCATGTTGACTTCTGACACAGGCCTTTCTGCTTACTACCAAACATAGTGAAGCACATGAAGAATCGCTGCTGGAATTCACTTGTGTAGTATTTGCACCTTTGACTATAATATAGGTCAGTACAAAACGTACTTTCCATCTGATCGTCTGCTCTCCGATTGTCTGCTCTCTTCTTTGCCAAAACAAGAAAGATATGAATGCCAAATCCACTGACAAAAGCACTGAAATTTCATTGAGTAACTCTTTGGAGAAAGCAGATCACTTTTTATGACAGGATGGAAAGTTCATTAAAGGTGCAATAGGTGATTCACTAAAGAAACATTTTTTTTTTTATAGTGGTTGAAAGTCTTCTCATATCCTGATAGCAATCACTACGTTAAATGGTCTATATGTATTTTTATACATATATATTGTCTGTGGAAGGCGTAGGACCCTAAAATGTTCATCCAATCTTTATATTCGGTCCAAATGAAATAATACGATGTCCTACCTGCCTGTCAGCGTATGTTTTTACATACCCTTGCGCACCCTTTTTGCGGCTCATGCAGACATCATACATCATCAGTGCATTTCATGCTGTGCAGAGTTTATACCTCAGTCACGAAGCACCGCAAACACACAGCAGCCACCTTTTACAGTTCCTGCTGAATCAAAATAATGAGCTTATGCTACGTTCAACCTGTGACGTACTAACCGGAGCTGTTCTCGTCTGCAGACTCGGAATTATGTGTTCCCATGTCAACAGTATCAAGACAGTCAGGTACAAGCTCTCTAAGTTGTTTACGTTTATTATTATTGTAATGTTATGTGCTTTGAGACATGAGGTAGAAGTTTAATGCCGTCTCTTGTGACGCTTTGCTGAGAGCAGCTGTGTGTGTTCAGTGTTTTGGAGGAGGCGTGGCTTTGGACGGCGATTTGCAGGGAGGATGGGATTGTATGTTTTTTTTTTAATCCTAGCAGGTTAATGTTAGCATTTCCCAGATCACCTTTGAATCAGTCTCACAGTCTCTCACGTTCATGCAGATGAAAGATTGAGCAAACACTTACATTGATTTTTGTCACTTTGGTCCGCCACTTGTTTTTGTAAGAATTTGTAGTCTGCCTCGACCCAGATTTCACTCCAAAGTATATTTTAGAATGAGTTCATCCCCAAAATGGCTTAATTATCATAGAGAAGAAGAAAGTCAACAGTTATGTTGTTTCTGCATCATTTGGGATAATCACATCCTGAACAAATGGTAATCAATTGTAGAATAGTAATGGGTGTGAGACAGTGGGAACCATCTCAGACAATGAGGTGTCACAACTTATTAACATACAGACCACAGCTGGTAAAACATGAGAAACTACATTTACTTGACGAGTGGTAAACTGTAAACAGGATAAAAGGCTTAAGATTTGGATGTTCTGGGTTCATTCTGACACCGGCGAACCCAAGATGCTTCATGTACTTTGTCACTGCTATGCTGCAATAAACTTCTTCATCAAGATCTTCAACGTCCTCATCATTATTTCTTACATTTTCTTAATGGATTAAACTGCTGAAGACAGTCTAAATCAACATCTGTCCATCATAATAAAGTTTGGACATTGAGGGGATGAATAAAGTTTTCTCGTATTTGAAAAAGTCTGAATGTAATTACGCCAGTGGGTTAGATCTCATTATGCCTTCGACTGGCAAAGATCAATCCACTAGCACAAATATGCTAGGATTTGTTGCTAATGATAACTCACAATAAGAGACTTAATTCTGAACACTGATGATTGACTATACTAGTGCTGCACAATATCTTTGACTCTATATATGGAGCGTAATCATTTTCAGCCCTGTCTCACCTTGAGAAATGTTTCCAAATGTTTATTTAATACTGTACAGTCAAAAACTGAAAAGAGCCTTAGTCAAAAGTGTGGCACAAATGTTTGGTCAAACATTAGGGGAGCCAGCACAGACATATAAATGCAGACAGCTGAGCAAATAAAGATACTAATTAGGCCAAACAGAAATGCCAAACTGTTTGCACAAGAATACAGTACATGGTGCAGAGTTGACCTGCTTGCAAGGAAATTGTAGGAACACCGCCGATTAAAAATAACAAAAAAGAAATAAAAATTCTTCTTACCCGAATCCTAGCACATAGGGTTAGGTGCTAGGGTTCGGGTAAACTCTGTAGTGTCCAATCGACACAATCACACTGGATCATCCAAAATGAAGTTAAAGTTACACTTTAATTCGTTCAGTTTATGTGAACTTTAAACAGTTTAAGAATCATATTTTTTACATTTCAACACTCTCACGTCAGATCAGATTTCTCAGTCGCTCTGCATCTCTCTTCTAACCTGCGCAACGTGATTCAAACAATTTTATAAACAATAATAATATTCATTTGTCGCTTCAACTTCATCTTCACTTCAAACAGGTAGGTCTTTTTCTTTTTCAGTTTGGTCTTTTTCAGGTATATTACTTGTTTTGGGGACCCCTGAAGCATCACCAGGTGAGTATTCATCTGGAGGATCAACAGGTGAGTCGTCAACTGGAGTACCAGCAGGTAAGTATTCGTTTGGAGCATCAACAGGTGAGTGTACGACTGGATTATCAACAGGTAGATGTTCGACTGGATTTCTTTGCACAGTATCAACATCTGGAGGTTCTTGGTTAGTTGAGTCAGTATCAGAAGAAACATCCACAGTTCCCTTTGATCTACCGATATCATGGACTGTAGAGAACCTTACTGTTTCCACAACTGGAAAAGCATCATACCTCCTGTTAACCCTCTGGGGTCTGAGGGTTTCTGGGGCCCTGGAAAAGTTTTGATATGCCCTAACATTTGCGCTTTTTTCAATAGCTTATAAACATATTAAAGGCAAAAGTGTCATTACACTGTATTCAGCAAGAACTAGGCTACCATAATATGTGAGCAACATGTATGTACATGTTTGTATTTTTGAGAGAATAACATTTATGCATGGTTATTGAAAAAAACAAAAAATTTAAGTCACTGAAATAAGGCCACAAAAACATACTGAATATGTGTCCACAAGACTTTTGTGTGGTAAAACCTAGAATTTTTGCTTCAAAATGATATGAAAATCACCCTGCCTACTCATTCACATAAAACAATATATTGATTTAAATTTTGTAAGATTTTTTCTTTTTGTTTAGAAAGACAGTATGCGTGGAGGCATGAATAATAATAATGCTGTGATTCACAGACAAAGACCCGCATAATGAGCCGCATGAGCCTTTCAGTCAGGTATGTGAGAGAGATCTAAAGGAAAAAGCATGAGGACAAAAGTTTATTTTGTAGTTTATTTAGAATACAGTTAACAATATAAATGAGAGTCAAAGGCACATTTTGAGTACACAGTTATACCTGGAAATAAATCCCATTCAAAGATATATGTGAACATCACATGCCTGGCATTTCCAAGGTGTTTGGGGTTTCTATGCACTGGAGAAAAAAGAAAAGAAAAAAAGAAATGTTGACTCTGTTGCATCTATCGCCTCAGAATTTGCCTTTGAATAGCGCATGCTTATATTATTTAAAACCTGACATTTCAACGTTTCTTTAGACATATGTCTCATGTTTGTGTGACGTTTTGTGATTCATTAAGTTACAGTTCATTTTCTAACAAGTATCAGAATGGACTTCATTGAGAAAGAGACTGCAGCTCGCGCATCATGATATTTTTCTTTATTTTGCAAAAAGCACAACATTTTGTTTTTACTGAGTGTACACAAATAAAAGACATTCCACAGTTTTTTAATAATGTATAACTGTTATTTGTATGTCCAAAATTGATGGAGAATTTTGAGTCTCTTTCGCACTGGTAAGAAAAAACTGAGGTGGTATTGCTGGCGCGTCTGCCACCCCTGAGAGTTAGTATCTTTATCCTCTGGCTCAGAGAGAGCTGTCATCATTAGATCGTTGAATACCAGGGTTCTGGCCTGTTCTAGGTTTGGAGGTAGGTTTGGTCAAGGTAGGGCTTGAATTTTCTGGTGATGGCAAGAATCCACAGGGAAGCAAAAGGTCTCTGTGGAGTGTACGGAGAGGATCATCCTTTGTTTCAGAACGAATGGTGTAGACAGTTAGGTCTCCTGCTCGCTTTACTACGACATACACTTCGGACTCCCACTTGTCTGCTAACTTGTGCTTACCACGCAAACAAACGTTTCTCACCAGCACACGAACATCGACTTCCAAGGAGGAATTTGTCGCACATTTGTCAAACCTGGTTTTGTTCCTCTCTGCATTTTTTAATGCCCTATGGGAGGCAAGCAAATAGCTTTCTTCCAGGTGAGACTTCAGATGTTTGTAATTGTAATGGAATTTGTCTGTCACCAAGGTCTTTTGAAAGGTGAGGTATAACAGGTAACCAATCAGAACTATCTTCTCATTCATAACATCATCGGAATGAAGTGCAAGGGAGCTTACGAGAGCAATGCCCGGCCTGGCATGAGCTGACTGCCTAATGAGGTGCTTCTCACAAATGGCCTGGACTGTGTTGGAAAGCTGATGCTGTATGAATTGTTGGATCCTTTCGTGCTCCTTTTGGGACAAGGGGTTTTCTGGAAATGGCTCTTGAGGTCGCCTTGAAAGGCCATCGACATTCAGCTTGCCTGCCCTGTACTGCAATTTAAATGAAAAAGTGGAAATATATATATATATATATATAGAATATATACGGTTAAAAGGGTATATTTGTCCTTTTCAATGATAATTAAGTGAGAGTCAAAACTCTGCAAATTCCTTCAGGTCATAAACCTGTCTCCAGCCTTCATGGGTGCCTCGCCAGAGTCTTCAGCCGTCATGGACACCACGTCAGTACTCCTGGTCGTCATGAACGTTGCACATAAAGCCATTAAGGTAGCCCCTAGGCTAGACTGGCTTCAAGTCTGCAGGACACACTGTTGATGTCGGTGCAAGTAGCTGGTATCTCTGTGGTGATATCAAGTCTGGGGGTCGCAGAGGTGGTCCCACTGACAATTGCAGTCCCTGTCACGGCGATGGTGTGTTTGGGCCATGCACTGTGCTTCAGTTCAAGAGTCTGCTTCAGAGCCTGCTCCAGCCCATGAGTTCGCTCCAGAGCCTGCTGCAGCCCATGAGTTCGCTCCAGAGCCTGCTCCCACCCATGATTTAGCCCCAGAGCCCTCTTCAACCCGAGCCCGCTCCAGAGCCCACTACCATGATACGACCACAGAGGTCACCCCTGAGTTCCCTGTCTGCCCTCCCCCGGAGGTCGTATCTGAACTTCCTGTCTGTATCAACGTGACCGCAGATGTTGTACCTAATCTTCCTGTCTGCCTCGACATGACCGCAGAGGTCATTCATGAACTTTCTGTCAGCCCTGAGCTGACCACTGAGGCCAACCGGAGACACCTTGCCAGTCCCATTATGTCCATGGAGGACATCCTCGAGATCCCTGCCTGCTCTGACACAGCCCCTGTGGCCAAGGCTAACCTCTCAGTGCTCTTTGTTTCAGTTTTACCTAATCTGCCGAGGTGGTCACCAACATCTCTGGATCCGCCGTGGGGGTCTTCAAGCCCATCTGCGTTGCTGTGGTGGTCGTCTGCATTACTGTAAAGTGTTAACGATATATCCTATGTATATTAAAAGACAAACCAGGTGTATAAAAAAAAATATATATATATATATATATATACACATATATACAGGGCCTATATGAAACGGTGTCAATTGCCAGTTGGCCGGTAACATTTTTATGAATCCTAACAATGCACTGTTTTGAGAACATGAGCGTGAACAAAAGTTAACAATGCTCGGGACAGTTGACAGGCCAGTGCTGTGCAAGTTTGAGCCTTGCCAATTTAATTATTCAAGTGCAAGAAAACGCAAAAGGGAACTCAATTTGTTACTCGTGTGTGGTATGGGAAATTTCCAGTGCACAAACATCAGAAGTGCATGCCCAGAAAGCCCCATCTCTGTGCGCAAATACTGAACTGAACTCTCTTTCACATGTTCTTGCAGTTGAATTCACAGAAAAAATGCCTGTCTTGGCAAGTATCCTAGTAAACATGGTCGGTTATGTCTTAAGTGAACGTAAACAGTCGAGAAAGACAACACGTGTACAGTGTCAGGTCAGGTCAGGTCACCTTTATTTATATAGCACTTTTTACAATGTAGATTGTGTCAAAGCAGCTTTACATTGATAACTGGTACATTGTTTGGCTGCACAGCAGCTCTTAAAGAATAGTGTCAATGCAGGCAGATCAAAGCACTGTTGAATATCAAATGTCAAGTCAAGTGTCCCCAACTAAGCAAGCCAGAGGCGACAGCGGCAAGGAACCCAAACTCCATCAGGTGACATTAGGTGGCAGACAAGTGGCAAATTGGTGTTAAAATGGAGAAAAAAACCTTGGGAGAAACCAGGCTTAGTCGGGGTGCCAGTTCTCCTCTGGCCAACAGTGCTTTGTTACAATTCAGGTTGCTATCATAAGTCCAATAGGACCGCAACATTAAAAGTATTTATTTCAGTTCCATCCAATTGAGGATCGTATTGAGGATCACGCCGGTATGGACGGTTGTTGAGGAACTGTGTCGTGGCTGTCGTGTCGATGAGGCCCTCACAGTGGATGATCTAGTTGACTCAATCTCTGCTGATACGTCAGGGCTGCGTTGTGGTCGTGTCAAGGTGCAGGTCCTTGGTCTCACCTGGATACGGCCCGGATCCGGTTGACTACGGTGAACCTCGGGATAAACAGAAAGACTAATATTAGCGTAGATGCCATTCTTCTTCTGATGTAACGAGTACATCAGGTGTTATAGGAAGTGTTCCCGGTTCCGGCTGACCTAATTTATGCAGCCTAATAATCCTTTAACGGATTTGAAAATATAAATTGGTAATGTGTTATGTGTATGCCAGGTTAAAGAGATGCGTTTTTAGTCTAGATTTAAACTGACAGAGTGTGTCTGCTTCCCGAACAATGCTAGGAAGATTGTTCCAGAGTTTAGGTGCCAAATAGGAGAAGGATCTACCACCTGCAGTTGATTTTGATATTCTAGGTATTATCAGCTGGCCTGAATTCTGAGATCGCAATAGACGTGAAGGACTATAATGAATTAGGAGCTCGCTCAGGTACTGGGGAGCTAAACCATTTAGTGCTTTGTAAGTAATTAGCAAGATTTTAAAAGCACACCCAGGTTCCTAACTGACGACGAAGACTTAACAGAGCAGCCATCAAGTGTTAGACAATATTCTAGGTTATTACGTGAAGAAGTTTTTGGTCCAAAAATTAGAATCTCTGTTTTTTCTGAATTTAGTAGTAGGAAATTACTGGTCATCCAATTTTTTATATCAGCTATGCATTCCGTTAATTTTGTGAATTGGTAAGTTTCGTCAGGGCGCGAAGAAATATAGAGCTGAGTATCATCAGCGTAACAGTGAGAACTAACGCCATGCTTCCTAATGATATCTCCCAAGGGTAGCATGTACAGAGTGAACAGCAACGGTCCTAGTACTGAGCCTTGTGGTACTCCATATTGAACTTGTGATCGATATGACATGTCTTCGTTTACTACTACAAACTGATAACGGTCAGATAAGTATGATTTGAACCATGACAATGCAATTCCACTAATGCCAACATAATTTTCGAGTCTATTTAAAAGAATATTGTGATCAATAGTGTCAAATGCTGCACTAAGATCCAGTAACACTAATAGAGAGATACAACCACGATCTGATGATAAGAGCAAATCATTAGTAACTCTAATGAGAGCAGTCTCAGTACTATGCTACGGTCTAAATCCTGACTGGAAATCCTCACAGATACCATTTCTTTCTAAAAAGGAACATAGTTGTGATGATACTGCCTTTTCTAGTATTTTTGAGAGAAAAGTGAGATTTGAGATCGGCCTGTAATTGACTAATTCTCTAGGATCAAGTTGTGGTTTTTTAATAAGAGGTTTAATAATAGCCAGCTTAAAAGTTTTTGGTACGTATCCTAATGATAAAGATGAATTGACGATATTGAGAAGAGGATCTATGACCTCTGGAAGCATTTCTTTCAATAGCTTAGTCGGTATAGGGTCTAACATACATGTTGTTGATTTTGATGATTTAACAAGTTTAGACAATTCTTCCTCTCCTAAAGCAGTAAATGAATTGAATTTTTCCTCAGGGACACTACAATGCACTATCTGACACGATACTGTAGTAGACGGTTGCATGGTTATTATTTTTTCTCTAATATTGTCAATCTTGCAAGTAAAGAAGTTCATAAAGTCATTACTGCTGTGCTCTTTGGAAACATCAGAAGTTGAAGCTTTATTTCTTGTTAATTTAGCCACTGTATCAAATAAATACCTAGGGTTGTGTTTATTTTCTTCTAAGAGTTTTGAAAAATAGGCAGATCTAGCAGATTTTAAGGCCTTTCTGTACTCAATCATTCTATCTCTCCACGAAATACGAAATACTTCTAGTTTTGATTTCTTCCAGCTGCGCTCCATTTTTCTGGCTGCTAACTTTAGGGCCCGAGTGTGCTCATTGTACCATGGCATTGGATTAATTTCCTTAATCTTTTTTAAACGCAAAGGAGCAACTGAGTCTAATGTGCTGGAAAAGACAGAGGCAATAGTTTCTGTTGCAACATCGAGGTCTTCTAAGCTGTCTGGTATGCTAAGGCGATGAAAATGATCAGGAAGATTATTTATAAAGCAATCTTTAGTGGTAGAAGTGATGGTTCTACCATATTTATGGCATGGAGGCAGTTTAGCCGCCTTGACTAAATGTAGTATACACAAGACTAGATAATGATCTGAGATGTCGTCACTCTGCTGCAGAATTTTAACAGCATCAATATCGATTCCATGTGACAATATTAGATCTAAAGTATGATTACGACAATGAGTGGGTCCTGACACATGTTGTCTAACACCAATAGAGTTTAGAATATCTGCAAATGCCAATCCTAATGCGTCTTTTTTATTATCTACATGAATATTAAAATCACCAACAACAAGGACTTTATCTGCAGCTAGTACTAACTCTGATAGAAAGTCAGCAAATTCTTTGATAAAGTCTGTATTGTGTCCTGGTGGCCTGTATACAGTAGTCAGCACAAATGTCAACTTACATAATGTTACGTAAAGTACCATAGTTTCGAAGGAATTATATTTGAAAGACTTCTGACTAATACTGTAAATATTACTATAGATTACAGCAACACCTCCCCCTTTGCCTTTCTGACGGGCATTGTGTCGATAATCGAAACCTTGAAGACTAGACTCATTTAAAGTAATGTAATCGTCCGGTTTTAGCCAAGTTTCTGTCAAACACAGCACATCTAGATTATTATCTTTGATAATATCATTAACAATAAGTGATTTTGAAGAAAGGGATCTAATATTTAACAACCCAAGTTTTATCATTTGTTTAGCATTATTATCTCTATTTTTTATTTGTTGAACATCAATTAAATTTTTACCATTAAATGGGTTTGGAAGTTTTTTGTTTTTACTAATTCGGGGTACAGACACAGTCTCTATTTGAAAATATCTAGGTGTAAGAGTTTCTATGTGTTGGGAGTTATCTGAATTTTCTGACTTCTGTAACGTGAGGCAGCTAGCAGACGATCGGTTTAGCCAGTCTGTCTGCTTTCTGACCTGGGCCCCAGTTTGTCATGTTTCAGTTCTAAGACTATGTGCCATATTACTAGAGAGAAGAGCAGCACCATCCCGGGAGGGATGAATACCATCTCTTTTTAACAGGTCAGGTCTGCCCCAAAAACTTTTCCAATTGTCTATGAAACCTATATTATTTTGCGGACACCACTTAGACAGCCAGCCATTGAGTGATGATAATCTGCTAACTATCTCATCACTCCGACGAACAGGAAGGGGGCCAGAGCAAATTACTTCTCCTGACATTGTACTTGCGAGTTCACACACCTCTTTAATGTTAATTTTAGTGATCTCCGACTGGCGAAGTCGAACATCATTAGTGCCGACGTGAATAATAATCTTAGAGTATTTACGATTAGCATTAGCCAGCACTTTTAAATTTGCTTTGATGTCAGGTGCTCTGGCTCCCGGCAAACATGTGACTATGGTGGCTGGTGTCTCTATTTTCACGTTCCGTGTAATAGAATCGCCAATAACTAGGGCACTTTCAACAGGATTCTCAGTGGGTGTATCACTGAGTGGGGAGAACCTGTTTGATGTTCTTATTGAAACGGAAGAGTGGTGTTTTCCGTGGCTAGGCCGCCTCACCGTTACCCAAGTGCCCTGCTGCGCGGGCTCTACAGCCGGAACCGAACAATGTTCACTGTTTTGGAAGCTAGTCGCATCCAAAACAGTATCTGAAGCCCTTGCATTCTTACTATCCTTGATTAAAGTTTGGATGCGTGTCTCTAATTCTGAGATTCTCTCTGTCAGCCTGACTATTTTCCTACATTTATGACATGTAAATCCCTCGTTGCGGACAGAGAGAGCTATGGTAAACATGTGGCAAATGGAACAGGTAGCAATGCTGGGAGAGGATGACATGACTCACCGTGTTTGTAGACTGATCCGACTTACCACAGCTGTTTGAAGAACGCGTTGAAAAAGGAGCGCGCGAGAGACTGTTAACAAGTTAACAAGCTAGCGCTGCAAATGCAAATGCGTTGTAACAGCGATTTAGATTCAAAGATTACAAGCTAGCGACGTCAGATTAGTGTGGTAGGCAATATTACATATAAGGTAATAAAAAAATAAGCAACAATGAATAAAAGTAAGAGATTCAAAACAAAGCTATACGGAGTTACAGACGCAAACCAATCTGAGCAGCGAGACAGACAGGAGCCAGGAGACAGTGTCAAAAACGCGATGACTTCTGGTGTGAGTATGCTGTGCGCGTTTGGCTGCCACTTCACACTGGGGCTGTTTGTCTGTTTTTGTCTTGTCTTCTTGTTTCAAATGTATGTTTTATGCACCTAAAAAATGGACTTCAACTGCGATTGGGTTGCTGTTATTCCCGCTGGTGCGCGGAGGTGGTGTGTTCTGCTCTGCCACTTGCTGTGGTACTTCATCCGGCTTAACTGATTCCACCGGCCTGCCTACCTGACGGTGTTTGTAGTGTGGTTGCTGCGGACAAAGCGTCTTTGACAGGAGGATTTCGTGGCGTGGTGGCTGTCATCGTCAGCTGTTCCCATCTGCCGTTTTGGAGGCCTGCCTGTAGTTTGCACTCAATCAGGCTGTGCGGCATTCGAAGTGCATTTCGACGCAGGTTGCTCGAGGTACCCACTTCATGAGGGACTACTCTACTTTACTGTTTTGACTGTTGGTCAGATAATTGTATATTTTTCATGCATCTGAATCAGATTCCATGATCACCTGTGGCGTTTGATGTGTATATTGTATTGTTGTATTTGTTCTGTTTTTTATGTATTTATGTTTATTAATTGTAAAGCGCTATATATTTTATATATATATATATATATATATATATATATATATATATATATTAAATATTATTACATTATTATATTATTATTACAGTATCAATATATTGGATCTGTGCATTAGGCCTGTCTTAAAGTGACAGCAGCCTAATATTCCTGCTGCTTTCTGTGCATTTAATGTTAATAAGACATGAAACGACAAAGAAAAAACTCTCACTGCTCTTGACTGAATAACGTTTGTAACATTAATCAGGATCTATATTTAATTTATACAGTGAAGACTATGCAGTTATTTTTACATTTGATTACTTTATTTATTTTCTATATACCTGAAAATTGTGAATTTGCACTGGCATCTAAAATTTTGTTGTCAACTGCCTGTTTTTGCAAAAGCAGTTTCATAGCCAGTTAAACATTTATGGCCAGTAAATATTGGCAGGTGTGGCAAAAAGTTAATTTTATGCCCTATGTACATTTATCCCTAAACACATTTATCCCCCCCATTTTGTTATAGTATTATAACAAAATGGTTTGTAGGTAATTATGTTTTTTTGGGGTGGCTATCTTGTCAAATTAATATCTTGTCAAGGGCACCAGGCAGTATCACTAACAAATTTTAGTGTTTTCCCACCTCCAAATTCCCACTGTACCCCCTGTTCACCTTCACAGAAAAAGGCAGTATAAAAACACAAGGGTTCCAAAAATTCTCTATTGTGCAGATGGAGAATGCATTTGGCACAGGTAGGAGATGCATACACTTTCCTAGACAGAAGAGAGTGCTTTTGGAAAAAAAAATGACTGTCTGGCTATGACACAGAGTGGAAAACCAGAAGTGTCATGACCGACCTGTAGAAAGTGACTTACTTTCATGAGCTCAGAGCCGACAGTGTCTCTCTGCAGAGCGGTGCATCTTTCAGAACATCAACTCCCAGAAAGCAAAAAGCCGCAGTCTGGTGGGCCTTTATGAATATGATGCTGTATGACATTCCCATTTTAGAGACTGAAGAGTGATGGATGGACACACACACACACACACACACACACACACACACACACATCAACTTTGTGAACCTTCTAAAAAAATTAGATAGCTGTCTCTTTTTTTATGATCTTTTGGTAGCATTTTCTCCTCATCAAAAGCAGTGAAAGCCAAACCAAAAGTCGATGGATTTTGGCTGTGGAGAAATACTATCCTTGGCAGATGAACCTTAGATAAAATCACACAGAAAATATGAGGCAGTGCTGCCACACCCAGAGCTCCACACACGCACCGCTGTGCAATGAGACCATTCAGGAGGGAGAGAGAAATGAACCATCTGTAACACATTCAATATAATAATGTAGTGTTTTGTCTCTTTATCAATTTTAAATATACCATGACACAAGTATGAAATAAAACATGACACATGGAGACCAATATCTTCAACATTCATGAGTGTATTTTCTTCTGAACAAAGACACACAAATACAATAACGGTCATATGTTATATACATTTCTAATGTCTAGGAATCACCTCAGGGACTTTACATTAAAAAATAGAATATTCTAAGCAGCATTTCATGTTTGTTAAACATACAACATACAATTCCATTTTATAATTAAATTGAATTGAAATTTCCATTTTTAAAGATAAAATATCTACAAGGGCTTCTTACAAAAATACATGTTCATTGTTGCAGTACAAGGAAATTCAAGGGTCTATTCTAAACAAATATTATTAGTCTTCCACTTAAACACAATATTTTATACCGGCATTTCAAAGTCACCTTTTTTTAAATGTGAAAACAATTTAAAAAATTTTTTTTTTTTTTATAAGGACCTTGATTGTTGCTTAAGATTTTTTACTGGAACTCCATCAAATGTGTGTGATTTTATCAGAAGTAAATTTTTCAGGGAGATTTGTTAAGACATTAAAAAAAAAAAATACAAATATACTGGGGAAAAAATTTTTTTTTGAACAAATTAGGTAGTTTTGTTCCATGCTCAGAAATTCAAGCTTTATCTTTGACACATGGCCTTTGTTTGTGAGTATAGTTGTAAGGCAAGGCAAACAGTTTTTAGCCTGTATCCCATGTGGTCAGATGCTGTAGTGTCTTTGGTGTAATATGACCAGTCTAATACTGTAATGAGGCCCAGCAAATCCCTTAATTCTATATTGCAAGAATAAACTAAGAGTTCTTCCTTTGCTTTGACATTACTTTCTTTGGACTACTTGATTCAGGATTTATTCTGACATTAAAACAGGCAAGCATGACTCAAAAGCTTTGATTTAAGACAGCAATTATGAACATTATACCCATGTTTCTATAAATCCAAAAAACCAAGCCAGAGTATTACAAATTGTGAGGAAGTGTTTAACTCATTGCCTGCCAGCCATAAACCAAAACAAAGACACAATGGTAAACTAAATTCTTTCTCAGTTAGGATGCCAGGGAAGTATGATGACTGTAAAACCTCTATTAGATGTGTTTATCCAAGTTTAATTCATATTAAACACATATAGGCACATATGCAGATAAGTCACCAAAACCTTCAAAAGAAATGGCATTTTTTGAGCAAAGAGGTGGCCTATAATAAATAAAACCCCTTAAGTTGACAAAATCAAAAACAGACTAGCTTAAAACCCTTATCGGATATTTGAGGTTCTGATCAAGCCCAGAAGCTTTAAACATCAGGAGCCTACCACTTAAAAAAATGACCTAAAAATTCACATTCTGTCACTCATTCTCATGTTTTTCAAAACCTGTAGAACTTGTTTAATCCATGGAACACAAAAGGAAAAAATCCTGTAAAAAACAACTCTTTATAAACTCAACATCTGTCAGAAGCTCTTCATAAAATGATGTAATGGAAAAGGCACTGCCGCATATTCTTGAGATTTTTATATCATGTGACATTTTCAAAGGGAGCTACCATCATATGCAAATTGCTGAAGGCCATGACTTTTGTGTCACTTTGGTAAATAAACCACAACACAGGAAGAGACATACCTGTAAATTACAATGTTGTAAGTGACAGTCTTTTCACAAGAACTAAACTAATGAAACTAAACAGAAGAGACGGGTAGAGCACATCTTCAGAACTGGACATGTCCATTCAATTCGCTGTCTGTTCATAAGCTGAAATTAGTGCAGGGTATTTCAACTTAGCCAAAGTCAATGCGTGGTCGATATTCAAGTACCATTGGGTATACCTGGAGAAAGAGACATGTTGTAGATGAGTGTAAAACTGACAGTTTCCTTAATGACAGTTTCCTGCTGAAAAATCCAGCATTGCTGGTCACCAGCAGCATAAGGTTTTGCATGCTGAGACCAGATTTTGGGATTGCTCATCAAGTTTATGGGAAAAGTTCTTCAATAGGTTTCAACATAATTTCAATATTGAAGTTGAAATCACACTGACATACTGTCACTCATGGAACATCTTTCTTTTAAGTTTCAGACATTATTTTTCAAAGTTACTTTCTCTATGGAGACATGAATGAGATTTTTACATCTGGTATTGTTGCACTCTATTCTAATGGTTGTCATCTAATCTGATTATGAGATATTAAAGGGGTCATGAACATTTTTTTTATGTTCTCTGAGGTCCACTTATAATGTTATCAAGATTTTTAGATAAAAAAAAGAAGTTTAGAAGTAATAAGCTATTTTCTATTATGTTTTTTACCCTCTCCATTTTGATAGGCGTGCCACATTCAAGACTTGGAAGTAAATGCCCAGTGCTATGATTGGGTAACAGTTTTGCATATTAAAATAATTTTTAGCATCCCCACCATTACACGTGTGAAAATTGTTTTGAAAACTTATGATGTTGAAAAATATCTTGAAACATTTGCCAACGATGTGAAACATTTATCCATATTGCTTTATAAGTCTTGGTTATGGCAAATAAAGTTGAAGTACGTGGAGTTACCAGTTATAGTTCACAAATGATAACGTACAGTGTTTCATGTTAACAGAATTATGAATGAATCTACCATTGTTTGTCACTGTCGTTCTAATAGGCTATTAATTTCCATCCTTTTTGATAAAGTGAAAAACGTATTCATTGTCATTTGCAGTGTTTTAAATAAAATTACATGTTGTAATGTCTTACTGATGACAAAACATCCGATAATCCAATGCATTAACCCCATAAATTCCGAAGCAAATGAAAGAACATCAAATCACAACAATTCAGTTTGACTGCGGTACTACATTATAAATACTCAAGACATCAAACGATCTGTATCAGACAAGGCAATAGCTACACATGGTAAAAACACGGTTACTCACACTTGTGTGTTGGGACATTACTGTCTGATCCAATGTAGTTGGCACTGCATCATCTTTTATTTTCAGTCTCTCTGAAAAGCCTGCCTCGAACTGTCTTGTTAAAAAACGAATCCGCAGTAAAATGAAGCAAACAAATGGGATCACAAGGATGGCAATGCAAAGACTGTGTTTTTCCACAAGTTGGCACTTCAAAACGTTTTGTAGTCATCAGATGCATCTCTAGTTTTGTTGCTGGAGTAATCCTGTGTTTGTGTCTCTCTGTTCCCTTTCAGTCGGTCACGTTCGACGTACATCAGTAGTGACCGACGAATTGGGATATCGCTAGAGAGCCCTATCAGCTTCGAGTGAACTACAACAGGCCAATGAAGTTGGCGTGCGATATTTGCATAATGCGCACCGCCCCCGCCAGGTGGTATAAATAGGGGAGCAGATGCCATCGCACTCTGTCTTTTGCTTCGGAGCCAACCTGTGTGTTCCTGCTATTAGTCTGAGAGTGCAGCCGACGAGCTCTCACAGCAGCCTCCACCTCCGGGCGAATGGAGACTCCATCCCCAGGTGGTCCAGCTGATCTGGCAGCGCTTCGGCGAGGCACAGATAGTTCTGTTCGCCTCCCCGGAGACTGCCCACTGCCAGTGGTTCTATTCCCTGACCAGGCGGCACGCTCGGCACAGATGCCCTGGCACTCAGCTGGCCCCGGTGCAAAGTCAGGGAGGACGAGGAGCAGGTCTTGTTAGTGGCTCCATACTGGCCCACTCGGACCTGGTTCTCGGACCTGGTTCTCGGACCTCACGCTCCTCGCGACAGCACCTCCCTGGCCCATTCCTCTGAGGAAGGACCTCCTGACTCAGAGACGGGGCACCCTCTGGCACCCGCGTCCCGACCTGTGGACGGGACCCGGAGGTTCTGAGTGATCTCCCGCAAGCGGTCGCAGACACTGTCACTTCCGCTAGAGCTCCTTCTACAAGGAACCTCTATGCGCTGAAGTGGAACCTGTTCGTCGAATGGTGCTCCTCTCACCAAGAGGACCCCCGATCATGTTCGGTCAGAGCCGTGCTTTCCTTTCTGCAAGAGGGCCTGGAGCGAAGGCTGTCTCCCTCCACCCTCAAGGTGTATGTTGCCGCTATCACCGCACATCACTATGCAGTTGATGGTAAATCGCTAGGGAAGCACGATCTGATCGTCAGGTTCTTGAGGGGGGCGAGGAGACTGAATCCTCCCCGGCCCCCCCTCTGTACCCTCTTGGGATCTGACCCTGGTTCTTACATCTCTCCGGGGTCGTCCCTTCGAGCCTTTGCAATCAGCTGAGTTAAAAGTACTGTCCCTAAAGACCGTCCTCCTGGTTGCATTGGCCTCGCTCAAGAGGGTAGGGGACCTGCACGCATTTTCGGTTGACGAATCGTGCCTGGAATTCGGGCCTGGTGACTCTCACGTTATCCTGAGACCCCGGCCTGGATTTGTGCCCAAGGTTCCTACCACTCCCTTTCGAGATCAGGTAGTGAACCTGCAAGCGCTGCCTTCGGAGGAGGCAGACCCAGCCCTAGCTTTGCTCTGTCCCGTCCGCGCTCTGCGCCTGTACGTGGACAGAACGCGAAGCTTTAGGACCTCAGATCAGCTCTTTGTCTGTTACAGAGGCCAGCAGAAGGGAAAGGCTGTCTCCAAGCAGAGGATGGCCCACTGGATAGTGGACGCCATCGCCCTGGCGTATGAATCCCAGGGCGCTGACAGATATCTGTAGTTCGCTAGATTCTATAGCCTTCATGTAGAACCGGTATCTTCCCGTGTACTCGCTTCCACCAGCCGGTAGACGCAAAGAGCCCGTTCTAGTGTCGGCTTGCAATGCCACTCCCACCCCCTGAGCCGGATACGTGCATCCTTTTTACTCCAGTCGAGTTCCCCGCTTGGCGAACCCTGTCGACTTCCTCCGCCTCCCCCTTCAGCTCGGACATTGCGGAGTGTCTGATGCCAGGCCAAACCTCCGTCTCCAACGTTGACGTTTGGCTGGGTTCCACATGTCGTGACCCCTCCACATGAGTGGTCCCATGTGTGTATTTGTCCACGGTCAACTCCCCACGGTGAGCCTGTGTCTTTCCCTTAGCAGAGCCAGCACCGCTGTCACCTGTCAGATGAGTCTCCCCCTACCCAGGTGGAGCCATCCCAGGGACTCCATATGCGTACTGCCCACGGCCAGTCCATATGTGTACTCTCCACGTAAATTCCTCCCCTACGGGTGGGTAGTGGTCTCCGCAGCGTCCCCTACGGGTTCGCTTCCCCAGTGTAGTCTAGTTTACTCAGTGGGTATATCGGAACAGCAGTAGACTCTCTCGGCGTCAGCTCGCCCCCTTCCCCGTCCCACTGGTGCACCGGGTGGCTAGAGCTTGCGCTGGGCACTGGAAGGGGTTCATACTGTGGCGCTTTATTTGGGATCCCAATTCGTCGGTCACTACTGACGTACGTCGAACGTGACCGACTGAAAGGGAACGTCTCGGTTACGTATGTAACCCTCGTTCTCTGAAGGAGGGAACGGAGATGTACGTCCCGTCGCCACAGTTGCTGTACCCTCGCTGTAGCGCGGACTAGGTTGTCTCCTCAGCGAAAAACAGAGTGCGATGGCATCTGCCCCCCTATTTATACCACCTGGCGGGGGCGGTGCGCATTATGCAAATATCGCACGCCAACTTCATTGGCCTGTTGTAGTTCACTCGAAGCTGATAGGAACGTCTCCGTTCCCTCCTTCAGGGAACGAGGGTTACATACATAACCGAGACGTTATTTACTAATACATGAAATGCGTGAATCGGTGGGTGGGGCTAGAAGTAGATGTTGATCTTCTGTAGAAGCGGTCTTTCATTGCACTATGACAATAATGTGGCTAAACCTGAAACAAAATGTTTTCTGAGCTTGGTTTCAGTAAAAGCTGTTTTTGGAGTAACTAGGAAGTTTTGAGTTCTGAAACTTACAGGATATTTTTATAGTACAATTACCTCTTATATGTCAAAAGATCAAGGAAAATTTGATTTCTCAATTCATGACTCCTTTAACATTATGGCAGTTCTGGCAGAACAAACTCAATTACTAATTACTAGGGGTGTCAACTGATTATATTATATTATGCTATATTATATATTAACACTTTATTAAAAGGAGATGTAGCTGCATGTTACATGTTACAAATCTTGAAATGAGCTGAATGATGACACCACTGTTTTCTGCAGAGCTGCTAGCTGATTTGACATCAACACTGTTATGAAACTGAAGTGAATCAACATTGAACTTGACTCAAACCGAATAACAACACTATTGTCTTTTTAGACCAGCTTTACAGCAAAATTTGAATTTGTCTTATATTTGATTTAATTTGCATCATTGATCATTATTTTCCTGTTTATCACTGTGAAGCTACTTTGAAACAATCCATATTGTGTAAAGCACTATATAAAAAAGCTGACTTGACTTATAAGTATTTTCTATAATAAGAGTAATGTATGCATAACTAAAAGTAACTAACACTAAACCAAACACTAACCCTATAATAAGTACATATAGTTATGTAGTTAATTAATATTATTTAGTAATTATTTGTGTAATTACACTATAAGAACATAATATTATATTATATTATATTATATTATATTCAGAAAAAAATATTGTTTTTAATATACAATTTTAAATTATTATATTTAATCTTAAAGGCAAAGGAAATTTTATAACTGAAAAAAAAAAAAAAAAATTATGTGGTTTAAAAAACTGTGAAATTTTAAGCAGTTCTTTTAACCACTACAGTACAGAAAAAACAGATTGAAGTACTTTTACTAAGGCCACGTACACACTTGTAAGGTTTCAGGAGTGACAACTGCATTTAAATATGGGAGAGAATTCCCTAAATCATGTTCCATGCATTTAGAGAACACAACTCAATTCCAAAATTGCTATAATTGACGTGCTATTTTTGACCAAAGTAATCCAAAGATTAATCTAAAGACATTTTAACTAAACCACTTTCAAAAGAGGCATCATGTTTTGTTTATGCTTGGAAGGCTGCTTTGCATAGCGGCCCCTTGAAGTGTTGCCATGTCCACTTATAAGTGTTTTTGGACTTGCTGCATGAGCTTTGTTCATAAAGTGAACAAGTTTATAGAGTTATTAAAGTCGGCATGAAACAGATGTTGTGATCATTTTTTCTTCCCTATTGTGACGTACTATATATCGAAGTCAAACAGCTTTTTGAACTAGAAAAAAAAAATGCAGGTCGGGACTTGATGTCCATCGGGAATTGGACTGGATCATTGTCGTTCGCTATTGCTGCAATTTCATGTGAGTGACAGGAAAAACACGTCATCAGAGAAGAGAAGAGATGTTGCTGAGGAAGGGGAAATTATTTAGATTAAAGATTATGAGGGCACATGGATTAAAAAAAAATAATGATGTGCACGGATAAATAATTTATAATGAATATTGCACTATTCCATAAAAAATAAGAACTGTCAATTTTGATTTCCTGGTGATTTCTTGTTTTTTATACCAAGATCTGGCAGCATGAAATTCAAGGCTTATACCTCTTTTCCAGTGGTTTTCTTACACATACAAAAGAGAGATTAAAAAAAGTAATTAAAAACTAGTTGCTCAGTTTGGTTCTGTTTGGGAGTTAATTTGGTTGTAGAATGTGGTCTCCTGTAAACTACTGAACTCTGTGTTTACAGAACAGGATTAAGCACTAAAAGGTGAACTGACAACCAGATTTAGCTGTAGTGTGTACATGGCCTAAAATAGAGCCTGATGGATGGTTGTACCAAACAGATGGAAAGTCGTACATATATAACAGAGCAAACAGCGACCCTCATTAAGATGTGGCATTACCATAATAGACCCCAGATAAGCTGCAAGAGGAGACGCTTGGGAATGAGAACAGAGTGGGGACCCTTCCGGTGGGGCATCTGTAACCTCCTTCACCTCTACAGTGATTCATTACACCCTGAACCTCATACCTCCATACTCCATGATAGCCTTGTGTAAAAGTTACAATCATAATGCTAGAATTAATAAAGCGCCTGCTCAGTTGAATGGGGGGGATGTGGGACTGAAACAACTTGTTTTAGAATAAATCTTAAAGTATTAGTTTCTTTGCTTTACATTGTAAATACCATGAAGAGCAAAGCCAAATAACTTGCTATGAAGCTGCATTAGGTAATAGGGTCTGCCACACTGCTCATTCCAGTGGAAAAGATGAGAGGATTTAGATTTCACACATGAGAGGAGAGGTGGAGATGCTGGTATTCTCATGGCTTACATTTTCTCCCCGAAGCCTCCAGCGGGTCATGTAGATGAATTCCATGGTGTGGTCTTTACCCATGATCTCACCATTGCATAGAACGTCTAGCTGCAAAAACAGTTAGTGATTATCAGATCTGTTTAATTGTATGGTAGTACAAAACAAGGATCAAACAAACAAAGCATAAACAGCAGGAATATGGTAAGTGGTGAAACATGCAATGAAGTAAAAGAAACATGCGTGAGTCATGCGTGATATTTAATTTGTAGTGTATATCACTAGCAATGCCAAATTCATGGATAATTACCATGTACTGCAAAAAACATAAGTTTATCACACTATAAGCACTATAAGCTTTGCATAAACGTGTCAGCAAAATGCATTACAACCAGGGCTTGACATTAACTTTTTTGTTCACCAGCCACTGTGGCTAGTGGTTTTCCAAAGTTACTAGCCACTCAGCACTTTCACTGGCCACAATTTTGACATCGATACCATGGGGAAAAACTGCCATATAATTATTTTTAATATTATCTCATAATTTAGGTATATTAGGCTGCTATCACTTTAAGACCTTACACACAGATCCATTATACTTTTACACATGCGTTTTCTTTCTCAACTGTTTACATTCACTTGACTGACTGTGTTTAAGTGAATACTTGCCAAGACATGGCATTTTGACATTATTTTGTGTGTATTTGACTGTTTAAGCACAATAATCAGTGAAAAAGAACACAATTTAGTACTCAGAGGCGGCTTTATGTGCACACATTTTGGGCGTGAGCACAAAATCTGCTGGAAGGAGTAAATTTATGCAGAATATGCACAATCCCACGTGAAATTCAAACCCTGAAACACCAACAATATTTATCCGGTGAGAGAGCGAGAGAGCGCAGCTAGTATCGTGTATCTGTCCTCCAGAAAATTAGTATTGGAAGCGTTTCATATATTTCAGTATCAGTATGTATCAAAATATTTTTGACAACACTACATTGAACTTAGTTTATTATTTCAGATGGTTTTTCAAAAGACTACAATTGAAAAATGTATATATAAAATTCGTCCCACCAAAGTGGCTAGTAGGAGTGACTGCATTACACGCCACTGCTGAAATCCACCCACATTTGACAGGTTGGTGGATGTTAATGTCAAGCCCTGATAACAACATATTCATATACAGTACATGTGAGATTTAAACAAAATGCAAAGGCAATATGTAATTTCAAACAAATCATTCCATCTCTTTACAGGAAAATGGTCAACTACACAACTACAAAGATATCCAAATGTTACCTCATAAGAACTGGGAAGCTTTAACTTCAGACTTAAAAACTTCTTAATTGTTCCAACAGTCACTCTTGTTGAGCAGCGAATAAATTTTTTCATTAAACCCTGGAAAACAAAGCAAAAAAGACAAATTTCCAAAATGTGACTCAATCAGAATATTAGAATAAGAATTATTGAAAGATCATGTGACATCATGAGCTTTGCCATCACAGGAATAAAAAAAAAAAAAAAAAAAATGGCGAGTGGAATTTGCATGCCATACACTTCCCCGAACTTTGCTTTAAAAAGTGGGTGGGACAGGAGTGTGTGTGAGTGGGGGGCGGATGGGTTGTGTAGACTGCATATCAGAAATATACAATAATAAATGCAAAAGTTATTGACATAGAATTCATGTTTAAGGTGATATAATAAAATATATTGTTAGTCTCGAGAGTATTTACATTAGTGAATAAATACGTAGATCCGCCTTGGGATTTTGTTTTTCTTTATGGGCTGGTGGTAGAATTTTTGTTAAGCGTGCCAGAGGTTCTGGGTTCTAAACTGCCCTCGTGTAGTTTTTTTTTCTTTCTTCCTCACTAAAACCAAAGATGTTCATCTGTGATTGTATATCAAGAGCCGGGAGGGACACGTTTATGTGTATTTTGTTTTGTGATTTCACCGGAACGAATAGATTGTCTCTGCAACAGCGTTAAGCGATAGATTGAAGCACTTGTCCGTGTGAAGACTGCGCAGTGTGCACAAGCACAAAGAGAACACTGTTGCGCCACTGATAATAACAGCGGCAATGAACACTCAGCATGATTTTAAAAACAACACATCCCAGCGCCAGATTGCCTCTTATTTAACACAAATGAACGAATTGCTAATGAACTAGAGATGTTTCTATTGTATTAGATACATCTGTTTTTCAAAAAGTGGTGGGTACAATATCGACCCTGGCAAAAAGTGGTGGGGACATGTCCCACCCGCAAAGTACGCCTATGTATTACACCTCAACGTTCCCCTGTGCTTGATATGCCAAAGCGATAGCATCCACGATCCAGTGGGCCAACTTCTGTTTGGAGACAGCCTAGTCCCCCAAACTAGACAAAGAGCTGCTCAGAGTGTCTAAAACTCAGCATGAGGTCCTAGTAAATACACAGGGCATGTACTGGACACAGCAACGATAAGGCTGGGTCTGCCTTGTCTTGGGGCAGCACTTGCAAGTTCACCACTTGGTCCCTAAAAAGGGCTAGTAGGAACTTTGGGCACATAGTCCGGTTCGGGTCTCAGGATTACGTAAGAGTGTGCTGGACCAAATTCAAGGCACGTTTTGCTGACAGAGGTCCCCAACCCTCTTGGTGGAGGTGAGAGCGGTCAGGAGCACCATCTTCAATCAGAGGGCCCTTAGCTCACCTGACTCCAGCAGCTGAAAAGAAGCTCTCTCAAAAGGGGCAAGACTACAGAGAGATCCCATGAAGGAATAAGTCGAGGCCTAGGAGGATTCAACCTCCTGGCACCTCTGAGGAACCTGATGATCAGGTTGTGCTTCCCTAAAGACTTACCCTCTACTGTGCTGTGATGTGCCGCTATGGTAGCCACACCTTCAAGGTGGAGGGGGACAGCCGCCCCTCCAACCTGTCCTGTAGGGAGGAAAGCACTGACCCGACTGCACATCTCTGTGGGTCTTACCATAGCCCAATCAAGTCTTCCGTGTCCCGTCCAGGGGATAGACATGGTTCCAGAGGTTCTGAGGTCTGGGCGTGGGTGCCAAGTTGTGCCCAAGTTGTGAAAAAAGGAGGTCCTTCTTCAAGGGAATTCGCCAGGAAAGGGAGCATGAGCTCCGAGAACTAAGTCCAGTTGGGCCAATACGTGCAACCAGTAGGGCCTGCTCTTCGTCCTCCCTGACATTGCACAATGTCTGTGCAATCAGGCTCACTGGGATAAACGCGTACTTGTGCAAACCCTGAGGCTATCTGTGCGCCAGTGCGTCCGTGCCGCGGGGGCCCTCGGTCAGGGAATACCTTAGAGGGCAGTGGGAGGATTCCTTGGAAGTGAACAGATTTCTGTGCCTCACTGGTTCGACTTCAAGTTAGTAAAACCATCTTGGCATGGAGTCTCCACTCCCTGCTGAGCGTAGCCTGTCATGAGAGAGAGCCTGCTGCATGATTAAGGTCGCCTGGGATATGAGTGGCTCACAGTGATTTTAGTTGCTGCTAACTCCACAGGAGGAGATGGTGGGCAAGTTTTGACATGCAACGAGAGCAGATACCATCCTGGCGATTTATATACGCCACTGCCACCATGTTGTCCGTTCGGATCAACACGTGCTTGCCCTGGATCAACAGCCGAAACCTCCTCAGGGCTAGCAGCACAGCCAAAATCGCGAGGCAGTTGATGTGCCAGTGCAGTCGGGGACCTGTCCAGGTTCCCAAGGCTGCATGCCTGTTGCATACAATTCCACAAAGAGCTCTGCACGGAGGAGAGCTTGCTCTTTTCTCAGTTGACCCAAACTCCCAGTCGGGGTAGGTGCTCAAGGACCAAGTCCCTGTGTGCACACAACTCTGAAGAGTGGGCTAGGATTAGCCAGTCAATGTAGTTGAGAATGCGAATGCTCGCTTCCCTTAATGGGGCAAGGACAGCCTCTGTGATTTTCGTGAAGATGTGAAGAGACTGGGACAACCCGAAAGGGAGGACCCTGTACTGATATGCTCGCCCTTTGAAAACAAACTGAAGAAATGGTCTGTGTCAATGTAAAATTGAGACATGAAAGTATGCATCCGACAGGTTTAGTAAACCAATCTTGTTGGCAAACGCAAATCAAAAATGCGCTTCTGCATTAAAATCTTGAATGGGAGCCTATGCAGGGCCCGATTCAAAACTCACAGGTCTAAGATTGGTCGTAACACACTGCCTTTCTTCTTTACAATGAAGTAAGCGCTGTAAATCCCTTCTTCATCTCGGCTGGAGAGACAGGCCCTATTGTGTCCATCAGCAACAGAACCGCAATTTCCGCACTCAGAACCCGGAGCTGGGGTGGCAACCGCAGGTGGACGCCCTAGTCGGCAAACAGACGACGAGCGTGACCTAGATGGACTGGTGGTATAGAGCTGAGGCAGGATGTTTGTTTAATCGCATTGATCTGCTTCTTTATTGCAGAGAACTGCTGGGCAAAGTCCTCGACAGTGTCGCCAAAGAAGCCACCTAAGCTAGATTGGAACGTTGAGAAAGCAAACTTTGTCGAAGTTCCACATCTCAACAAGTTTCAGCAAGAGATAGCATTTCTGGACCACCATGGTGGACAATGGATGGCCAAGAGTCCGCGCCGTGACCTTGGTCGCCCACAGGGCGAAATCGGTCGCTGAACACAGAACAAAAGCTGCTCCAACATGGGCATGCAGCAGCGATCGTGGCAGTCTGATGGAGACAGGTGTTGACCACATCCAGAAATACACAGGCAAAAAAAGCGTCTTTAAAAAGATGTTTTCGTCTGTGTTTGCTTTTCTGTTTTATGGAAAAATTCTCTTGTTAGAGAAAATTCTCTTTCTAGTTGCTTGTACAAGCATCCAGGGGAACTCTTTTGCACTTAACTGTGCTTGTGGAAGAGAGAACTGCTGAAAAGCGGCATACAGGAATCCAGCAAAGCTTCTAGGCAGAGGTGAACGGAGAGAGAATCACAGACACATTTTCTCAGCTCAGAAGAAAAAATCTAAATGAGTGAAGCACGCCAGCCTCCTTTTTTCCCGCTTATGTCCAGGGGAGTGGATGGCATGCAAATTCCACTCACCAATTCTCCCAAGCGCAACCCCTAGTGTCAGTCTCGACACAACTTCGAAGTGACTGACAAATAGGGAACAGTTATTTTAAACTGTAGTAATATTAAACAATATTACTGTTTTTACTGTGTTTCTGATTAAATAAATGTGGCCTTGGTGAGTATAAAAGACTTCTTTCAAAAACATGAAAAAAATTATAAATGAAATAAAGCTGAATTTAGTTGCAGAGAAAAAAACATGAGATAACATAAAGAAGAAAGAAAGAAATACAGAAAGAAAGAAAGAAAGAAAGAAGAAAGAAAGATAGATATTAGCAAGCAGGGAGATAATGGTAAAGTGGAAGCTGACATAAAGGATTGAGCCATGGAGTCATACTGATTGATACCAGTCTTTAGTAAAGACTGAAGATCAGCCTCAACTTTAAGATGGCTAACTTTGAAGGTGCAATAGGACATTTTCAGTGAGGTTAGCAATAACAAGCTAGCTTTCAAATCATAACATCCCACCCTCCCTACAGCGCGCTTTACAAAGCCACACCTCCTCCAAAACATATGAAGGCACACATAGCTGCTCTCGGCAAAGCGCCACAAGAGACGGCGTTAAACTACCTCTCGTCTCAAAGCACATAACATTACAATAATAATGAACATAAACAACTTAGAAAGCTTGTACCCGACTGCTGCAGATTAATTTCGGTGTTGACATGGAAACACATAATTCTGAGTCTGAGGAAGTGAACAGCTCCGGTTAGAATGTCATGGGTTGCCATCTCTTAATTATGGTGTGAATGCAGCATAAGCTCGTTGTTTTAATTTGGTAGGAATTGTAAAAGGTGGCTGCTGTTTGTTTGCAATGCTCCATGGGCCTGTACCATGAAGCCGGATTCACTGGCTAGCCAGGTAAGTTTCAGATTAGTTTGCGCCAATCCTGGGTTTTAGGTACCATGAAAGTGACTTGGCTTTTAGCAGTGTTAATCACCATAGTAACTTACGCTCCACAGCTAACCTGCTCCGGGGCAGGTTATGTTCTGGATAAGAGATCTCAAACCTAAATTGGGCCAATCAGATGTGAGCAAAGTGATACTGACACATCCAACGCTATAAAGTCACGCCCCCGGTTTCACTTCCTCCAAATTAAAGGTCACTATATAGTAAAAACAAATATTTAAAGATGAAATTGTCTGGCTTTAATGATAATTAGAATTATTTTATGATTTATATAATTATTATATGATCTATATTATTATTAATCCATTACACACAAGCAATTTTAGTTTAACAGTTATTATTAAGCATTTAGTTTAAATGAATATTGATATATACAGATCATATGTAATATAAATAAGCTGTAGAATCAATAGATAACTCTTTAAAAATGACTACATGTGACCTTACATGTTTGAGTCTCTATTGCTATATATTATCAAGCAACTATATAAAATAACTTCACAAGTTTCACTTGCACTGATAGAGCAAGATCATTTCTTTTATTTTTCCTCTTTCATGGACAAGTATTTTCTTTAGTGTAAATGCGTTTAAATTCTTCATTTTCTTCATGTCTCTTAACCTTCATCAAAAGAGTTTTGAATCGCGCTGGCTCTCTCGCGAGAAGTGAATCATTGTTTCTCTCTGTTGCAAGGCATGTTATTGGCTGTTTGCCACTGATGTCACGCGTTCATGTGCACGCGCTCCACAAACTCAGGATCAAAGCCTGAGTTGACAGAGAAAGTTGATGATCAGCATCATGGTACCAACAAAGCCGGATTGGAGTGGTTTGGTTTTGTCAACTCGAAACTAATCCTACAACCCTGAGTTTGTTCAACTACCATCATGGTACAGGCCCCATGTCCGACATCTGTCTACATAAACTCCGCATAGCATGAAACGCGCTGATGACATATGATGTGTGCGCAAACAGGGTGCGCGAGGGTATGTTAAAGCATACGTTGACAGGCAAGTAGGACATCGTATTATTTCTTTCGGACTGAGTATAATGATTGGATGAACATTTTATGGTCCTACGCCTTCTACAGATGACATATATTTAAAAAATACATTTAGACCATTTAACAAAGTAATTGCTTTAAGGATATGAGGAGACTTTCAACCAGTATGAAAAAACAAATTCTGTAGAGAATTACCCATTGCACCTTTAACAATGTTCTCTCCCATCTGCCCATTGTCAAGATCCTTGCCAAGGATCTTGTGGGAAAAATATGATCCCGGATCACTTTTCCCTTAAAAGGAATGAGGAGGCAAGACCAACGCAGAGAAGATAAAGGAAGCATAAGACAAGGAGTGCCACACAGAAAGGCTGATAGGAGGAGGAGAGATATGCTGCATAATTCAAGATGGCTAACCTTAACAATGTTCTCTCCCATCTGTCCATTGTTACGCAAGCAGTCTAGACAGATGGCTATCTGAGGATCACTCCTGTGGTAGTCTCCATCACCTTTATCATCATCCTCTTCATCTATTCGGGCTTTCTTACATATAGGGCCATCCTCTGGAAAAAGACACAACAGTGGAGGATTGTCATTTAAATCATTTTATGAAGTTTTATCTACCTTTCACACAGATGTTCTCTTAAATAACCGTACTGCTACTTTTATTTTTATTTTTTATTTAATTAAATTGAGCTAATGAAACTATTGTCTTTTATAGAGCTGCTTTACAGCTGAAACTGAATTAATTTCATAACTCATGAATTTTTCAACATTAACACTGTTATTTTCATGTTTATTACTGTGAAGCTGCTTTGAAACAATCTGTATTGTATAAAGCACTATAAAAATAAATAATTTTAAATCTATTTTTAAAATTTTTTCCTGTATCCACCAATCTACACATCTTATTGAAGATTTCCTTGAGAAAAATCTCAACAGATTTCATATGGATTTCTTGCAAAAATTTTATTAAAAAAAATAAAAATAAATTATGTGCTACATTATGTGCTTCTCCAACAATGTGGGCCACAAAAGCAAAACATTTCAGACAAAGCTGAATATATATGCTAATGCAAAACAGCATCTGCATCTTTTCTCAGACTTTCTTTTATATGAAATAGATCATATTCAAAACGATGCTCTTGGGAAAATTATAAATGTGGTAATTATCTCATCATTAAGACCTTCTTACAGCTGCAAACACTTACAAGTTGCCTTGGAGACTTCAACTATTATGAAAGTCCTTCATTCTGGCTCATACACTAAGCACAAGAACTGGTGAATTTTCAGCAGCCATTACTCCAGTCTTCAGTGTCACATGCTCCTTCAAAATGTATTGTAATATGCTGATTTGGTGCATGCTGAAAACTGTTTTTGCATAAACATGCTGTTTTTGCTGCTTATTATTTGTGGAAAGCAAAACTGTTTTCAACATTGCTAACAATAAGAAGCATTGTTAATAACTGAGCACAAATAAAAATTTATAATAAATCAGAATATTAGAATAATTTCTGAAATCATGTGACACTGAAGACTGCACTAAAGTAATGGCTTCAGAAAATTCATAGGAATAAATTACATTTTGAAATATATATATATATATAAATTATGTTATTTAAAATTATAATAATAAATAAATAAAAGCAGCCTTGGTACGCATAGGTGGTGGTAGTGTAAATAACTAAACAGTTACTCGTGTCTTTGAGCACAATTATACATTAAATTTGTCTAAACTTAGTACATATTTGTAACTTTCTGCAAAGCCATACAACCATTAAAGTCTATCAGTTTTAAATTTTCTGCGCTCATCTTCAAAGTTGTAACTGTATAAAATAGCTGTACATAGAGACTCCCTTTGGAGTCAAAGAAGCAGAGAGACATAGATAGAGTACACCTATACTGATGACTCACATCAATTTACCACCTGTGAGTCAGGGTCACAGAAACAGATTGTGATTGTAGATTCAGCTGTGAAGACATTACTTGATAAGAAACAAAAGTTATACCAAAAGTCTGATGAAAGAAGTTTAAATGCTGATACAGCAAAGTAACCTGTACCATGAGGTCACGTACTGTAGGACTGATTCATTGCCATGAGAGCATTATGTGTTGGATTAAAGGGATAGTTCAGCCAAAAATGAAACTTTTGGAAACATTTATTGACCCTCACGCTGTTCCAAACCCATATCACTTTCTTTCTTTTGCAAACCACAAAAGGAGATGTTATAACTTTTCATGCTGTTCTTTTCTATACAATGAAAATGAATAGTGACTAGAAGCTGTTAAGCTCCAAAAAGGACAACACACAGCATAAACGTACCATAACACTAGTCCATACAACTTGTGTGCTCTTTTCTAAGGCTGCAACTGAAATTGCATACATCCCTACTGTATAGTAGGCAAAAAGTGTGAAAAGAGTAGTTTGTTTATATTCACAGTAAGTTCCCGGGTGACCTACAATTCTGGCAAAATTTTGAAGTGAGGCCATTGGAGAGGATTTGTGATTGATGATTTCTGATGCAGTCTAAGTCTTCTGAAGTCATACAAATCCTATTTTTTGGCTATTTTTAATGGTGCTTTTTGTCATTTTCAGAGCTTGACATCTCATTTCATTGTCACCATTCTCTTTCATTTTTTATGAAAAAGAGCAGTGTTAACATTCTGCTAAAATTCGCTCACATTTCATTCAGGTTTGGAATGACAATAGAATGAGTATATGAATAGCAAAATTTCCATTATCAGATGAACTACCCATTAAAATAGAGAAGCTCTGTGGTAACATGGCTATCAGGTAAATGCAGATCATTTCACTGTGTGAGTTATTTACCATCAGGATTTTCTTTCGATTTGTTTCTTCTCCAAAATTCAACTTCTTGCTGCTGTTCCTCTGGAAGGAAAACGAAAGGAAGGAAAAAGTTAATTAAATGACAGTTGATATTTGGTATCTATATATGACACACAAGTTACTTAAAATGGCTCAGTAAAATACATACTTTCTCTAAGACCAGGCACAAGTTTGAATATGACTTCTTCTAGAGTGTTGTCCAGCCTTTGGAGAAAAGAAATGTGAGCTACCAGAACACATGACGAGAGCCATAATGTCCCTGTCTCATCTGTTAGCAAGTTCAGGCTAATGCTGCTCTAGCTCTTGTTATCATGTTATCATTCTGTCTGGTGTTGGGGTGGAGATGCATCACTGGTGTGGAAAGGCAATCCTGCACCGGGTCATTCTCACAGCTGACACTCTGGCTCCAGAAAACAGTACGGCTGTTGCCTGGAATGCCTCCCAACCAGGATCAGAAATCAAGTAGATTAATCTGATTAAACCTTATCATGGTTTGTATTGTGGTGTGCTCTACAATGCTGCACTGAATCTGATCCCAGGCCACCTGAAGCACATTTGCTGAAGAGGTTTTGTCTTAGTAGTTGGATAATATGGATCAGTGTGGTTTACCTTAACATCTCCAAGGGATTCGTTTCATGAACCTGGATACCACATTTTGGGCAATCATTGCTGTCCTCAAAATGCTGGACTATACAGCTTTTACAAACTGTTCAAAAGCAAGAAGACAGAAGAAATTGTTCTTAAATAACTGAATGCACAAATAACGATTAAAATTATTTAATACAGTTATAACAGCTGTATCTGTGCAGAGAACATAATGATGGGCTCTAAACAAACTCGGTGTCTTCCATGGTGGTATTTGTGGTTTCTACAATTTGTCTCACAATCTCTCAAATCCCCTTTTACATTTCACAATTGAAATTCCAAACATCTGCATGTTATACATAAGTACACTGTACCTAACTTTTTTATGCAATTAATAATTAAAGACGCCTAATATAAAGTGTGACAGAAACACCTATCGCATTCCACTAGCAAAACAGCAGCAGTTAATATACCTTATTGCTCTGTGAATACACACACACACAAAGCTGTCAACACATACAAATTAAATCAAACTGCTTTACCTCATTAGTGGGTGGGGGACAAAATAGCCACCGCACACTCACATATTACACACTGACAATGATACAAGACACAATCAGGTCATCACTGTGTGGAATAATTGGTTGGGCAGAGGGGTAAAATATAGTGCATAGTCCTCCAACCAATGCATAGTGCGTTCAAAATATGGAATTCTTGGTAATGCCATTAATGAACATTATATAAAAGAAAAAAATAAATAAAAATTTAAATTCATTTTACTATCTGTACTAAAGTGTACTCAATTAAACTTTCCTATGGTTAACATATCAGACATAACAAATCAGAAACTGACTCAATCAAGAATATTATATAGTGAAAATATGATGAGTGAAAATAGCTTATGCATTGAGGAGAAAATCAGTGGTCATGGTAACTGATCAACAGATAACTGTGAACTGTGACAGTGTGTTGGTCATGATGTATTTTAAAAGAGTATTCACATCTATTGTGCTTTATCAATATGATGCAAAAAGGAAAGCAGGTCATTTACACCTAACAATAATATGACAATTAATTAACACTAAATTCTGATTTTCACATACTCTCTGTGGCAATACATAGGTTTTCATTATTTGCATTTAGCATTGCTTTTATCACCCACTGCCCATCAAGCAATCATAACAGACCATTCTGGGGCGAGGGTTCATTGGTTGAGAAATCATCAATAAACATTTCACTAAACTTTCACAAAGACTGTAGATACTCACAGGTGTGCAGGCACTCTGTCACAGTGGTGGGCTTGATCAGGTACCCTTTACAGACATAACAGGTGATGAAATGGTTGAAGTCCCTCACCAGGTGTTTCCTATGTGATGTCATTGTCAAGTTACCAAAGTGGGGATGGAGGGAAAACAGATGGCGTAAGGATGAAGGAAGAATGGAGATTCAGCCACTCTGTGGCTCAACTGCAGTGTTCTGCTGAAGGGCCCCTGGCCTTCTCGTTCTTCATGACATCATTGGTAATTCAACATGCCTTTAAGACAGACCTGTGGATGTGGATTCAACAATTATGCTTTGAAACAAAAATTTGATATCTTTTTTAAAAGATTATTTTATTTAATTATTTTACTTTTATTGCTTTGTGAACATTAACAAACAATAAAAGTTACACACAAAGATAAAAGGCGCATTCAGTAAGACTGAATCCAAAAATCGCAAAGTCTCTGAGTAGGAACTTCTTTTGAAAAAGTACTTATTTTGCGACTGTTAAAAAAGTATCATGTATTGTATGCAAAATTCTGAAACTCCCAGGAAGTAGGAAGTCATTTAAGGTACTTTTCACCTACTGTTTTAAGAATACTGTGAATTCTGAAATACTACTCTTTTCACATACTGTTTTTACTTTGTTTAATATGTACAGAATTATGCAGTTTTTTTTTTTTTTTTTTTTTTTTAATTCACTCTCATTTATGCCAAAAAAAAAACAATGATTTTGTATTTTGTAGTGACACCTACTGGCCTACTTAAGTATGTTTTACTAACTGCACACAGAAGCTTTCCATCTATTTTTCTGTCTTACTACTGCTACTCTTGCAGCACATTCATACAATGGACATATATATTTTACTATGGATCATCCTTGATCTATGGTGTGAGAGCTGCTTGTTTGGACATTTATTTTTCCACTCCTACTCATTGTGTTTAGGCCAGTTCATCGCACATATACTGATCCATACCACCACTCTGGACTATGACTCTGCCTTTAAGCTAAAGGTCTGTGTAGGCCTATATTGTGCTTGTTGTTATATTGTCTGGTTTGTTTATTCTTAGATGCACTTTTATCTTTATGCTTTGTACAGAGCACTGACTAAAACCACAATATAAAGTTAATATACGATTAATTATTATCAATAATTCTGAGTGCACCTTTAATGTTTGAGAAAGTGAATAGCATACATTTGCCTAAGCGGTCTACAGGTGCATCATGACACATGCGGATTAAGCCCCGCCTACTGCTTCAAAACGAAACTATAGGGTCACAGTACAGAGGGGCTTAAAAATGACATTTCTAACTCATTCAATAAATGTCTAACTACTTTTATCCTTACAAAAAGTCTTGTATAAAGTGATAAACTCGTGTTATTTTGTATGCTATAATAAATGGCCATCAACCGACACAAAATTTGGGCCTGTGAACGTAGTATTTTGTTCTATTTTATATTAGTTTGACGCCCCTTATCTTATGTTGTGATCAGAAATGAAAGGTGTTGACATACAGTTTCAACGCGGGTTTGTCATAGCCTATCATCTATACTCCAAAGTTAATCCTCATTAGCTACGCCGCTTATCATGACATCTTCACGACAGTAAGTATTTTTTTCAAGTCTACTGTCAAAACTAGTCGGTTAATCCTCACTTGGCCATCGTCAGTGTCATTCTCTGCGTCATCTTCCTGTAAAAACCCTGCGCTTCGTTACGTCGATAACGAATAACGTGCGATCACTGCTGCACTCGTTTTAACTTGCTGCCATTTGTACAAGTGTCACTTTCCGTAAACGAGAGGCGAGCGTTTTATCGCTCACCAGTGCGCACTAAATAACCAACTCTACCCTGACAACTAGTATCTTACCGAGACACAGACATGCTGACGAACTTGATATATGACACGAGACCGCATTCCCATCCCACCCGAAACTTTACGATGAAGGGAGAGAGTGAAAACGACACGCAGCTGCAGTCAGACAGTAGCGACCATCTCTTACCTTCTACGCATGATGGGTCCATGTCGATGATGCGCATTGATTTTTACAAAGAGGCTTAAACGAATTTGCGCTATTGAAAGTGATGGTTGTAGCAGCGGCACGGAATACGGAACTGCTTTCATTTGAGATGATATGGGGAAGGGGGCGGAGGACTTTCCAGTTCTTGTTTACGCATTGCTGTTTTATTCATTCCGTGGCAGATTGTCTCTGATTGGACACAAACTAGGGCGCAGCCTTCAATTACCAGCTAGTCCAGTAACAGTTTAGAACCAGTTTATCAATGAAGACACAGATATTTGGCAGTCCTGTCTAGCCGGTGGATTCGTTAATATGATTATGACCTGTACAAGGCAGGTACCTGCTATTATTATGTGACTTGCCAATTCAAGTCAGACTGGTTTGCGTTAATAAAGAGAGGCATGAGTAATGTTTTGTCATTGTTCTCCAAAAAGCCCTAAATGTATATAAATTGTATTTTTTTTTTTTTTTTTTTTTTTTCACAGCGTCGCAAGAACGCCATATGGTAGCCTATAGATAGGCTATTTCAGGTTAAAAAAAAAATATGGGATAAGTAAAACAAATACAAATATACACACACACACACAAGTATAGGCTAAATTAGAGTTCATTGTGCACATCACATACTCAGATATTACATTTGTGACAACATGGAACTAAAGACCTCACTGGTCAATGTGGCTGTTTTAAAGTTTCCACAGTTGATGCCAACAGAAAATATTTCACAAAAACTAGGCAAGAAGCAGTTAACTCCACAAAAGTGCATAAACAAGCTGCAAATGTGAAAATGAATTTAATTCCTAAATAACACAATTTGACAACTAGGCCTACATGTAAAATTCACTGAGAATAACTATTTAAAACTATGACGAGCAGGATTTTCACATGCAGTGTGATCGGTGTGACTGATGTGAGGTGCTGAGTGAGCAGACAGCAGTGGGACTGGAATGTGTGGTATGCCTCCTAATGAGCAGTGCTGCAGAAAGGGATTCAGAACCCAATACATCTGAACTTTCTCTACAACAGTCTGCCAACAAGTAGTTAGAAAGAACATAGAACACAGTTATGCTCAGTTTCATGAAACTAAACTGCTGTCATGCTGTACATGACAATTTACTTCTCATCATTTTTTAACTGTTCAGGTCCGTCATTGTGATTTAGAATTTAAAAACAAATTTGCATTAAATATATTTAATTAAGTGGAATAGATCATAGATCATTATTAGCCACACCTATCTATTAAGGACTGTGCATTGTATAAATTCTATAACAGATATGTACATATTTGTGCTGTCTGATGGTTGTAATTGTATAAAGACTTATTAAAAGTTGGCCTGATAAATCTAAAGCACATTATACAATGCAGAAATGACATTATAATACATTATATTGTATTATAGAAGAACACTTTTTCTGAATAGGGTACAAAAGAAGACCTGAAAATGAATGCTGTAACAGGGTTGCATGCAAAAATGTGGGACACAGCTAAATATGAATCTCAAATCAATAGGTTGTCTACATTTTGACATTGTGGTATGATTTTAATTGCTGAAGCTGTGACAGGCCAAAAACTAAAGTGCACTCATATTTGGTCTTCCTCACTCTTAGGTGTGATGCACACTTTTTCTTTATGGAGACACTAGGATTTCACCATATAATCAAAACATTATTATAAATAAACATAAACAATATAAATTTAAATGTTCAATATTTATTGCATGAAAATGATTACATTTACACAAATCTGTACATAAATTACAGCTGTTTGGTGTCATTTCCGCCACAAGCAACAATATTGCTGCTATTAAGTTTTTTTTTTTTTTTTTTTAAAGGATCATGCTTGTTTACAGTGTCTGTAAAAACAGAAAAATATTAAAATATTTTTGTGTCAAGCTGTAATTTTTTTGTTTTTTTTCAAATATGTAAAAATTGAATATGTGTAATGCAAAAAAAGTATATATTTAATTATATTTAAATATGTATTTAGAATACATAAAATGTTAGCTATCAAATTAACCATGCACAGAAATTATTAAACAATACATGATGTGAGATGTGGTTAAATTGCTTATTACAATGAAATACATATCAAAATGCTCCTGTTATGTCCACTATATTTGACATTGTTATTAGATAAATTAAATAATTTAGTGAGAGTGTGAAATAATGTTTTAGTAAAGGAACAACTATCTTCGCAAACTGCAGTCTCTGTGCGGTTCACGCTCTTCAAGGGTCTTGGGTGTTTAATGCAGGAGGCTCATGACCTGTTGCTCTGCCGCTTACTCAAATGCTCAGCTTGTAATATGACTGCTAATATTTCATGCATCAACACTGAGTAATATTTTTATATGATATTAAGCATCACTTAATGTGATGAAAGGTTTGAAAACCTGCCTTGCATACAGTATCTCTAATATACTATATAAACATGTATCAGCACAAGGTTCATATTTCATATTCTATATTAATATTGCTCAAGGTATGCTGTACCACAGCTGGGTGGTGACAAGTTCAACACACACACGTGCCATTTTGTAGATAAATCAGTCAGAGTACCACCTGACTGAAAACTCAAAGCATGAAGTTCATGTGATACATGCCTTCAGATTAGAGGAACACTGCACACTGTGAAAAAGAAAATGATAAAAAAGTTATGTTTAAAAAAAAAGTAACATTTTTTAAACATGTTTAGATCTTTTTATGGAAATAGAGTAACTGATTTAAAAATACTGTTTAAAAAATAGAAAAAATGACAAAAAAAAAATCACATGGATTAAGAAAAAACTAAAATGGTAATGCAAAGCCACAGATCATTTCAAGTGGTCTCTTTACTGAAAAACTGTTTACAGCATTGCGTGTGGCTGTCAGACCTGAGGTCATTAAAGAGCAGGTAGAAGCTGTTACATGGTCCAGAAATTGTTGCTAGGTATTCAGGCAATGTGTTAAGTTACAGATCATCTTTTACAAGCATTTTAATAACACTCTGAGAATGAGGACAGATAAAAACACAAGAGGGAAGCTTCACATCACGTATCAAATATCCTACTGACATTTGGCCTAAATACATCAACAAAATATTACATATACCGTAAATGTAGAAGTCTCATTTTTATCCGATTGGATTGATTCCCTTATCAATGAAAACTCAAAAAAAGAGAAACATCCTCTTATTTTCAACTGCTTTTTTTTATCTGCAATTATCTTAACGTGTAAAAATTTGTTTCATCAACTGAAAAATTAAACAAAATAACAAACAGACAGACATGGAAGGCACATCTGCAGTCCTTATGCATGCCTTCATGCAGCAGGACTATGGCATGTTCATGCAGGTGAGCAGGGACCTTGGCCATCTTTCTTCTGGTGTTTTTCAGAGTCAGTAAAGGTCTCTTTAGTGTCCTAAGTTATTATTGTAACCTGTAACCCTCTTTGTCGCCATCTCTGTTTGAAACCTGCAATTGCAGTTATTTGCGGAATTATCATCTTTACCTGGGTTGTGCATCGGCACGGATGAATCTAATGTTTGCTGTCAGTCACCACATCGGTGTGGATACTGTACTTCAGAATCACAGATTCTACATCTTGGATGTATGACCAAAATAAGAATTTTCACCAGAAAATGTCATCTGAACAAGTAAGTAACATGTCTGCCGCTTTTATTCTGACCAACTGAGAAAAAAAAAAAAAAGCATTACAATAAATCGCGCTGCCAATGGTGATTACATCTAACGATCGCCTAGCTCAAATCATGTCAAACTATGCAAATTACTATTATTGGTATACTTTGTTCTCAAATTGTTAATGTTAACAACATCACACTATATGTATTTAGTGTGTATTAGCGTTACCTGTAGATTTCAATTTCTGTAGCCACTCCGCAGTCCGAAAATTTTTGCTTTTGACTACGGGTAAATATCCTGTTGTCACTGATGATTGTCATTTGGACATTACTGGATTACAATCCACCATCAAAATGATACATTTAATTATTGCAGCTGCTGTGAGAAAAGGCTATAAATGATCCACAAACTGCAGCATCCTCACATGCCATATAGCCTACTAGCTGGGACTCCATCTTCATGTAAACAGACGTGACGTAATGACGCAAAGACGAATGGCTGAATTTCCAGCGGAAACCCACCAGTACCGCTCTTATTAGAAAACATTATTACAAGCTTACTGTTGTGAATCAGGCTATAAGATAAAGAGATAGTTTTGAACACTGGCTGGTTATGTACTTGCTCAAAAATTGATTTCGGATCATTTTAACCAAAAAAAGTTACGGACTGCAGCTTTAATTGTCTACTGCCTGTAAACTGTTAGTGTCTGTTCAACAGAATGTGCAATAATTGTTTATGGTTTATTGAACAAGCATCAGAAACATTGTTTAAACCCGTTCTAATCAAGATCTGTGAAGCTTATTTGGATTTTCACAAAATTATCTTTTAAATACAGTATCCTGAAAAGGGGACTGAATTACAGTAAGCCACATAAAGAGACCAGTATGCTCAGTGAAGATCAGGAGTTAAAGTTCAAAAGTTAAAGTTCAAAGACAGAGAGTTTACTAAAGAAAAAGTTCTCCACATTTCCAAAGGCCGTAGAAAATGAGTAAGAGGATCCAGCCTCAAACTAACTTAGGATACAGAAACACTAGTACTTATATTTATATATGGATAATAAATTGACATATTTTTTTTTTTACAAGTTCTGATAGGTTAACAGTACAGATCATTCTAGCAGCATCCGAACATGGTATTCAGTTCTTTACACAAATGGGACATTATCTTTGACACACTTTGTTCTATATACGTAAGAAACTTTGTTAAGTCACAGGTGAGTCATAAATTCCAAAAGGGACTCTTCTCATCTGGGGCGCTGTTGAACTCTCCTGGATACTATTCCTTTGGCATGGTCACATGCCTTTAAAAATAATAAACAACCCCTGCAAGCACAATTACGTAAAACATACAGATATATTTTCCCTTCAAGGCTGAGTTTTGGAAAAGAACATACAAACTACATCCACACAGGGCATAGAGTACTGATATAAACTTATAGTTTATATCAGTAGTTTAATATATAGTGTGCTATAAAGTCTAAAAGGATTTACACATACTATATGCAATGGATACATGTAGTATGTTATGGACCTTCATGACTTTGGACACAGTTGTGTTTAACATGTCTTATACAGCTATCAAGAGAACAGCAGAATAAAATAAATAAGAATAAAGTTTAAACTTACAGTTCTCTTTCTACAAAATATAACTCTTGATTAATGTGGTTGTGTGAGCAAATTAATTAATTTCAAAACAAGTATATATTTATTCTCTGGAAGCTGGGCTAAATGAGTAAACACTGTTACTGCATTCCTGACATGGGTCAGACCCTCAGTCACCTCTCAGATACCAAATACAGACATTGCCTGTAACAGAAATACCACAATAGATACACTGCTTTGAAGAAAACTATGATTGACAATTCAATAAATAATATAAGAAGAGGGGTTGTAAATCCACGCCCTTCAGGACATTTCTTTTTTTATTTGACCTGTTCTGAGAGGTGCAATGCACTTATTAAGATTAAACACTGCAAAAAGATGCAGTTTTAAATAATCCTTGCAATAAAATATAATTGATAAAATACATAAAATACAGTGGAGGCAGATGCTTGGACTCCAGATCCCTTTTAAAGTCAGCATGAAACGAAAGTTGTGATAGATTTTTTTTTTTTTTTTTTTAACATGATGTGCACAGCTAAATCATATATATATATATATATATATATATAAACTGTAATATTTCATAAAAAAAGAAGAATTGTCTATTTTGACTTCATGGTGATTTTAATGATACAAATGAAGGTTTAAGTAGAGGTGAGAAACAATTCAATTTTACAATTCTCTTCAATTCAATTTAAAATCGATGTGTGCAAATTCAAAAACAATGATTTGATTCACAATGAAATTCAGTTTAATGTTTTGATTGTGTATTTAAAAATATATTTAGAGGATTATTAAATTAACAACCCTCTAAATACACTGTACACTGTTTTGACAGGTTTTGTCAGGCTAGTTTTAATATATATATATATATATATATATATATATATATATATCACACAGATTGTCTGTATTTCTTGATACAGTGCACTCTAAAGTTTAAATGAATAAATAAGAAACCTCCTATGTTGCATTTCCATAGACAACAATGACAATATTTTGTCTTTTCTTCAGTGCTTAGGATACAAACAAATATTGGTATTATGGTGGGATCTCTCTGTCTAACACCAGTGAAATATTCAGCTTGTTAAAAGATGCCATATGCAGTCTCCCACAGTGCTTAAGAAAGCTTTGAAAATGGCACTCAATTAGACATGGTACAATGTCACTAATATTAATTTTAATAGATAAATTCTTTACATCCTGACTGCATCATTTCCCAGGTTTATAGACCCTAGACATGTGGAGAACTAGTAAAATCACAGCTGTCATGCAAGTCAACCACACATGTGACTCATTACTCTAAGTGATTCATGGGCAGCATTAAAAATAGTCACAGGGTGTGACAATTTTACCTGCTCTTGTAACAGAAGTAATGTAAGTGATGAAACCCAAGAAGAAAATAGCTTCATAAACGAAGACAACTCCTCTAATATATGAGACAGTCAAAGCTGATTAAGATGTTATATGTCTCCATATAACTTCATAAACATTTCCTGTCATCTTTGTGTGTGATGTGGAGTAGTGTTCTGTGACTTTGGCTCCGTTGACAGCTGTAAGTCATCTTTGGATAAACAAGGGGCTCTATGGCGGCACCTCAAGTTCCCCTCAGGTTTCATTTCCATTCCGTCAAATGTCGGCATTTGACTTCTGAAAATGGTGGTTTTTCACCCTCAGCACGCCCCCAAAATGTGACATCACAGTGACATGGGACACCTCAGATGTGGGAGTTACTGAACAGCAGGACCATGACCTCCTCCAACTGTCGCCACTACATATATAAGTGATGCTTGACTCAGATGCTTTAGTTTTGACACAAGGATTTTTCAAGTAAAGTCATGGGAATTCTACAGGTCGATGAGCTGGTAGGCACTTCTAAACGTCTATTAAAAAAACATTGGGTTTTTGTTTGTTTGTTTTTCATTTTTAATAGTTCATATAAATATCTTTTTATATATTATACCTCTTTTTCTATCAATACTGCATTTTCTTTTTTTTTTTATAATAGGTATTTTATAATGGTTTAAAAGGGATAGTTCATCCAAAAATGAAAATTCTTTCATTTAATCACCCTCGTGCCTTTCCAAACCAGTGCGTCTTCTTCTGTTGAACATATATATATATATATATATATATATATATAGTTAATTAGTCTATAAAATGGAAGTCAATATTCACCAAAACTGTTTGGTTACTACCATTATGTTATTCAGAATATATTATTTTGTGTTCTGCAGAAGAAAGAAAGTCATACAGGTTTGGAATAACATGAGGGTGAATAAATGATGACAGCCTTTTCATTTTGGGTCAAGTAGCAATTTCTTTGGTTATCATATTATAGGCTTTATATTTTTATGCTATTATTATTATTATTATTATTTTAGGTTACAGACATCACAAGTGGAAACAAAGAGCAGGACGATGTGTCACAGAAATATCCTTCTGAACAATGCAAGACTGTTGACCATCATCTGAAAACCCATAATAATCTTCAGTGTGACAGTGAAGATGGTTTTAATGTAAGATATGGATTTGTGAAGCATGCATTTGCATACCTAAGCAAGCATATTTGATTAGAAATATACTTTCTTTGGCATATTGAAATGATTTTGCAGACTGACAACAGCACAAATGACCTCCAGGAGATTCTAGAAGGAAGTCAGAAGATAAAAAGAAGTACATCAGTCTACAAAACAGAGCCTGAACAAGAGATAGTGGTAAACAATGGTCATTGTGCTTCAAAATAATCATTATTAATAAGAGATTTCAACCCCTGAAGTAATCACATCTCATATTCTCACAGAATGATTTTGTTGATGAGGATGACTTCCTGAAGGCAGCGCTGGACAACAAATTGCCAATGATCAAGAGTTACCTCGCCAGAGGTGCGGACCCAGATGCATGTGATAATGTGAGTGTTTACCCAACACATTGAATAATAGTCAATTGGGAGCACTAAAGGACTAAAAACACAAAATATTGTTTTTTCTAGTTCAACCGTACAGCTCTACACAGAGCTTGCTCACAAGGAAACGTGGAGATTGTGAATGCGCTTCTAGAGGCTGGAGCTTCAATTGAAAATAAGGACAAGGTATACTGAATAATGTTTACATGTAGTTTTTCTATAGATACAAACACACATTAATGCTTGACAAACATGTGCAAGATAAAGACAAGAAAATTATTTTAATAATACTGCTTAAAATCCATGTGCCAAGTTCTTAGAAAAATGTGTATTCATGTCAGTTCCATTTGGTTTTGAAAAAACTTTTATGCCATTTTTGAATTAATTCATAAATATATTTTTTGAGCCTCATTGATCTTTATATCATAGGGGTCAGGGTTGCACCAAATGTATTCAAAATTGTCAAAAATGTAAATTTTAACAAAACTGACACTGCTTATATAAATTATTATACATTTTACTCATACATTACCATGTACATTAGGTGTATGTGTTAATTGCATTATTTTACTAAATATTTTAAAAATGAGCTGCATGCCATTCCTCCACAGTACATCTATTCAGTGGATTCTAATTTAGATAATACTATGGAACTTACTGTACTCTCATGGTTGCGTTTAACAAGCTTCAAGCAACTGAAGTTCACTGGGCTTGTCGTGGTGGCAGTTTGCCTGTGCTGGAAGCGCTACTTAATCACGGGGCAAAACTGGATTCCAGAGACAAGGTAGAAGCAGTTATTTGACTGCAAATATGTTTTAATAATAGCTGGTGTGGTTTGAAATGTCTTTTTCGGTCACACTTGATGTCCTTAGCTTCACAGCACTCCCCTTCATGTGGCAGTCAGGACAGGACACTACGAATGTGCTGAACATCTCATACACTGCGGCACAGACGTCAACGCAAAAGACATAGTAAGAAATGTGGCAACATGGACTTTGAGTCAGTAAATAGTTGAATTAACATTTTAATGGTCACTTTTAATGTCATTCTGTAACAGGAGGGTGACACACCAATGCATGATGCTGTCAGACTAAATCGCTTCAAACTTATCCAGCTTCTTCTGATGCACGGAGGAGACTTAAAACTCAAGAATTGTGTAAGTCTTAATGCTTAGCCTATATACTATTATCCTGTTGCTGATGTATTAGGATGTTGTTACTGATAAATGCTAATATATAATTTACATAGGGTGTAACCAATCAATTTACAGCTGTCATGCCTAAATGTATTCACTGTGATGCTTATTTAAGCTGTGCGCAGTGCCATCTTCTGGTAATTATGTAAACTTATTCCTTTTGCTAGTGGGGAAACGGCTCTCCAAAATTATTTTTAGTTGACATTTTTGCACTAATTGCACTATATCTTGTTTTCACTATTGTTTGGTCACACTTGCTGTTCCTTTGTCTTCTCCAGGAGGGAAAGTCACCAATGGACAGTGTTTGTGAGTGGCAGAATGGAGCTAAAACCATCTTTGACAACTTTAAGGATGGTAAAAAATAGAAGCACATCTTGACAGCTGCAATGTTTTTGGGCATAACATGCTCAAAACCTGCATTTTTAGAGATTGCCTGTATATTAGAATCTGATCTAAGAAAGGTATATTATATATTAAAAGTATAGCTCTGCATGACATTAAAGCTTTTCAAAAGGAAAGGTTATGTGAAACCTTTATAAGAGTTTTGAAAAATGAAGTACAGCAACTTTTAAAGTATAGATAAGGCAGAAAGGAATGAGAAACTTGGAAATTGGAATACTTCCTTTTTTCACATGGAAATGCATTGCCTGAAATACAGTAGCTCTGTTAAGTTTCTTGTAAGTTTATATTTGGCTTCACGTTAAGTTTTGATTGATTATTTCTGAATGTACTTTGTAAGACATGAGCAATTTTGTACTTAGTTTTATTTTTGTTTTGTTATTTTGCATGCAATTATTCCAAAGGTTGATTAAATAAATGTCTTTTTTTTTCCAATTTTTCAATTAAATAGATTGCAAGACTTTAAGGAACGGAAAATTATATATTTATATAGTTATTATCCATGACAAATTAAACACCAGCTGATACTAACTACACTAGTTCAATTTTGGCCTTTTTTGATGCTGGAGTTTCCTCTTCTGGTTTCTCAGAAGTTTGTGGTTTCTTCATGGTGTGAACAACACCAAATGCAGTAGCTCTCGTCTCTGTTATAAAGAAACATGAAAATCACCTATAAACATTCATATATCATTTTAAACAAATGTAATATCAAAAAGACAGACTGAAAGATAAATAAAACCTCTTTCATGCCCACCAGTGTAAATGCATACTCAGCAGATCGACAAGCAAACTAAGGGTGTGTTCACACTTGTCATGTCTGGTTCGCTTAAAACGAACCCTGGTGCGATTGCTCTGTTAGTGTGGTTCATTTAAACATGCGTGAACGCTGCCATCCGAACCCTGGTGTGCACCAAACAAGTGGTCCGAGACCGCTGAAAAGATAGGTCAATGACAGAATCCTCACGCATATCGTTTTTTTCTCATCATAGTCGCGAGTTTGCCCATCACAGGCATCAGACGCGCGTCTCCACGCAGAGTCCTTTACACATTTTATAAGGTATTCACAAGTTAAAAATAAAATACCATCATATGCAGGCTACACACACACAACAAGCGCATTTATCTCAGCACACAGCATTGTTTTGGATGTTTGGCAAGTTCCTTCTCAAAATAGGTAATACATCATAAAATCCGACCAATCAGGATGTGAACAGATCCCTATGCCTTTAGGTTCGGTATCTTTTGGTTCGGTGATTAAATTGCCAATGTGAACGCTAATCGGACCCGGGACTAAATGTATTTTTTTTTTTTTTTTTTGGCGGACCAAATGAACCGAACTACAAGTGTGAACGCACCTTAACTGGAAACAGGACCATGTGGCATAGATTTATGCCTATACTGCAGAAATGAGAAATAGTGTGGCTCTTTCCAATCAATTTACCTCCATGCAGCAAGACAGATCGACAGTTAGTAGAAACAGCAGCTTTGGCGTCTCCCTCAGACAGACTGAACACAAGCCCCCTAAAATCTCAATGAAGGAACATACCAACATGTATAAAGTGCCTTAAAAGTACCATGACATATTCAGACAACTTATTCATACACTAATTTAAAAAGGATACAAATTGGCAATGTCATATGGGCCCCTCAACTCAAGAGGCTAAGGAAAAGAAAAACAACAGATGGCAACATCACACTGACGATACAATACAGTAACACTGAAATTATATAATAATTTGCAAAAGACTTTTTACCCCTTCTGCTCCACTGGACACTATGATATTCTGTAGGGGGAATAAATGCAATTTCTGAATCATCGTAACGTTTTATGGGCGTTTTTGTGTAAAAGCGGACAACATACTTTTCCTTTGCAGACTTCCATGAGGACGAAGGCATTGGAAATGGTGTATCTTCTCATAATGTAGTCTCTGATGGCTGCTGCATAACAGATCTCAAAGTAAACCCCCCTGTCAATAGCCTGAAGTGACAAAAAAAATATGATAAAAAATTAAAGGGATAGTTCACACAAAAATAACAATTCTCATGTTCTTTCAAACCCAAATTAAAAGGTGCAATTTTAAACTGCCCCTATTATGGATTTTTCCTATTACGGATTAAAATTACCTTTCATGCAGTGTGTAATGTAGCTGTATGTGAATGTAAACAGTCTGAAAAGTTGTAAAGCTGAAAGTGCATCATAGATAAAGTTATTGTCCCTCAAAAGAAAGAGTCGACTCTGAACCGCTTAAACGAGTTGTTTGTAATTCGAATCCCATTTCCGCAAAGTTCACAAGTCACAACTTAATACTTTTGCACAATGCCCGCCTGCGTTCTGCATGAACTTGAATCCCTCTTAAACGCTGTAGCTCATTAGTGTGGATAACATGTCAACAAGATGCTGAAAAGGAAATTGCGCTGTGAAAGGAAAATCGGTTTTTCACTTCCAAAAGGATGAGGCTGTGAAGAATCAGTGGTTAAAGATGGGAGAGTACCTGCTTTATTTGGACCAACTTGCTCCTCAGAATCACAACCTGTAAGTGTGATTAATTATTGATGTATTTTATACCGAGTGTTCAAAATACATAGTTGTGTGTTTTAGCTATATTGTGTATGTCTCCGGCTTTCTCACGTTATTACTGTCTTAATAAAATACTTCTGCTAATCAGCTGTGGGCCCACAATTACCTAAAATTGTGTCCATTAATGCAGACTGTCTGTCATTCTTACTACTTTGAGTAACGATAAAGGATGGAGCAAGATTTGTTTGACAAACTTTAATGTTACAGTCATTCACGTTAGTGCTAACTTATGCACGGTTATTGATACTGTTAATACAGTTCTCGCATGTGCACTGTGATAAATTGGAAATATACACATTGGTTTGTTGATGGACATACACTTGTTAATGCTGATGGTGAGGAATTACAGTTGCAACATCTCATGATGAACATCAAACTGAGTAGCGTTTCACTGAGAAACGTCCTGCTCAAGTCGTCCTTGCGATGGAGGTTTGGGTTGAATAACTAGTTCTTCCATTGATACCAATCTTTCATTTGAAGGCCATGTTACTAGCATCTGTAAAACCGCATTCTTCCACCTTAAAAATATATCTAAACTACGACATATGCTCTCAATGAAAAATGCAGAACAGTTAGTTCATGCGTTCATGACCTCAAGGCTAGATTACTGTAATGCTCTACTGGGTGGTTGTTCTGCTCGCCTGATAAAATAAACTACAGCTCGTACAAAATGCAGCAGCTAGAGTTCTTACTAGAACTAGGAAGTATGACCATATTAGCCCAGTTCTGTCAACACTGCATTGGCTTCCTGTTAAACATCGTATAGATTTTAAAATCTTGCTAATTACTTACAAAGCACTAAATGGTTCAGCTCCCCAGTACCTGAGTGAGCTCTTAATGCATTATAGTCCTTCACATCTATTGCGATCTCAGAATTCAGGCCAGCTGATAATACCTAGAATATCAAAATCAACCACAGGTGGTAGATCCTTCTCCTATTTGGCACCTAAACTCTGGAACAATCTTCCTAGCATTGTTCGGGAAGCAGACACACTCTGTCAGTTTAAATCTAGACTAAAAACGCATTTCTTTAACCTGGCATACACATAACACATTATCAATTTATATTTTCAAATCCGTTAAAGGATTATTAGGCTGCATAAATTAGGTCAGCCGGAACCGGGAACACTTCCTATAACACCTGATGTACTCGTTACATCAGAAGAAGAATGGCATCTACGCTAATATTAGTCTTTCTGTTTATCCCGAGGTTTACCGTAGTCAACCGGATCCGGGCCGTATCCAGGTGAGACCAAGGACCTGCACCTTGACACGACCACAACGCAGCCCTGAAGTATCAGCAGAGATTGAGTCAACTAGATCATCCATTGTGAAGGCCTCATCGACACGACAACCAGTGGCGCAGTTCCTCAACAACCGTCCATGCCGGCGTGATGAATACGATCCTCAACTGGATGGAACTGAAATAAATACTTTGAATGTTGCGATCCTATCGGACTTGTGATAGCAACCTGAATCGTAACAAAGCACTGTTCGCCAGAGGAGAACCGGCCCCCCGACTAAGCCTGGTTTCTCCCAAGGTTTTTTTCTCCATTTAAACACCTATTTGCCACTTGTTTGCCACCTGATGTCACCTGTTGGAGGTTCCGTGCCGCTGTCGCCGTTGGCTTGCTTAGTTGGGGACACTTGACATTTGACACTCAACAGTGCTTTGATCTGCCTGCATTGACACTATTCTTTAAGAGCTGCTGTGCAGCCAAAAATATATACCAGTTATCAATGTAAAGCTGCTTTGACACAATCTGCATTGTAAAAAGCGCTATATAAATAAAGGTGACTTGACTTCCAATATTTCATCATCTGGCTCGCGCTTGGATTGATATGGTAAAATCGTTACTGTCTGTACAATCACTGAGCTTAAGAAAGCTCCGGAGCTGTAAATGGTAGACCAATCACAACAGACTGGGACATCTGGCCAATCAGAGCAGAGCAGGCTCGTGGAAAGGAGGGATTTAGAGAGACTTATTCATCAGACGAGTCGTTTGAGAATCATTGAAAAATGTGGTGATGTGCAATGTATATTATGAGAAAATTAAAGTGTTTTTTGACCTTTGATTCATGTAAACATGCTGTAGGAGACCTCCTAAACAGAATTAGGAACCTTTCAAATAGCATAATCAAAGCACTTTAAAGATAAAATTAAAGTATAAGAAAACTGGGCTGAAAAGTCTCGAAAAGGATGCAAAAATACCATGAGAAGTATTATAAAAGTTGTCCATACAATTCGACATGAGGTGAGTAAATTCATTTTAATTTTGGAGTGAAATATGTCCTCGTATTCACATTGTAGTAATTTTGGCTATTTTATTACCAAAATCTACTTTCAAATAAATGCCTTAGTGCTGCTTGAAATCACATGGTAGGTATGGATATAACATGCTATACACTCACCCCATTAACTGGAGCCCTTTTAAAATGGAAAGGCTGTTTTTCAGTCATTGCAATGCAGATAATGTCGACATCAAAAGTCATGCAGGCTGCCTGGCTCAGATGAGGGAAAACATATAGACATTTTAATAACTGTTGGTTGTCATCAGAAATGTAAATAAAATAACTAATACTGATTGGCCTAAATTGAAGCTAATCCAGAATTGCAATTTCACTTACATGAAAGACTTTTTCTGTCTTGGGGTACACCGCCACAAGGTCAAAGTTTTTGTATTCATTAGTTGGTCTCTGAGAATAACAACAAGAGGATAAAAATCTCACTATACAAATAAAACTAACAAAAATGTTCTTATAGTTACCTCATTGTATACTCACAAAATGAGATGCATCAGAGGCCACGATGGTCAATCGATTCAGTACTCTGATGGGTGAAGATTTTCCCTATGAACAAAATAAGCAGAGACTATTCATTAAAGAATATTCATGATGGGTAATTAAGCTCTGGAAACATGCTATAAGTAATTTACCTGTACTATTGGGAATTTATCAAATATGTCTGACACACTCTGTGGCTTAGGAATTTCCTGTAATACAAGAAAATAAGAGCATCATCACATGAAGTCTTTCAAAGTGTACAGATGAGTTTAACTTCTTTATATCATACCGGTTTCTTCTGTTGTGGTTCAACTACATAGTTTATTGCGACTGTTGAGTAGCCAACTGTAATATAAAGAGTAAAAGTTTATAACAGAATTAAGGATTTCTCTAAAAGTACAGCAGATCTAGGCATTTGTTTACACTGTTTTAAATAGTTAGATTTTCAATGACGTTAACATTAGGATAAGATTAAGCCTTCACAATCAAAATTAATTATTATTGAAAACCTTATGAATAATTGAACAAATAGTTAAACTACTGATGTTAGAAAAAAACATTGCAGTGAATATAACTACTATTACTGATACTTACGGTGAGCAGCTGTCTCTATGATGCTTTTGAGTCTGTTCTTATCATTACTACTGATGATGTTTAAATCCATAAACACAGACATCTTTCTTCCACTGACACCGATCCGCAAAGGTTTTACAAGCACAAATTTAGTTTACTTCTTATCACATAAATCTAAACCATTTCAACTAACGTACTGAGAGCCACATGCATACAACACACTCGACTACACGCTGAAGTAGCGTGAACCAGAAGAGTGGACCACGTGAGTCAATGGAGCTTTATGGGCTATGTAGTTCATTTAAGCCATTTCTTTCCTTAGTTTCGTTACTTCTCTCAGTCAACCAAAACTACAATTCATTTAATTTCCTCTTTTGGGGGCGGCGCCACGTCTGTAGCGAGCTCTCCGATTGGTTCGATTTGAACAGAGAACCGCGACGGCAGGAAAGAAGCATGTTAGCAATGTAAACGGGATATACAAAAGAAAATAATAAGTAAGTGAAATTAGCGATAATGAAAACACATAGGTAATATTTTAATATTGTTACATGTAATTCAAAATCGATTCTTAGTTTAATAGGATAACATCTCAGTTATGAGCTCGTTGTAACACGTTAAATGGTCGTTGCGTCATTACTGTTTTATTTTTTTTGCTTGTAGTCACTTAAATGTTTATTATCATATAATAACAAGATGTTTAGCTAAACGTCACACACTTTGATAGGCTTTCTCAAGATGATGGAATCGTGTTTAAATCACAAGCCTGAGAGAGTTGGATCTATAACGGTTGAAGACCTCAGGAAAGATCTCTTCTCCGAGTTCTCCAAATTATCAAGGGTATTTATTATTACCAGACATAACTCATGTTTAAAGCACTTGAATCTGATTTTTAGGGTGTAACTATTCTTTTATTTTGCATATTTATATTTCCAACAGGACTCCGTATTGCTTGAAAAAGAGCATTTGCAGGTCTATCTCCGTGTACGTCCGTTCACTTCTGCAGAGACAGCAGAAGGAGAATCGCCGGTGCCTGAAAATTTTTAAACTAATATTTTATAAACATTTTTGAGAAATTCTGTCACCACAACCAACATGTTGTTCCAATACCCGTATAACCATCTTCAAAAAACTGTTAGGTTGAATTACAGCCTCAGTTACCATTCAATTTTACTGTATATATCAGGGTTTGGAACAACATGAGGATGAGTAAATGATGACAGAATTTTCATTTTTTATTGAACTATCACTTTAGTGTCCCTAATGTAATTTGTTATGATTGTAATCTCTACAAACAGGAGTGTATTTCAATCGAGCCTCCAGATACTGTGATTCTTAAGGCACCTAGAGCATCTCTGACAGCCAGACACAGTGAGAGATTCGGCCCACAGCTGGCACAACGATTTCAGTTCTCACAGGTATAAGGAGGACGGCCACAGTCACCTCTAGCATTATCATTTATTGTGAACAGGCTTTGAAAAATGTTATTAAAGCGCTAGTTCACTCAAAAATTCTGTCATTAATGACTTACCCTCATGTCGTTCCATCCAAACCCGTAAAACTTTCGTTCATCTTCGGAACACAAATGAAGATCTTCGCTTCATAAAATTGAGGTTAAACTGGAGTCACATGGATTACTTTAATGATGTCTTTAATACTTTTCTGGGGCTTGAAAGTGGTAGTTGTGTAGACTGTCAATAGAGGGACAGAAAGCTCTCAGATTTCATTAAAAAGATCTTCATTTGTGATCCGAAGATGAACGAAAGTCTTACGGGTTTGGAACGGCATGAAGGTGATTAATTAATGACAGAATTTTCATTTCTGGGTGAACTAACTCTTTAAGTGTTTCTGCTGTAACAATGCTGAATTCATTTTTTTAGGTGTACGGTCCAAAAACAACTCAAAGACAGATATTTGATGGAACAACTAAAAGCCTTGTGAAAGAAGTCTTGGAGGGAGGGAATTCCTTGATCTTTACATATGGAGTTACCAATGCTGGGAAGACGTTTACTTTTCTTGGTAATGATGTTGAATGAGATGTTTGTAATGTATCAATGTATAAAATGTATGTATAGGTGTATATTAACACATTTTTATGTCTATTTATGCTACCTTTATGTTATAGGCCCTGAATCAGATGGTGGAATTCTGCCCAGGTCATTGAATGTGATCTTTAACAGCATAGAAGGCAGAATTTATTCTCAAAATAACATCAAACCTCACAGATGTGTCGACTTTATGAGACTGACTAAAGAGCAGCAGGATGAGGAAGCTACAAATAAGAGAAACCTTCTTCGTAGATTTAAAGATGTACATTTTTTTTATATGTATATGGTTACATTTTTTATACACCATTTTTAATACAGAGAAGCATGTTACTAATACTCACATAATGGCTGTTTCTTGATGTTTATCAGAATGACTCCCAAAAAACACTGTCCAGCATGTCCAGCTCTAGTTGTTTATCATTTGAAAGTAAGCATTATTAAATGTTTTATGTCTTTCTCTATGCCTTTGTGTCAGTAAATATAAGCTTACAGTTTACATTGATTTCTTGTTCCAGGTTCCACTTCTAGTGACACGAATGCGGACAGTGTCTGTTTGGATGAGACCTCTTATGTTAAATACTCAGTGTGGGTCTCCTTTTGTGAAATCTACAACGAAAGTGTCCATGATCTGCTTGATCTTGTTTCAAATGGCTCTCACAGAAGGAGTGTTTTGCGACTAGCCCAAGATGTTAAAGGCAATGCTTTTGTCAAAGGTAACCAAATAACTTAGAAGACTAAGGGGGCTTTTTACACTGGACTCGTTTGCTGCGGTCTGAGCCCGGGCGCGGTTCCCGGTTCCCTCCCCGCTGCGTTGGTCTGGCTTCACACTCAACTTGATTCTGTCGAACACTGGTGCGTTTGCATTCATCTTACGTCATCACAAGCGTACACAGCGCATGATAGAAAACAAAACACGGATCAGTAAATTGTGTTTTTTTACTAATTTGGTGCTATTATGGGCAGCAGAGTAAACAACACTTGGGTTTACTGTATGCTCGTTGCATGTAGATGGCTTTCCGCTGTTTGCAAGCATACTATTTTGAGGAGACAGCTGATTGCCATTCATTTACTGCTCTGATTGCACTCGCAAAGTGCAAATACACTGCAGGCTCACTCCTGCTCGAATCCAGGTAAATCATCAATACTATCAATACTTACATGTGTTTTATTGAAGTAAATACATTGTAATCGGCTAAAACGCACGCGCAGGTTACTTTACTTCCTGAACAAGTGCGCACCCAAGTCCGTGTTGCTTTCATATTCACACGAACCGCACCACAGTTTGAATGCAATCAAACTCAGAACCACCTCCTTCAGGTAGTCTCAGGTTCGGTACCCCGGTGCGCACCCTCGCATGAGAGGTTTCACATTAGTGATTTTTCATGCGAACCGTGCCCCGTTTCGAACTAAACTGCCAGTGTGAAAGTCCCCTAAAAGTTCACTTGTTTCATTCCGTGTAGAAAATGTAATAATGAATCATTAAAATAATAATTAAATAAATATTTACATTTCAATGTTTTTCAATAATTAAATATAGGTTCTTTATCAGGATATCATCTTTATGGTTGTACACCTATAGTTATATGGTTATGTATACATTTTGTCTAAATATTTTTTTCCCAGACCTAAAATGGTTTCAAGTTAACAGTGTAGATGAAGCATTAAAAATTGTGAAAATTGGAAGAAAAAATCAAAGTTTCTCATCCACAAAGCTCAACAACATCTCAAGCAGAAGGTACTTCATTTTAAACCACTTTAGCATTAATATGTAACTCTTATTATTATTGTCTTACTTTTTAAAGTGTTCTAAAATTAAAATATGCATTTTCTCCATAGCCACAGTATATTTTCCATTCGAATCTTGCGGATTGAAGATGTGGGTGTTCCTCGAGTTCAGACAATAAGCGAGTAGGTGACCTCAATCACTCCACTGTTACTTTAACATAGAATCAGTAATTTATTCATTAACTGGTTCGTTTTTAAAGGTTGTCATTATGTGATTTGGCTGGATCTGAACGATGTGCAAAGACTCAGAACCGAGGAGACCGCTTAAAAGAAGCTGGAAACATCAACACTTCCTTGTTAACTCTGGGAAAATGCATCAACGCTCTGAGGCTCAACCAAACACAATCCAAGTGAGACAATATCTACTTTTAAAACAATTAATTTGTTTAATGGGCTGCATTAGATGCAAATTTCCTTGGAACTGAACTAATATGTCTTTTTGTGCAGGTTTCATCAGCACGTTCCCTTCAGAGAGAGCAAGCTCACACATTATTTGCAGGGTTTTTTCTGTGGTCGTGGAAAAGCCTGCATGATTATCAACATAAACCAGTGTGCCTCAATGTACGATGAAACCCTGAATGTCCTTAAGTTCTCAGCAGTGGCTCAGAAGGTCTGCAAGGACAATTATTCTTTTTTACACTGACAGCTTCAGATTATGAGAAGCACTGATTAAAGGCATTTTTTGATTCTTTGCTATTTATTTATTTTGTGCTTTGACTTTGTTCCCTTTTAGGTAGTGGTCCTCAACCCTAAACCAGCTCCTAGCGTTGTGCTCAAGAGATCTGCCAGAGATGTGTCTATGATAATCAATAATGCTGACAAGAAAGATTGGACCAGGAGAAGCTCACTCATGGGCTGGGAGATGAGTCTAGAGGATGTGCAGGAGGATGAAGATGATGAAGAAATTGGTGAGGAAGATGTAGAGAGTGGCGATGAGAGCATGGAGGACAACACTGTGTTAGAGGCTGTGGAAAGTCAAGAGCTGTGTGAGGTATTCAAGGTTTCTTTTCAGTTTTCATGAATGCATGTTTATAGTTTTCAGTGTTGTTTTAAACAATATAAAAAATACTAATATAATATATTCGGCACAGCTTCAGGTGAAAATTGAAGAGCTCAAAGAGAAGCTGTCCAAAGAGGAGTCTGAAAAATTAACTATGGAATCTCGTATTCGTGAAGAAGTCACCACAGAGTTTATGGAGCTGTTTTCTAATATGGAAAAAGACTACAAGTAAGTCAAACTCTATTTTACTGATCATAGTGGTGAACTGATGATGTATATTAACAGATGTAGCATTCAGATTGAGCCTGCCAGTTGGGGAATTGTACAGTGCAAATTGTTTTTAGCAGAGGTTTTTTTTTTTTTTGGCCATGTTTATGCCATTCTTTTATTGCATAATTCTTTTAGTGAATAGGGCACTATGACAGTGTAGACAGCACAACACTGTGAATGGGTGCAATTCATTTTTAGTGAAATTCTCTTTGATTTTATTGAAAATGAACTAATTTCTGTTGCTGTTTTTGAATGTTTCAGTGAACGTCTCCAAAGAGAGAAAGAAATAGTTGAGGAAAGAGCAGAAAGGAGGCTGGAGATACTGAAGAATCTGGTGAACAGAACTATTGGGGAAATGGCCACTGTTAGCACTGACGAGAATGCAGCAAAGGTGAATGCAGATGATTCTAATAATATAAAAGAATAAGGACAAGTGCAGTTTACACCCACTGTTATAAGCCTGTACCAAATAATCTACAAACACTGACCTGTGTTTATAGCTGCTATAACAGCATTTCTGCTGTTTGCCTCAATCATTTTGGTTCAGGGCCTGAACTTTCCATAATCTTCAAACCTGATGGATCTAATGGAATGGGTTTTTAGGGATAGTTCACTTAAAAATGAAAATGATCCCATGATTTACTCACCCTCAAGCCATCCTAGGTGTATATGACTATCTTCTTTCAGATGAACACAAAATTTTTAAAACTTAATAAACTAAAATAACTAGATGTGGAACTGTATGAAAATTTCAAATCACAATTATAGTGACCAAAATTATCACGATTATCAATATTATCGAGGTTTTGTTAAAATGAGATGAAAATGTTCAAGAAGAACTGATATGCACAATGAAAACATTTTTATGAACACAGTTTTATGTTTGAAAATCAACAAACAACAAATGAAATTAGCAGCTCTATGTACTTTTTAAATGCATAAACATAAAATTATATGACCATCGTCAAAAGGCAACGCATTATAGCAGCGCACATCCATGCCTCTTGTATCACCTCCAACACGCTCTCTCATTTCATTCAAATGCAACTTGACATCTTGCGTCTCAGTTTTTGATTGTATTGACAATGATATCAGAAGACTTTAGTGTTAATACTACTATAATATTGTTGTAGTGATTATCTTGTCTGGACAATTGTTTTGTACACTGTACAAAATTGGTTTATAAACATCTCAGTTTTATTAGATTTTAAAACATCTCGGGCCATTTTCTGAGGAATTGAAAAATTCTGAGGAATTGGAAAAAAACAACCAATCATCTCTGTCAAAACAAATTTCGGAAGATATTTATTTGCAAAGATTTAAAATGCCACAGTAGGAGAAGGCTATATTCATAATCCATGGCAAAAATACTATTATAAATGAGGTTATTGGATAATTCAGCAGCAAAAGTTATTCTTATAGTTATTATTATAGTGGGGAAAAAAACATTTAGGGCCAGATTTACTAGCAGCTTGCGTCAACGCAAACCCTCTTTTGGCGTTAAAAAACTACTGTTGGGATATACTAAAGACACGCAGTGCAAAATTAGTACTGAAAAGGCGTGGACTGAGTTGTTTTTGCGGCTGACCTTATTGCATATGCATTTGTAGGAGTTTCCCTTTCAGATGCAAAATTTATGGGAGGAGAGTATTTAAATGAATCACGCAATGCTATTTATTAATGTTTGCGCTCGTCAGTTTACTGGTATTTGCGCCATTATTTTATGCCCAAAAAAAGCATGTCTTAACCCATTTTGTGACATAGCTGCAATTGTTGCTGCTAAGACATCAGAGAGTGCATGGTAGAAGGGAGAAAATATTTTCCACTCGTATTAATTTCTTTGGAATGCCAGAGGAAGACATTATCCGAACAAAATTGATGAGTACAGCCGTCTGCCTGATATTTTTCTTACAAAAACCCATTGCTTTGCTTCAGAAGGCCTTTATTAACCCCCGGGAGCTGTATGGATTATATTTATGATGGATGGATGCATTTTTTTGGGCTTCAGAAAGAAGCCCGTTCATTACCATTTTTGGTTGAACTATCCCTTTAATAGCTAATGGTAGAATTTTATGACTGTAGATATAACTAAATAGACAAATTTTATAGGTTAAAAACAAAGCAAAAGTGGGTAATCTACCATACCTGTATCAAGGCACACATTTGAACATAATGATGTATCTGTTTATGAAAGAAAAGACTAAAAACTGACAACATGGCATTTGAAAATATAATGTTTTTCTTCTGAACATTCTAGGAGGCTAAGATTGAGCTTTTGGACAGCATGATTGAAGCTATGCGAGATGATCTAGCTAAGATAAAGGGAGATGCAGAGGCAGTAACCATGTGCCTGACCAATGTCCCTGAATCACCTGGAACAGTCAGTCATCTGAGAACACAGCTGGAGGAGATGAAAGAGGAGCTTCTCAAAAGCCAACAACTTCTCAGTCTTAAAACTAAAGGTATATTCATTTGCCTTAAAGGGGAAAACTCAATGTTTTGTGACATAAGTCTAATTATATTTCTCTTTTCAGAGTTTGAAGCAATGTGTGTTCAGGCACAGGAATCAAATGAGCAGCTTCTCCAGGCAAATAGGGTAATATGAACCAAAGTTTTATTTTAAATATCAGAGGTTGTTGTAAATTGATTTTTTATATGTACTACATGGTTTCTGTTGTGTGTTGATATTTTTGTTTGTCTCTTTTAGAATTATGAAAACCTGAAAGTGAGATGTCAGGAACTCATGTTAATCTGCCAGGAGAAAGATGACATGGTCTCTACATTACAGACTGCTTTGGATCAAAATGTGGAGGCAACTACTAAAGATGTAAGTTTATTATACATTACCAATTATTAGGGGTGGGAGAAAAAATTTATGCATCGCGATTCTCTCTTCAACGATTCTGGATCGATTCTGAGTATTTCAGAATCGATTCTGAGCTTATTTTTAACCACAGTTGTGAGATGATGCTGCGTGTGCTTACAGTGCATATCCACCGGTGCGGAGCAGAGCGAGCGTTTTCAATTCATTCATATGGATGTTGAGCTTCACTCTCGCGAGCCTGAAGATGCTCAACTTCCATAGGAATGAACTGAATACACTCGCTCCGTGCCAGTGGACACGCACCATCAGAAACAACCGTATTGTGCTTGTTTCTATTTCCTCTCATACACACACTACTCAAACCTTCTATAAAATAATCTTTCATACAGTTTGGAAAAGTTAGAGAGAATTACATGCGCGCCCATTGCGCAGACATTCGCGTGTTTCATCATTGCACAGGTTGTGTGCTGTGAGAGAAACGCGCATACAGCTTGTGTTCTTGCCGGCCGGTAGGCCTACTTTCCTTACAAATGCTCTACGAAGGCATTGTTTATGTTATTTGGAGTGCTATGGGCTTATATTTTATAAATTTGAAACTCGCTGACAGAAGGTCCGACTGACCTGAGAAATGTTTTCCGTGCGAATAATTTAGCAGTTATGTGTGTCCCGTATTTCTGTCGACTGAACCAGCGATACCAATTATTCGTGAATTAATCATTCTTTTGTCTCAATTCTTTCTTTTCCGTGGATTGGCCAAACGCGCTTGCATAACTATCTGAAATGATTTGGATTCGTTCGGACCGCTCTGTCACTGAATCATCTGTAGTTGTTTCTCGGAAAGTAACAACAAATACAGAACAAATAGCGCTGTTTTCAGGCATCACTAGTTTACTTTGAACTACGCAGCACGGCCCAGTGGATAACGGAACAAAAGCTTAAAGGAGCAGCGTTTATTCCCGGTCACCATTATAAAACAGCTTTGCGACATCCAGTAAGAAACGTTTCAATTCAACACACACCTCTCGGTTACAAACCACAAAACACTCGATGATTAAACTAGTTTTAAATCGGATGAAACAGCCTCAACATTCCCAACCAGACTGATGAGGAAAACAGGAGAAACGTGCCATGAATGAAGATAGAAGACTTTAAAATCCCAAAATCACCACCCTTACAAACATTTACCATGAATGAACTGTAGTAATTTACCATGGATTGTGGAAATGTGGAATATTTATATTGAATACCATGTTGTAGCCATTTATATTGCAATATATTTATTAGGTGGGTAGGGGAATATATAATTCATTTCATTGTGAAGGAGTGTATAGTTTTTACCTGCATTTAGGCGGTTTTTATAGGCCTACAGAACATATCATAATATAATATCATTTGACAGTGGTAGTAGTGAGTAGCCATGTATTGTTCTACCTGTGGTTACTAAGTCTCACTGTCAGAATATTTTCATTTAAGTCTATATTAATTATAGATAAAATAATTCTTACCAATAAGAAAATTGCTAATTAATAAGAAAAAAAGTGGATCAAGAATCGTTTTGGAATCGGATTGTGACTCCCAGGATCAGATTGTGAGGTGCCTAAAGATTTCCACCCCTACCAATTATACACGTCCTTTATTTGAAATCCTTGCTAAATAAAAATATAAATTTCTTTCATAAGAAAAAAATCTTACTGACCCCAAACTATACATGTTTACCAGTTCAGTCAGGCTTTCTCTTCATGAAATAACCTCTGAGAAAGAGTGGTGCCCTACAAATAGGACTGACTGAAAATGAAAACTCTGTCATCATTACTCATTTAGTGTCAGACCTGTAGGCTGGTATTTTTTCTGTGTACACACAAGGAGAATTTAAGTATCTTCTTTTCAACCAACAAGAGTTTATAGTGACCAGTATCTGTCAAAATCCAAAAGGACATAAACTTAGCTCATATTGCTTGTTTTTAAAATGTTTATTCAATATGTATTCAATAATTCATTCAATAGCTTTGTGTCTAAAAAAGTAAACTTTCACTGAAAATTAGGGTTGGGTTTGGGTATCATTTGAATTTTAGCGACACCAATTCCGATTCTGCTTATCGATTCCCAGTTTCGATTCCAATATGGTAAAAAAAAAAAAGTCAAACATTTAGATATCAAACATATTTATTCTGTCTTTTTGCAAATTTCAAACATTATTAAAGACAAGTATACAGTCAGTAATACAAATAAGCAAATTAGCAATAGCGCTAATAAATACAACTGAACAAAATTCAGAAATTAAAATCAAATGTAAAATAACACTGCATAGTTTTCTTTTTATAAATAAAGTATAGATGAATCCTTAATAAAATTACAAAAGTTATTCAGTCAAGATCAGTGAGTGATTTTCTTTTTTGTTCTTTTTGATTAACAGTAATGACACAGACAGCAGCAGGTTTATTAGGCTGCTGTCACTTCAAGACCAAATGCATGGATCAAATATACTGTTACACATGTGTTTTCTTTCCCAACTGTTTATGTTCACTTAAGACATAACCAACTGTGTTCATGGGGACATTTTGAAAATTTTATGTATTTGTCCGTTCAAGCGCAAGAAGACGCGAAAGAGAATTCAATTCAGTATTCGCATGCTGAATTGAGTTCTCTTTTGCGTCTTCTTTGACTTGAATGTCAGAAACCTCAATAAAATGTTTAAAACCTCATTAAAATGTGCACACAGGAATGAATAAGTGGAATCGGAATTTTTATTTTATAACAAGTATCTGATTCCTGACCTTAAGTATCGGATTCTACAATTGGAATCGTTTTTCGATTACCAACCCTACTGGAAATCCAGTAGTAGTTGTGTGAACTTTTATGGTGTTTTTGTCGTGTTTTAGAGTTTGACAGACATGGTCACTGTGAACTATCAATATATTTAAAAGAAAATTTTAAACAACTCCTGTTGTGTTCCAAGGAAAAGTACTTCTATGAGGTCATACATACAAAATACACTAAGTTATACATTTGGACTGTAATGACCCATGATTTTTCTTTTGTTTTCACATGTACAGAGGGACTTCATTAACAATATCAAAGAAGAAATCCTACATTTCAGAAACAACTGCAAGTGTTTGCTGAATGAAGACTCTGAACATAGAGAGGAGGAAATGACAAGTCAAGAAACTCAACAGCTTCTGCAAGAACTGAAAATGAAAGATGACCGGCTGAATGAACTTAACCTTGAGAACTGTTCACTTGAAAAAACAGTGTGTGATCTCTCTGATAGACTGGCAGAGCTGACTCGTGCACATGAATCCACTGTGGCGATGGAGAGAGCAGAGGTCAGCAAAGTCACAAATGAGAACAAGGCTCTTGCCAATGAGTTACATGTAATCCAACAGGCAGCCAATGAGATGAGCTCAAAGCTCAAAACTATCCAGATGGAATTGAGCACTCAGACAAAGATGGCCAGTGAGCTTTCAGAAAAACTTGATGCAGCCAGAGCTCTGATTAAACAACATCAAGCAGAGTCTTGCAGTCAGTCCAAAACCATTGAATCCTTAATGATTGAGGCAGATCATTTGCGTCAAGAACTCAGTGCCCGCCAGCTCTCACATGACAAAAACGAAGCTGAATGTGAGATGATGGTGGAGTTATCTCAGGAGAAGAGCAGACAGATCAGTGACCTGGAGCAGGAGGTCAGCCAGACCAGAGCGAACGTGTGCCAGCTGGAAGAGCTCTGCACTCAGCTTAAATATGAGCGAGATGCCCAGGCACAGGAATACCAGAGCCTACTGAGCCGTTATGAAGCTCAAAAGTTTGTCGTGGCCCAAATAAGAAGCAACTCTGAGCTCCTGGAAGAGCTGACCGCTCTGAAACATCAGCAGGGAAGGAAGGAAGAACAAGAGCAAGACTCCAGAGATGATTGCTGGAAAACTCTGCAGGACAAATTCATGCAAACGCTGAGCAAACTGAACCAACATGAGGAGGTTCTGAATGTAGTAAGAGCGATTGTAGAAAATGAGATCTCTAAGGCAAGAGATGAGGCCAAGAGGAGAATAACTGCAATGGAGAATGATCTGGCCCATAAAGATGCAGAACTAGAGATCAAAGCCCAAGAGCTTTTGAAGTAAGTCCTCATTTCTTATCCAAACTTTCTGATTACACAAAAAGTAAGTCCTCAGTTTTGTTGAGTGTCTTATTTGATATGCACTAGATCTTGCATGAATACTCTTTCTTTTCATTTCTATTTATTTCTAGTTGGTAAAGCATGGAAATGAGAAAAATGGTTTAATAAACAACAGCTGGTCCGAATGACCTTGTTTTGGTCTTGTTACAGGTCGAGAGAACTTGTGACCGATGGACTTGATAAAATCAAGATTATGAGTTGCAAGTTGCAGCAGGTGGAGAATGAGCGATCTGATGTCAGTGATCAGTTATGTGAGGCTAATTTGCATAAAGAACAGTTAGAGAAACAGGTTGGTAAAATCACCACTTTTGTCTGTTGTTAGTGTGCCTAATGTGATTTAAACAAGTTTTTTTTAAACAGTGCTTTGTTTATTCACTCAGATTTTCATCTTGAGTGAAAAAAACAAAATGTTTCAGCAGAGACCATGTGAAGCGGAGGAGATGAGGGATCAGGCTGGACACAGATTGAGCAGCACAGAGCAGACTATTGATCCATTGCAGACTGTGAGTGCTGCTCTTTCTCTAAGCTTTGTTCAGTTTGTGATGTTATCAAGTCTTAGATGCTGGATTATTCCCCTTCCTTTCACTCACAGGTGCAGTCAAACCATGTAATAGAAGAAGAAAACATACAGCCTTTCAAAACAACCTGTCAAGGTAACCTATGTGTCTTTTTCATTTATACCCTTTTTCCACAATACTGTTTGGTGTTAACAAAATCGGCTTACGTTTTGTCCTTAATAAGATTGATTTTGCTTCTAGATCTGTTGGCAGAGCAGAAGCTGATTGAGGAGACGTGTGTAAACTTAAATAAAGTGTACACACAGACAGATGAGGAGGAATTGCTGGAGGCCAGACTGAATGAGAATGAATCCATAACTGAAGGTGACTGAGTCTGTTCTAATTGTAATTCTTATAAATCTCTACTAGACAACACACTGTGAGAAGTCAGTAAGATTCATTGTAGGGATTTCAAAATTGCTGTTATTTCATTACTAGGGCTGTCCAAATTAGCGCGTTAACACGTGATTAATTTTTTCATTTTAGCTTGTTAAAAATATTTAACTCAATTAACGCTGCATTTTTTTTTTTTTTCCATCATGATTTGGGTAGTGATCACACTCTTATTCATGCAAATGCTTTTAAACCATTTGTCCCACTTTATATTAGGTGGCCTTAATTACTATGTACTTACATCAAAAAATAAGTAAAATGTACTTATTGTGTTCATATTGTATTGCCAAACACTTTTGCTGCTATTGAGGTGGGATACGGGTAAGGTTAGGTTTGGTGGTATGGGTAGGTTTAAAGGTGGGTTAAAGGATTAGTTCACTTTCAAATGAAAATTAGCCCAAGCTTTACTCACCCTCAAGCCATCCTAGGTGTATATGACTTTCTTCTTTCTGATGTACACAATTGGAGAAATATTAATAAATATCCTGATGCATCCGAGCTTTATGATGTCAGTGAACGGGATCAACAAGTATGAGCTGAAGAAAGTGCTTTCATCCACATCTATCCATCATAAACGTGTACTCCACACGGCTTTGGGGGGGTTAATAAAGGCCTTCTGAAGCGAAGCAAAGCGATGCGTTTGTGTACAAAAAAAAAAAAATCCATATTTAACAAGTTGTGAAGTAAAATATCTAGCTTCCGCCAGACTGCCTTCCATATTCAAGTTACAAAGAAAGTGTAAACTGGCATCGCGTCAGTTACACTTTTTTCTGTAAGTTGAATAGGGAAGGTGTAGGATGTAGCGTAAGCTTTGTGAGCTGCAAGAGTTTTACACTTTCTTCATACGTTGAATACATATGAAGAAGAAAGTCATAGGATGGCTTGAGGATGAGTAAAGCTTGGGCTAATTTTCATTTGAAAGTGAACTAATGTAAGGGATGGGTAAACAGTGTAATTATAAATGTAATTAAAGAAATTATTTACAGATGTAATTACATGCAGGTATTTTTAAAAATACAAGTACAATGTAAAACCTTGTATGTACACAACAAGTGCATTGTATCAAATGATTCATTCAAATGTTAGCACATAGTAGTTAAAGGGTTAGTTCACCCAAAAATTACTCACCCTTATGTCATTCCACACCCATAAGACCTTTGTTCATCTTTGGAATTAAGATATTTTTGAAAAAATCCGCTGGCTCAGTGAGGCCTCCATTGACAGCAAGATAATTAACACTTTCAAATGCCCAGAAAGGTACTAAAGACATATTTAAAACAGTTCATGTGACTACAGTGGTTCAACCTTAATGTTATGAAGCAACGAGAATACTTTTTGTGCGCCAAAAAACCCTAAAATAACGACTTTATTCAACAATATCTAGTGATGGGCGATACCTAGTGATTTCGAATCAGAGGTTTGGAGCATGTATCAAACTGCCAAAGTCACGTGATTTCAGTAAATGAGGCTTCGTTACGTCATAAGTGTTTCGAAACATTTCGAAATTTCAATGGTTCATGTGACTTTGGCAGTTTGATACACGCACCGAAAAACTGATTCGAAACAGAAGATTTGTAAAGCTTCGAAGCTTCATGAAGCAGTGTTTTGAAATCGCCCATCACTAGATATTGTTGAATAAAGTCAGCGGCAGGTCTTAAAGTCACAGCAGCCAAATAAACCAATTGCTGTGATGTCTGTAATTAATGTTAATCAAAGAACAAAGGTAACAAAGAAAATTGTAGCTTTAATAAGGATTAATTTATATTTAATTTATAATTTATGCAGTGAACACTGTAAAGGTGTTTGATAACTTTATTCAATTTCTGTGTACTGTTAAACAGGTAGGAAGGCCACAGGTAAATATGACATTTATTATAATGGGTTTATGTGAAAATTGTTTTAAGTTCACTTAAATTAAAAGTTGTTATTTTTTAAAAGCCTAATAAATGTTGAAATTGATAGCTTTCAGTTATACTGTAATGTTGAATGTCTATAATTAATGTTTTTAAAAATCAATTTCAAAGAGACATCAGTACCAGTATTAATATCAGTGATACTTGCCTTCATTCATAAAAAGATGCCATTAAACAGATATTTAAAATATACTGTCTTTAATTGCGAAATTATTAGAATAAAAAAAAATATTAAAAACCCCAATGTTTTTAATCACGAATAATTACAGAAAAAATGTGTGATTAATTAGTTAATTTTTTTAATCGATTGACAGCACTATTTAGTACCAAATCAATTGAAAAACATTTTTAGTCTTTCTTCAGTATTAGCAGTATGCATTTATAGTTGTAATAATAAAATATGTTAATATTAATTAATAAGCAATATTGACTTTTTAATTTTCTGTTTTCTTTCTACTCCTCAGAATCCTGAAAAAAATGTCAAATAAATCTTAAGCAGTACACCTTGATAATAATAAGAATAATAGGAAAAAATAGTAATAAATGTTTCTTGAGCTCCAAATCAACATATTAGAATGATTTCTGGAGCATAATATGATATTGAAGAATGGATTGCATTTGGCATTGAGAATTGTGAAAATTCCATGGTATTGGTATCATCTACTGAAATTCTGGTTTCATGGTAACACTAGTTCAGTTACACTTTAACAATGTCTCACCTGTAACGTAACCTTAACACCACAAACATCTCTTTTTTCTTCTCAGATCTTGCAAAACTGCAGGAGATGTATCAGAAACCAAGTGTTGGTTTCTCTGATAAACCCCAGCAAGAGGAACAGAGAGCCTGCAGACCTGCAGAAAGCACAAAGGTAAGAACCTGGAAGTCTTTAATCTCTCCGACTTTTCCTTTTTGGCAGCAGTAGAATAATTTCTTTTGATGTTTCAGCAGCCTAATGAGGAGCAGGGAAAGGGGCTGGATGGAGCAGCCATGGGGGAAGAAGAGAGAGCGGCCCAGGCAGCAAGGCAACTAGAAGGCGACCAACAGGACAGGCTGCAGCTGGAGCTGGTAATAGGATCAGCATTTCCATCTCTCTCACCCTGCCTCGTTATTTTCTTTTTCACAGGCTTGAGGGCAGGATTTAGCTCAGAATAGTAATTTATTTACACAGCAGGTTTCTGAGTTAATATCACTTCTGTGGTTCGAGTGACCTGCCAACAGGAGGAATGACAGGACTCCAGCACGACAGTAATATCACAGCAGAAAAATGGAATGCGCAAAACTCTTAATTTTTTCAGTTTCTTAAACGACTAATTCACTAATCAGTCTTACCTAAGCCCTGTATAAATCAACTGAGGACAGGATCATCAGGATCATGAAATTAAGTGTACTTTTGTTCATAAAATATGTTTTTTAGCAAAGGCATGATGAAGTAGAGCAGAATGCAGAGGTCTTGGGTGCTTTTTTAAAATATGTTAGGCTATTTTTAACTCGAAAAGACATCTTAAAAACAGCGTAAGATATGGTGCAAGCCCAGTGATGTCCATCTCAATGTGTATCACTGTAAGGGGCAGTGCTTTAAACAGCATTCATTTTGATGATGCACCTTCTTTAGTATATTACTGGTTACAACTATCAATAGTTGTTTGTTGGATGACTATAATTTTTTTTTTTTTTTATGGTTGATAACGCTACCTAGAGAGAATGTTGGTCGGTACAGTAATTGATTAATTAGTTAAATGAACTCTTCTTTCAGAATCCAAATATTTGCTCAAATTCACCAAATAATAGTAAAATTACACTAATCTGATTTTGGATTTGGATTTTGGCCTGCTGATGAATGTTATTGACCAAAGTCCAAAGCCTAATAATTTAAAAATGACCAAATGCTGCCTCATTGATCATTCTGACCAATATAACAGCCTATCACTAGTTAAGATGTGGAATTTTTTGAATATTTTAAAATACTTCAAATCAGCAACAATGTTTTGTGTTAGTGCTATAATATGATATTAAAACATTTTAATAAAATAATATTTTTCTCTTCCTTGCTTCCCTGAATACTAATTACAGGAAATGTTAAAGCAGCAGCTGGCTGAAAAGCAGGATACCATTGTTAAATTACCTGCTTCTGCTACCCAGAAAGTTGACAGTCCCAAACAGACTTCAAACGTGAAGACAAAAAATGAAGGCGATTCATTTAGTCCAACACAAGAGGTCAGTAAAGTGATATTAATGCAAAATGCATGCAGCACATGCAGAGATGGGCATAGTTCTGGTCTGTATGATAATTGGTTACTGTGCATATATAATATGTGTTGGTGATCACTCAAAGCAGGTGGACTCCTCTGTCCTTTCCACAAAGAGCCTCAGAGATGAGCGCTTCCCCAAACCTGAGCTAGAAATCAGCTTTACACCACTTAAACCTGACCGAATTAATGTCAGGAAACCGGGAGAAGAAGAATCTGTCACGATCAAACTCCGACGTACAGCCAGAAAGAGAAAGAGCCCAGAGATGCAGGTATACAGATAACATTTCCTAAACAATCTAGGTTCCCACGATCCTGGAAATGTCAGGGATTTTTAAGTCATTTTCACATCAGGAAAAGTCATGTAAATTTCTATAGTCTATATACATTTTTAGTTACGCTCAGTTCTAAAGTATTTCTTAGGTTAAAATGTATCTTTTATGAGTGTGATCTCAATAAAATGATTTTTATTACAAATGACTGGGAAAAAAATCATGGTTATTCACTGGTTAGAGCCCTTAACTACTCCTGCAATAGTTTCTTAACTATATATTCATTTATATTTTAAAATGATTTTTTTCATAGTTGACACATTCAGTAATTTAATGATAATTATGTTTCACAATTAAACAAAATGCAAATGAGTTTACTTTTGTTAAAAGGGTGGATTTATAAATAAATTAACTGCGAAGAGGGTCTTTGTGTTGCAGCTATTGCGATAAAATTCCAGTCTATTTTTAGATATCACATCCTTATCAAATTTAATAACATTAATTAAACAACTTGAATTAATCGCATGCGCTAACACATTAATTTTGACATCCTCACATGTAATACAACACAAAATCATATAACTTGTATTGTGTGTGTTTGTTGTTGTTCTAGAACTCAGTGGAGTCAGAAAATCGGAAAAACCGACGGCTGAAGGTGAACAACAAGGAAAACTTGCAGTTTGTTGAGGTGACTTTTTTCTGTGTATTAATATGGTATACCTGTGACATCTTACATCTGTCTCTGTAAATGTTTATTTGATAATATTTTTGAACCTTACCAGACTCCCACAGTGCAAGGAAAAAAGGTGAGTCAATTAAAGCAGAAAGACTCTCCTGCCAGCCTGAAAGGTAAAAAAGACGGAGCCCTCCAGAAGATTGGTGACTTCATCCAGAGCTCTCCAACCCTCTTTGGGAGCAAAGGTCAGCTCTGGCTCTTAATTTTACACTCAGTCAATGGTATCGATTGGAGCTCTCAGTGTTTCATACTGTATCTCAGCATGACCAAACCTTTAACTTCCTCTTCAGCCAAGAAAATCATGAGCATGGTGAATGTGAAATCCCCTGAACTGCCAAATGCTTCTGTAAACAACAAACCCAAGAGATCCAAACGAAAGCTCTTTAAGACTCAGGTTTCCTCCCCGCTGGACATCCCCTCTCATCCTGTAAGTAGCGTTTCTTTTGCAGAAGTCATGGAAGAATGAATCAAATGCATGTAGGAATGAATGAGAAACATTCCTTATGTTAGCGGTAATGTTACAACAACTGTGTAACATTTTATTTAAGCCCCCAAGAGACAAAAAAGGTTGATAGTCTATTTGTTTTTAAAGCTTTTCAATGTTAATATAGGGTGAATTCAGGGTGATTGGGACACTATTCGCCATCGAGATGAATTGGAAAAAGTGTCCCAATCAACCTTTATTCAACCTACTCTGAACTAATGGGCACTAGATGTATTAAACATTAAAAAGGTACGTACTTGGTACTTGGTGAAAAGTTTCACAGTATATTGAAACACTAACATTACCGCATTAAAATTATGCTTTCAAAAAAAAAAAAAAAACTCCATTGCACCACATTAAATTTTTAATATCATTAATCTTAACATTTAGGGCTGCACGATTAATCATAGTTTAATCACGATAACGATATCTGCTTCTCTCGATTGGTAACAAATAATCGTCACGATATTGGCCCGCTCGTTATTTATCCTGAAAACGTGTTTTTTCTTTGGGATATGTTGTGGTTGCCAGATGCAAAGAGATTAAATCCCCCAAATAGAGCTTTTCCCTTAAAAAGGATATTCTTTCTTCCCGGTGTTTTACTTAATCTGTGCAATCTGGCAACTCTGTGCACGTGCTCCCTCTAAATGCGGAAGAAGCGCTGATGATCTGAAAACAAACGTGCGCTGGAGTTTAGCGATCTCCACAGCGAAATTCTGCTTCAATGAAAGTGTCATACAGCCAGTCTTTGTTTCTTCACAAGCCACTTGTACTGTTTATGTGACTAAATCTGCCATGATCAAACCTTCAGCAATGAATTTCAACAAATGCAACACGGATCTCCACCTTACTGTTTGCAGAATGCACTTTTGCAACCTATGTGACAGTTCACTCGGCAAAATGAACATAATTTGGAATTATTGGAAATAATATTAGGAGTTTCGCCGTTTTATCTTTTGAAGTTCCTAAAGGTTTTACCAGTTTTCAGTTGAAAATCATGTTGCCACTGGAACGTTCTAAAATGCTTAACATGAAAATGCTTAACGTGAAAAAGCTTAACGTGGCTTAATTTACTAAGACAGTGTTATTAACAAACCAAACTGAACACCATACTAATAAAGCACACTATGTACAGAAAAGCAGATGAGCCCAGAATATGAACGCAACACGTTTAATTAAGCATTTTCCTCCCATAAAGAAAACACTTAACATGGCTTAATGTAAGCCTACTAAGACAGTGACAATAAAAGACCAAACTTAGTAAACACTATACTAATAAAGCATACTATACAGAAACACTGGTTTGTGCAGAATTTGATCTTTTAATATCACTGAGTAGGCTACATTAAGTGACGCTAAGCTTTTTCTTTAACGGTTTTCTATGGGAGGAAAACACTTAACGTAATTAAACGCGTTGGGTTCATATTCTAGACTCATCTGCTTTGCTGTACAGTATGGTTTATTATGTTTACGGAGTTTGGTCTTTTAAAATCACTGTCTTAATACATTAAGCCACGTTAAGCATTTTTCACATTAAGCATTAGAATGTCCCTAGCCAGGGACATTTTTTATATAGGCTATATCAGAGCATCATTCTTTGCTTTATGAATTCGCAGGGCAATCTGAATCTGTGGTTTGTCTCATTTGCAAACAAATTGTGTTGCTTTAAAAATCTAATGTGAATACAGATTACAAAGCGCTCTCACCAAAACCATGCATTTTGTATTGATTTACCATCTAACGAAGTTATCATAGTTGGTTAAATGAAGTCGTGTGCCACCTACAGGCCTTTTGGGTGAAGTGTAGGTTGGTAAAGAATGTGTAAAATGGCCGTAACTACATTACCCTTTTTGATAGAATAATCGTGATTATAATTTTGAGCAAAATAATCGTGATTATCAGTTTAACCATTATTGTGCAGCCCTAATTATATTTATAATTAAATATTATTCTTCCATATTTGACATTTAGTTTGATTATTTTAAACTTCTAGTATTAAAACGAGTATTTAAAGCAGTAAGTTCTAAGGCTTTGTTGAATGTTTAAAAGTAAAAGAAAAGAAATCTGATACCTTGTTGTTTGAGATGTGTTTGTTGTGGTATGGAGGTACAGTATTCCATTTATTTGTTCAGGTCTTAAAAGGTTTTTAAAGGCATTAAAACTGCAGCAAGGCTGCCAGGTGAATGTGTATTAAATCCATGAAATCATTTTACAGGTCATTGGAAGCAGTGAAGATGATAAAGAGAGCGATCATCTCATAATCAAGAGAAAACTCAGAACAAGAACTGCCAAGAGATGTTAATTTGATGGCCACGTGTAATTTAAGTTATTTTGCATTACTTTTTTTCTAAATTGTCATATTTTGCTTGTTTAATGTTGTTGAACAATTCATATTTGTTTTATTAACACTGGAAATGTTTGTAAATATTTTATGTGTGTAGCTCACAACATTTAAAAATGTTTTCTAAAAAAGTTTTCTTTTTAAATTTAGCCTTTGATTTCCTGTGGTTATTGGACAAAACATGACAAACAAAATGCTGTTCATTAAAAAAAATGCCTAAAAGCAGACATCGTTTGGGTTGCATTTCTTATGCTTAAGAGAGATATATTAGTACTAAAAGCTTAAAGCATTATTGTCCCTTCACTTCATATCCTTTAAAAAAGCTCCTATGAGGAAAACAGTTCCAAACAAGCAAGGTGAATGGGGATGAAGAGAATGTTCCAGATGAATGTTTGGGGTCAACTTGTTGTATGATACTCATTTATTTCCACTGTCAGTAAAGGGAGTGTGGCTGTCATCAGAGAAGAGTAAGTAATACATTTTATCTGCACTTTGTGATCTCTGCACTTTACACTAACACAGGTCACACCTGCACTAATATACTTTTCACTTTCTGAGGTGAAATTAATGTGACATTGAAAACAAACCTTTTTGTGGTTGTGTGCTTGCACGTCATCACTGGTAAATTTCAAGTTGCTTCATGGCATTGGGTTATAAAAGTGTGCTGTCCTTAATGATAACATTTTGCTTAAAGTCAACATGAAACGGAATTTGCAATAGTCTTTTCTTCCCTATTGAGTGAAACAGCTTCTCAAGCAAAACAAAAAAAGGACTTGATTTTGTCCATCAGGAATTGATTGGATCAGTGCAGTGTAAAGTATTTGAGTAAATGTAATTAGTTACTGTACTTGAGTATCTTTTTGGCTACTTTGCAGTTCTACTGAGTATCAAAGATATTAGCAACTTTTACTCTCTTGACTACATTTTTGAACAAGTATATGTACTCTGTACTCCAATATATTTGTGATGAGTAATGCAATTGCACATTACATTTTGCATGGCACCTTACTTTTTCTGCAGCAGTTTATTTGTGCTATAAAGAAGATATTGCCATTTAATGGCATTGAAGGTACTATATCTTGTGCGTTTTGCCTTTACTCACCCAAACTTGTCAACAAAGTTATTTTACGTGAATGTGAGTACACTAGCAGGTAGTTGCTGAATTGTGGGTGTTGATTTATTAGTTGAAGACATGCAGTTGGTGATGAGGCTGAAACCAGCATGTACAGTAGCAAGTGCAAGTAGACCTTGACTAGTTAATTTTACATAACATTTTATTTATCCACTGTATTGAAGAGACCTTTTTGAAGGATTTTACTTATGGCCTTTTTGTGCACTTGAGCTTAACTGAGACTTGAGACTTTGTAGATATTTAAGAGGCTGTTGTGTTGACCTTGATTTATTGAAATTTTGAGGTGTTCAGTTTTATTTTGACTATTTTGAAAATGTGATTTCTCATCTTACAAATCAACTATTTCTTATTTTCACGGGCATGTTTTTAGGTATTGAGTAAAATAGTACAAAAAAATACTTAAATACTGTTAAAATCAGATATTCTAAGATTTAGTCAAGTCGTCTTGGAATTGGTGACTTGTAACTTGTAATGGAGTCATTTTCACTGTAAGGTATCTGTACTTTTACTCAAGAATGCTTTTCAGGTACTCTTTACACCTCTGTATCGGTGAATCATTGTGGTTTACTATTGCTGTGATTTCATGTGAGTGACAGGTTGTCCCGCCCTCATGCTGATAAGCACGTCATCAGATAAGGGTTGTCGCTGCAAGAGAGCGTAAGGAAGTTATTTTGATTAAAGATTACAAATTATACAAGTATAAAGTGTACATTTATAATAAATACTGCAATATTCCATAAAAAAAAGAATTGTCAACAAATAGGGCTGGGCAACAATCTGAAGCCCCTTATATTCCCTTTAAAAATTATTGTTTTAGACTTCTAATTCATGACTGGTGTTTTGTTTTGCTCTATCCTCTGCACTTCCGTGTTCATCATTACATTATGCGTCAGGTCAGAGGATACTCTTCCACCACAAATCGATGCATACGGCCGTCTGCCGATAGCTAGTTATTATAGTTAATAAAGTTTTAAATATGGATTTTTCTTACAAAAACCCATCGCTTCGCTTCAGAAGCCTTTTTTAACCTCCCTGAAAGCTGTATGGATTACATTTATTATGGATGGATGCATTTTTTTTTTTTTTTGCTTCAAAATGTGGCCCCCCCATTCACAACAATTATAAAGCTTGGAGGACTAAGGATATTTTTAAATATATCTCCGATTGTGTTCGTCTGAAAGAAGATAGTCATATACACTTAGGATGCCTCGAGGGTGAGTAAATCATGGGATAATTTTCATTTTTGGGTGAACTAACTCTTTAAATGATTGGAGAAGTCCTGCCTGCAGAGAGAAGTTTGTCGTTTTCATTGGATGGTTCAGTTATGACATTTTGATTTAACTTTACGTGGTAGGTTGACCAGACGCCCCCATTTTCAGGGGACATTCCCGGTTTTTGGTGCCCTGTCCCCGTAAATGTCTCTTTTTTTATATCACGATCACAAATACCTTGCAAAAAGTCCAACCAGCAAAGTCTTCTCTCACAAGAGCAATCGTGTAGTAATTATATTAACCAACAGAGGGGGCAGCAAGCCACATTGATTATTTTGTTGCGTGCGCTACTTTATGAAAACCTAAAGGTGCAGTAGGTGATCTGGGAAATGCTAACATTAGCCTGCTAGCATTGAAAGCATGCAATCCCACACTCCCTGCAAATCGCTGTCCAAAGCCACGCCTCCTCCAAAACACTGAACGCACACACACAGCTGCTCTCGACAAAGCATCACAAGAGATGGCGTTAAACTTAGGCTATCTCATGTCTCAAACCACATAACATTACAATAATAATGAATGTAAACAAATTAGAGTACCTGACTGCTGCAGATTCATTTCGGTGTTGATACTGTTGACATGGAAACACATAATTTGGAGTCTGAGGACGTGAACAGCTCTGGTTAGAACGTCACAGGTTGAACGCAGCATAAGCTCATTGTTTTGATTCAGTAGGAACTGTAAAAGGTGGCTGCTGTTTGTTTGCGGTGCTTCATGCATAAAACGCGCTGATGAGGTTTGATGTCTGCGAGAGCCGTGAACAGGGTGCATGAGGGTATGTAAAAACATACGCTGACAGGCAAGTAGGACATCGTATTATTTAATTTAACAAAAAATGTTCATCTATTGCACCTTTAACCTGAACGAGAGCAGAGCACTACTATTTATCAAAAGAGACACCGTTATCGGTTTCAAGCAGTCGCATACTATTCATGTTAAATTAAATCAATTCTGTTTGTATGTATTTACTATAACAGGGCCTGAGCAGGTTGCGAGTCATTGTTTTGCACACAATTTTAAATGTCCTCACCATCACAATGCAGTAATTCCCACACACCCACGTCGGTGAAAGTACACCCTGATAAGAATAATTAAGTAAACAATTACACTTGCAACAATTACATTTGCAGAAATCACATACTTTGTGCTCAAAATGAGCATAGAATGCAAAATAAACCTATAAGAATAGTAAAGATTCCAAAAGCACAAACATAAAATAACATTTCAAAAAAAGTTAAAAAGTTTTAATTACTGTGTATAGTATACAGTACTACAAAACTCACAATAAATGCAATTGGAAAAATGTTAAAATATTTGTTAAATTTATTTACACACAGCAATTAAAAAATAAAAACATACAAAAATGTATTGTCCCTGTTTTTTTTTGTTGTTGTTTTGTTTTTTTGTTTGTTTGTTTGTTTTAATTCATAGATAATGGTGAGACTTCAATGATATTTTGACCACTGAACTAGGAAATGTCAATGGTTTCCATTTCATAAATCTAGTCGCCTTATTACGAGGTCAAAACATGCACAGATGAATAGTTCACAATAAGATCTATAACACAGAAAATAGTTCATGCCGACTATAGTTACAGTGCATTGTGAGTTTTAATATGTGTAAATGCGATTGCAATGCTCTGTGGTGTAATATTAAATTTAACACCATCAAACATGAAAAGTGGATTATAATTGGCCAGCCTGAAGTGGAATTTGCTTTGGTCCCTGCCCCTGCCACAGTGTGATAAATTGATTGACATCTTCACTCTGTCGTGGCAGTTCATCAGCTCACTCTCTAGGCAGCAAGTGGTCCGTTAATGGAAAGTGCTTATGTTTTTGACCATTTGTTGTCCATACCACTGAACAGAGAAAGGACAACGCTGCATGGTGCTGTTTGCTAATATGGTCATTTGAAGGTTGAGGGATAAATTTAGTGGTCGCTGGCTCATTTAAATCTAGTCTAACCTAATTTTATTTCATTTTAATGAAATAAAATCAGTATGAATTTCCTTGTAACTGCTGGGGATTTCTGCCAAAGATGATGATCATTTCAGTCAACACTGGGTATTGTGTGATGTTTTTGGTTGTCTGTGGGTGATAAATATTAGGGGAAAACATGTGTTTATTATTTCAATAAATAAAAGCTCATCTACATCTGTAAGTCTGACAGGAGTTAACAATATAGTGGCCTCACAGTGCTTTCATGTACAAGGCACTTTGGTGCCCTAATGTAAACACTGTCAGGATGCCCAATTTTAGAGACAGCAGCAGGCGAAATGACTTATGAAAAGTGCCATTAAATATTGAAATCTGTGCTAGCATGTCAGCTTTCATTTTCTACTTCATTTGTTTCAGAGTGAAAATCCCATACTACTCCCAGCCTCCTTCTGAATCTTGTCAGGAGTGCCATATTGAGCTTCATTACTCTCTTTATCGGATGGGTCACTGCACCAGCTCAACAACTTCACTTATCAATTACCGCAAGATCCCTCAGCAAAACAAGCAACTCATTTCTGTGGCAAACTGCTTTTTAAATGAAACAGAATATTCGATGTATAGTACTATTTATTTTCGCACAAGCCACAGCAATAGTATACAAGCAAGTGTGTTTAACTGAATATAATTAGTATGTGATATTGCTTTTATACAGTTCCATAAACAATCCATTAATATTTTACTTCCTTAATAAGTTTATTGATAATTAACCTGTTAACTGTCAACCCCCTATTTGAGCATAGACGTGAAAATGCACTATCCAAGCTTAAATGCTTGCAATACATTAGTAATTTATGATGATTTCTAAAATATGTGATAGGCAAAAAGTCAATAAAAAGCATATCAAGTTTCCCGCTAGCGGTACTTCAGCTAACAGGTTAAATTACATTTCTGCCCAGCTAGCTTGTATTTTCACTAGAAGCCAAAACCAGAGCACCAAACAACACAGGCCGAAAGTCATTCTGGAATAGCATATATGAGTGGCACTTAGTGAAAGAGATTTAAGGTCACCATGAAATGAAAATTGACAATTCTTATTTTTTTACAGAATGTTGAGGTGTTTATTATACTGTACATGATTTATCTGTGCACATCATTACTTACAAAAACTTTAACCTCCCCTCTCCCTTGAAATGACGTCTGTTCTCTTCATGGTATGTGTCTCGGCGGAGGGTGGGGTACAACGGTCGGGCTCCGGAAGTAAAAACGCCATTCTCTATAGGGAAATTGATTTTGAACAATACTTTTTAAACCTTTAAAGACAGGCCTACTGTGAGCTATGAGGTTGTTAATCCATGTTATTTGCTTCTGTTGACGTTGTCAGTCCACATTATTTCAGTTTATTTGTAACATAATCATATTTAACAGCAGAATTCCTAGTGAAAAGCGTCTCTGGTTACAAACCCTAGTAACCCCTGTTCCCTGAGAAGTCACATTAGTTCCCTAACGTAACAGGTGGGTGACCAGGAAAGCATAAAGGCACATCCGGAATGACTGGCGTTATCTAGCCAAAGCAAGTATGGCAGGGTGACGCAGCGTCTCATTCCCTTCTCAGGGAACAAGGGTTACAGTCATAACCCGAGACGTTCCCTTTTTGAGGGAACTTGTGTTGCGTCATAGTATTGACGCTTTGGGAATGATAAAACTTAAACTGCCATGTTTACAAGTACCTGTCTCTGTGAATACTGTGAGCACAACTAAGACAGGAGCACCCGCGAACCTGGGTCAGAGCCAAATTGTAAAACCTTACAAATGTGAGTAGAGAGGACCAGCACACCGGATCTCACACATTTTGCAGGGACACACCCAACAGTAAGGCCTTTGAGGCCGCCATACCCCTGGTTGAGTGAGCTCTGACAGCCAAAGGTGGAGGCCGATTAGAGACCTTGTAGGCAAAAGAGACAATTCACTCGACTATCTACTTGCTTAATGCCCAGCGATCCAAAGCAAACAAACAGCTGATCAGTTTTCCTCCACAGGGCAGCTCTGTAGACATAAGGATCAAGCACTCTCACTGGACTCACAAAGTTCAGCTTCTCCTGGTCCTAATCTCTGAAAGGAGTAGGTCAAAAGAAAGTGAACCTCAGGAACTTCCAGTGTTGTGGAAGGATGGATACGTGGAAGTAAGCATCCTTTAGATCTATCGTGACAAACCAGTCCTCGGATCTGATTTGAGTCACGATCTGCTTCAGAGTGAACATTTTGAACTTGAGCTTTTTGACTGAATGATTCAGATGGCGCAGATCTAAAATCGTACACAACTCCCCATCCTTCTTTGGAACAATGAAGTACCGACTGTAGAATCCGGATTCTCATATGGGTGGAACCCATTCTATGACCTCCTTGCCCAAGAGAGTTTTTACTTCCTGCTCCATAACCAGAGTCCTGCTCAGGGTCTACTACTGTGAATAGAATCCCGTTGAACCTAGGTGGTCAAGACCCAAACTGGATTCTGTAGCCTATTTCTACAGTCTGCAGGACCCATTGAGACACATTTGGCAGAAGCTTCTATGCTGCCAGATGGTCTACTAAAGGAACCAGCCTCTCAAGGCTGGCTTCTGGTGTGATTTGAGTAGTCACCTCGATGCCCTGAAGCGAATCAACAGGTAATGGCTGTTTTGGATATTGAGATTGATATTGCTATTTACCTGTTTCAATGTTATGTTGTTTGCTTGCTTTTAAGTTAAGGCCATATGTACTTGAATGCTTGAATGATTATGAAAGTAAGTAACTGCAATACTTCCTTTGTTTGTTATAAGATAAAATGACTAAGCAGCAGTTGTGAAAGTTAGGTTTTTGAGTTTGAGGGCAGGTGAGTACTTTTGTGGATTAGGCTAGATTTGACTAACCTTACCCTACCTGAATAATAAAAAGGGTTAAAAGTGTAAGATAAAAGGACACACCAACTAACATGACTAAACTAATAAGTGTCTTGTGGCAGACACTGAGACCAGCGTTACACTGTTCTGCCAGGAGGCCGTTCTGCCAACCCCACCACCCATCGAGGGTGGCGGGTTGGCAGAACGGTCTCCTGAGGGTACTAAGGAAGAATGGGCACTGTGTGCTGAGGTGTGAACCATTCCAGCCCTGAGGGGGATCAACGTGATCTCATGAGAATACGTGTGTAGTTTTACGTAAATTGTGGTTCTACCACACGTACATTTACTTACGTTTTCATACACACAAAAACGTACAACATTGACGTATTTAGAGGACTAAAACGTAAAAATACTTACGTATTAACAGCAATAAAAACGTAAATCATGTAACGTAAAGTGTGAATGCATATGAATTCCCATGTATTAATATTAAAATCGTGGCTTTAATGATTTAATGTTGTTTTTAGTCGAATTTATTGAAAGCAGTTTACTCATCTACTTAATATGAAATAACATTTCTGTTCGTGACTTATGCTGCTCGTTTCGGAGGATTGCATAATGTTAAACAAGACTACAATTTAAAACCTTATGAATAAATTTTCTGTAATTGTTTAACCATTTTGTAATATTTAGTTTGTTTGCTGTGCGACACAGAAGGCGTTTTCTCCTATGCAGTGACTGACAATACAACCATATGATACACCAAAACACGACATAAATTCACAAATCACATCAATTTTATTTGTTCGCTGTACTCCCAATCTTTAGAATCCATATGTTTGTGAGGAACAGATCCAAATTCAGCCTTTTATCCATCGATCTTCATTTTGATTCTCAGCAACAGCGATCGTCACAGTCAAAGCTCGCGCTCGTTATGATTCAAATTTGAAAGTAGCGCCACCCTCGAGAAGTGTTACGACATGGTTTACGGCACTGATATCAAATGCTCATTGGTTCTCACCTTCGTCACAGATTACGACATGCCGTGTTTCAGTGGATTGACATTTGAAATGAGTGTCGCGCCTTCACGGAGAGAAGCCGGATTCATCATATTTTCATGGATTAATAAGTTAAATTCTGCTCTGTACCCTATAAAAACTATTACCGCCAGAGAGGACTGTGACTGGAACTCATCATCATTTGAACTACTTTTGGTACCACTTTTGACATTTTCGCAAAAAAAAAAAAAAAAAAATATTCTGATTACGCTTGTTTGTCTGTCATTCTTTTATTTATATTAGTAGGTAGTTTAAAGAAATGGTTATGGGTAGGTTTAGGGGTAGGTGTAGGATTAGTGGCTCAGAATATCGTTTTAATGTTATATTTTTACTAAAATTGTAATTTTCCTACACATTTCTGCCCATTGTGTTTTATTCTTTTAACATTCTGTATAAAATGGGTAGGTTTAGGTTCGGGATGGGGTTTAGGGATCTTACATTTATCTACAAAACGATAAAAGGGAAATTATACATATATCTTTAAGACATGATAAGATTCGTAAATATTTTACGTTTTTTCGCTGTAAAAACGTAAGTATTTTTACGTTTTAGTGCCATAATTACGTCAATATTGTACGTTTTAGCACCTTTCTAAGCGTACAAAAATGTACGTTTTGTGTCTTTGAAAGTTACGTATTAATACCTACGTATTAACAATGAGACCAGGCTGGGGGGATGTCCTCAGATGTCTGATGCCACTGGCTGTGGAATTGCCTTTATTTTTTCCTGGTCATGACATCACTTGCCCGTGACGTTCCATTTTTCCATTGGACTGATTTCACATACGTGCTTCAGATGCAATCATGCAGAGGCATTCCCAAAGCGTCAATACTATGACACAGCACGAGTTCCCTCGAAATTATTACATGATGCTGTACAGAAAAGTATACCAATCAGCGAGTCGAAAAAAACAACACGTGACAAAATAGCTCTTTAGCTCAGCCCACTCCCATGAAGCACTGCGAATGATGTAATCATTATAATGTAATATATACAGTATATATATATATATATACAGTATATATATATATATATATATATATATATATATATATATATATATAATCAACATTTGTACATGAGAATTTTTATATTTCTCCATAGTTTTTAATTCGATTATGCTGTTCGCAATGTTTCATGCGACTGTAGTTCTTTCCCTCACTAAAGCCGTCGGTCTTGTACCTTTGTCATTTTGTCTGATTTTCAATAAAAATTTGTAATGTTATGATTCACCTCGTAGCTGATTGGTTTGGTTAATGACTTATAACTCTTTCCTGAAGACTTTTTTAAAACCCCTATGAGAAAAATGAATGGAAAAAATACGGAACGAGCACTGCTGAAAAAGAGGGTGGGTACTGTTGAACTCTATACAATTGACTGCAGACTGGTATTTAAATCTACCTCCATTTAGTTAGCAATGCCCAACTTCCTACAATCCAAACAATTCCCAAGGACGAAATCAAGTCCTGCCCTACGTTTTTTTTTTTTTTTTTTTTTTTTTCTCATTCCAGAATATGGAGCCATTTTACTCAGAAATACATCACAATAGAGAAGAAATTACTAGTGCAACTTTTCGTTTCACAATGACTTCACTTCACACCAACTTAGGATAACTTAGGCTCACTGACAATGTAGAATATAAATGCTGCGCTCATGCCATGTCATAATGACTGTAGTCTCTAAATGACAACACTCAAATATTGATTTTTACCTTTCCTGTTTTTTCTGTTTTCCAAATTGCTGTTATAAAATCTACAATTCACTTAAAAGCACAACAAAAGGTGACTTACATTTTGTTTTTGTTTTTCTGTTTTTAAAAAAACAGAATATATATATTTGTTTGTTTGTGTAATAGAACCTATTTTTAAAGGAATTTTTGGTAACACTTTACTTAAAGCCTTTATGTTTAATGCATTATAAAGTTATTCATATCTTTTGATAAATAATTGCCACCAATTAATATAAATGCATTATATTATTTGCATATTCCTTGTTTCATCTGAAATTGGTTGTCATGTGTTTTAATGCATAAAACACATTATAAATATTATAATGTATTATAACTGTGGTTACAATTATTCATGATACTATACAATGCATTATAAGCTGCATTATGAGACCTAATTAATGTATTAAAATACTTTTATGATGCATTATATATAAAGGCTATAAGTAAAGTGTTACCAATTTTTTCCTTTGTAGAAAAGTGACCTGTTTGGTGGCTGTGGAAAGGTATTTAAGACATGGTGCAAATATTGTGGTGAGGGTGACCTTACTGTTGTGATTTACAAGCTTGGATGAGCATAGTGGGATACACAATATGTCTCCAAGGCCTGGTTTCACAGACTTTAACAGACACTTTCAGTTAAAACAGGTTAAAAAATGTCTGGGACTAGGCTTAAGCATTGTCTGTGAAATCAGGGGCAAATGTAATACACTAATTCAGGAGCACTAACTCTGTGATTAATGTGGCAGGAGGGCTTTAGCCCAGTGCTTGAAAAAATATTGACGCAAGAGGCACAGGAATAAATTTCATCCTTACTTAAACCATCACTGGAATTATCTAATTTTTAAGAAGACTGTTGATTTCGTAAGTATTTCATAAGTATTCATAAATTATTACCTAAACAGGACGAATAGGTTTCTTTGGCTGTGTGCTGATAGGGCACTCTTTGTTCTTGTTATCTAATGTGCATATTGAACTCTTTTTTTGATGGTACAGAACCAAACAGGTACAATTTAATGAGGAGACCATGTTCTAATAGGGAGTACTGAAATTGAATTAGTCTGTGGCTGTATGCCACATACATACTTGTGCATAAAAGTTATTACATTTCATTATTGAGAATTAGTTTTAGTTTTGCAACCTTAAACGTCAGCACATAATCTCTCTGAAACAGCTGAGACAGCAGGCACCAAGATTTTTTTCTTAATTCCTGAAAGAAATACATTTAATTAGTTTAATTATGTTTTTGGTTCAACCATTGGCCATTTGAAATGGGGGTCTCAGCACTGCAAGGGTAACTGATTTTAATAGAAACAGTTTCACATTAATTTAGCCACTGCACAATCAGTGAACCACCATTAACTCTTTTTTTTTTTCTCTCATAATTACCCATCCAAATTAATCAATTACCACTCTGCAATAAAACCTCTGATGAAACGGAGCTTGTTACAAATCACAGCATATAAATGAATAAAGTGATGTTAAAAAATGTATCTCTGGCATTGCCTAATTTATTTCTTAGAGTGCAGCAGTCTTGCCTTAACTTGGTGTCTGCCTTTGCTGAAGTTCAGAGATTGACTTACATAAGCATCTATGAATAATTTTCGGGCATCGCAGTATGACTGTAATTCTTGCCGTGAGGTCCATCCTATTTAGATGTAAAATACAGCGAGAGAGGATTGGATGACCCAAAGCTTCGGTCAGGATACTGGGAGGTTTTCAAATGAAAATGAAATCTTGCTTGAAGCAAGAAAAAAAAATTGCATATCGCGAACAAGAAGATCCTCTGATTTTGAGTGCGTTTTGTCATCAGGGAGCATAATGTGATGGAATTCACGAATGAAATGTAACCTTGAAAAGACAAAGGCAACTGTGTCATTTGATTGCAATTTGCACCCTGTGTTTCAGGCTGGCACCCCATACGTTCTGACTTCAATCATCCCTCTCACACTTATAAACACAGACAACCTGTGAGGATAAATTATAATGAGTTACAGGGATCCTTATTTACCAAAAACACCTCAACAAACAAAGCCAAGTTGAATTTCAAAGATAATTATGTAGTCCCCTGTTGATTGATTATAGATTGAGTCTCACTGAAGTTATACATGTTTGAACACAGAAGAAAGCTTGTAAGATGACCTCTTTAGGATTTATAGCACTCCTCGGACTTTGAAAAACATGATGTGAATAAATCCACTGAGGATTTCCAATTTAGACAATAAACCTGACACCTGACATTCTTGTCCAGAAACCCTTGGCACCTTGTTGCCTGATGAAGGGTCCTTGAAAAGTGTTGCCCTGGTGAATAACAGTATGTCAGCAGAAGGATACGCTCTGCACGTTTATTATTGGCCAAAGTGAAATACAAGTTCTACAGTTACATGTCAACTAAAACCTGAATTTGTCACCCAGGCCTGAAGTTTTAAGTAAAACCGCAATTATTTGAATTTAGAATCGAAGAATAGCTTAAAATGAATGCATGTAAGTTGTTTATTTATAAAGTGTTTACTTATTATAAAGAATTTAGTATTTATTCATTACTATACACTTATTTAACATGACTGCATGGTACACCATTTATATTCATATAGAGCAAAATATGTGGCTGAAATACTTTTTATTTTTAAACAGTGAACAAAATGGTGAATTTAACTATTGCAAGTGCGTGATGAAAAGAAAAAAAGAAAATATTTTTCTTGGAACCCTCTAGTATGATCAGCCACATATTTTGCTCTATATGAATATAAATGGTGTGCCATGCAGTCATGTTAAATAAGTTAGAAAATCAAAGCCACATGTCTAACCAAGTTGTGTTCCAAATTTGAAGTTGAGCCCCCAAAAAGGTTTAAAGTACTGTTTCCATGATAGCACAATGTCTAATTTCAAATCGGGTTTCACGTGATGAATTTTTAGTATTAAAGCTTTTGAATAATACCTATGACTATAAAATATAGAAATAAAAAAAAGCATGCCAAGTGTCCTGCAACCAGCTAAATGAGTTTTTATATTCCAAATTTTCATTTAGGACTTTTAGAGCCTCACTGAATATTTTATTAAATATATTAAATTAATTTATGAGTGCAATGTGATTTATGCAATGTGATTTATCTATGACATAATTTTATTTATATATGTTATTTTTATACTATTATTAGCAGAAAGTATGTATAGAGTACATTGATGGTCTCCATCTGTTCAAATTCAAAGTAGTATGCACACACCCAAACATCACTTAAACAGGTTCTCGGTCAAAAGAAAACTTAGCTGAAATGCAAATGATCCGGCACACTATTTCTGCTTCCAAAGAAGTTTAATAAATTGCAACGTTTTGACCACAAGCGGCCTTCATTGCCACATGCAGTCAAGCCTCACTTTTTCTCTTTTTTTCCTATCCAGTTCCTGTGACATTACCATTGGGAACATTTAAACATTAGTGAATTAACGGCATAAAACAGTTGAACAAATCAATCAGCATCTACAGAGGTTGTTCTGTCTCTCTTTTATACCTGTTCCTAATTGCTGTCATCCATTAATCCCTGACTTCTTGTTAGTAATGGTACCTGCTGTGGAGAAATCTCTGAGGTGTTATTCCTGACCGATTGTGAAGTTCTGTTAATGATGTAGTCTGATTGTATCAAAGGGCAATACTTTAATGGCCAGGACAGCTAGCCAATTGCAGCTCCTAATCAAGGAAGGGCTCCTGGAAATAGATCCTCCATGTCAGGCACTGTAACTGTAACGTCCAAACATGCATAGAGTGCTTAATGAGAATTTAATTTTTTTGTTAGCCTGTATACTGTACGTCCAGTTTGTGTGCCAGAGCCCTGATGATGTCGGGCTAATAATATCGCCTCCTCTCGCTTTCAGCACATTTGGGACTGTCCTTCAGGACTGTGTGATTTATTAGTCTTGAGACTTCTTTGTTTCAGAGGTAGCAGCGGAGAGCATGTTCACATGGAGTGGCGTATTGTGTGAAATCTGCTCGGGGCCTGCAGTGTATTGAAGAACAGCAGACGGTAGGTCCAAGCACTGACAGGGTCATTCTTACTTTCCTTTGTAAGTTTAGGCTGCAATTATAGTGATGCCAGGTGGAATTAGTGTCATTAAACTAGTATTCAAAGACATCAGGGTGGTGGAGCATGCTTATCTTTTATATATGATAAAACAAATGAAAAGAAGCAAAGATAGTGTGAACTTCTGTTTGATCTGCAGGATGGGAAGCATAAAGAATGTAACTTCCACAGCTTGATAGCCATACAGAAGATCTGTATCTGAAGTATCTTTTCAGACTGGAAAACATCACCCTTTCCTTCTTTGTACACGGTGTAGGTTGAAGGACGTGTCTCTCTGATTGAACTGATATGTGTGCCAGTGCTTCTGAAACTGGTAGCTGTAGATTCACTTGAAATCTTCCCTGCACTGGGGTGCTCAAATAAATTCCTGAAATATTTATTTATTTATATGCAGATGGCCCAATTTAAAACAGGGTGCAATAAGTGGTTAGTAAGTATTCTTGTTAGATTCTTTAAAAAAAAGATAACACTGTCAGCTGTCACTGTCAAAAAAGTACAATAGTTCTGCAATTAATAATAATAGAGTTATTAGTCAAGTCAATTTATATAGCACTTTATACAATACAGACTGTTTCAAAGCAGCTTTACAGTGATGAACAGGAAAATAATGATTCTGTGATTCAAACAGAAATAATTCTGCTGTAAAACATTCAAAAATTATTCAGCTAAAATCAGTTCATTGTTGATTCCGTTTACTTCAACAACTGCGTAAAGTTAATCAGTTATGGAATGAGTTCAATTCAGTTATGCAGCTCTACAGAAAACAGTGACCGTGGCAAAGAACCCAAACTCCATATTGAGGAGGAAAAAAAAAATACCTTGGGAGGAACCAGGCTCAGTCGGGGGGCCAGTTTTTATCTGGTCAGACGAACGAACATGATTATGATTCCAGGGTGCATCATAAGTCAGATTGTGGATTGATGTCATATCAGAATATATCAGAATATTTTATCCAGCTCCTTCTGCTTGAAGATCGAGATACATTACGGCAGCATATGGAGGGGAGGAGTTAAAGCTGGCCATAGGATCTGTGCAGAGGATTTGGTTCTCATGGTCTTTGCTGAGGATCCGTGCCGAGGGCTATCTAGTCGATGAGGTCTTCACAGGGGATCTGTCTTTAAGGCTTGTCTAGTTGTCCACTAACATTCAGGGCTGCATTGTGGTCATCTCTAGGTGCAGATATATCATCTGGACTGGATTCCACCTGACCAGGGTGGAAACCTCGGTATAAGTATGAGACAGACAGACTAATATTAGCCTAGATGCTGTTCCTCTTACGATGTAACAATTACAGGGTGTTGTGGGAGGTTGTGGTTCTGGTTGACCCAATTTATGCAGCCTAACAATCCTTTAAGGGATTTGAATTAAAGAAATGTGATAGTGTGCTGTTTATGCAAGGTTAAAAAGATGGTTCTTTAATCTAAATTTAAACCGACAGAGTGTGTCTGCCTCCTGAACAATGCTAGGAAGACTGTTCCGATGTTTGAGTTTGGGTGCTAAATAGGAAAAGGATCTGCCTGCAGTCGATTTTGTTATTAGGTATTATGAACTGGCCAGAATTTTGAGACCGCAGTGGACATGAAGGACTATAATGCAATAGGAGCTTGCTAAAGTAAAGGAGCTAAACTATTCAGGGCTTTATAAGTAATGAGCAAGATTTCAAAATGTATCTAAATGGGAACCAATGAAGTATTGACAGAACCAGGCTAACATGGTCATACTTCCTGGTTCTAGTAAGATATCTAGCTGCTGCATTTTGGACCAGCTGGAGTTTGTTTATTTAGCCTGCAGGGCAACCACCCAGTAAAACAATTACAATAATCTATAGTATTGAGGTCATGAATGCATGAATGAACTTTTCTGCATTTGCCATGATTTTGAGATATTTTTAAGATGGAAAAAAGCGGTTTTACAAATGCCAGAAATGTGGCTTTCAAAAGAAAGATCAAAAAGCACACCCTAGGTTCCTAACTAACGACAAAGATTTGACAAAGCAGCCATTAGACAGTATGTTAGACAGTTTTCTAGGTTATTACATGTGGAAGTTTTTATATATATATATATAGATAGATAGATAGATAGATAGTATTGGGAAATTACAAGTCATCCATTTTTTTTTTTATAGCAACTATGCATTCCATTAGTTTCCGTTGGGCCTTGAAGAAAGATAGAACTGAGTAACATCAGCATAACAGTGAAAACAGATGCCATGTTTCCTAATGATATCTCCCAAGGGTAGCATGTACAGTGTGAAAAGTAGCGGTCCTAGTACTGAGCCTTACAGTACTGAACTTGTGACTGATATGATAGATCTTTATTTACTGCTACAAACTGATTTGAACCATGCCAGAACAAATCCACTAATGCCTACCTAATTTTCGAGCCTATTAAAAAAAAGGTAACACTTTAGTATAGGGAACATGTAATCACTATTAAGTACGACTTTTCCCTCAATAAACTCCTAATTTACTGCTTATTAATAGTTAGTAAGTTAGTTGTTAAGTTTAGGTATTGGGTAGGATTAAGAATGTAGAATAAGGCATTAATATGAGCTTAATAATTACTAATAAACAGCCAATATTCTAGTAATATGCATGCTAATAAGTAAATAAAATAAGTGTAAATAAGTGTTAACAAAAAAAAAAAAAAAAAAATGGTATGATGTTATGGTTGATAGTATCAAATGCAGCACTGAGGTCCAGTAACACTAATAGAGAGATCCAACCTTGATCGGATGATAAGAGCATCATTTGTAACTCTGGTGAGAGCAGTCTCAGTTCTATGACATGGTCTAAATCATGACTGGAAATCCTTGCAGTCATCTTCCTCTCTAAGAAGGAAAATAGGATACTGCTTTTTCTAGTATTTTTAACAGAAAAGGGAGATTTGAGAATTTTTTTTTAATGCAAAGCTTAATAACAGTCAGCTTGAAAGTTTTTGGGACATATCCCTAATGACAATGATGATTTAATAATATTAAGAAGAGGATCTACAGTTGTGGTCAGAATTATTGGCACCCTTGGTAAATATGATCAAAGATGACTGTAAAAATAAATCTGCATTGTTCATCCTTTTGATCTTTAATTCATAAAATTAGCAAAAATCTAACCTTTCATTGAAGGAAAAGAATTGAAAGTGGGGGGAAAATCACATTATGAAATAAATGTTTTTCTCCAAAACACGTTGGCCACAATTATTGGCACCCCTAGAATTTTTTATGAGTAAAATATCTCTGAAGTATATTCCCATTCATATTTACATTTTTTTTAGCACACCAGGGTGATCATGAACATGAAATTGTCCAGCCATGACTTCCTGTTCCACAGGAGTATAAACATGAGGAAACACAAAGGCCAAATTCCTATAATCATTCATCACAATGAGTAAAACCAAAGAATATAGTTCTGATGTGCAGCAAAAGATTGTTGAGCTTCACAAAATAGAAAGTGGCTATAAGAAAATATCTAAAGCATTGAAAATCCCCATTTCCACCATGCAATAATTAAGAAGTTCCAATCAACTAAAGATGTTACAAATCTGCCTGGAAGAGGACGTGTGTCTAAATCGCCCTAATGCGCGGTGAGGAGGAGAGTTTGAGTGGACAAAGACTCTCCAAGGATCACAGCTGGAGAATTGCAGAGATTAGTTGAGTCTTGAGCGTCAGAAAGCCTAAAAAAATGATCAAACAGCACCTACATCCCCACAAGTTGTTCGGGAGGGTTTCAAGGAAAATCCTCTGCTCTCATCCAGAAACAATCTCCAGCATATTCAGTTGTCAGACACGACTGGAACTTCAAACAGGACCGGCTTCTATGTTCAGATGAAACTAAAAAAAGAGCTTTTTGGCAGCAAACCCACCAGATGGGTTTGGTGCACACATGGATAAAAAGTACCCCATGTCCACGGTTAAATATACTGCTGGATCTTTAATGTTGTGGGCCTATTTTTCTGCTGGAGGTCCTGGACATCTTGTTCAGATACATGGCATCATGGATTCTATCAAATACCAACAGATAAAAAATCAAAACCTCACCGCTTCTGCTAGAAATCCAATAATGGGCCGTGATTGGATCTTCCATCAGGACAATGATCCAAAACAAACATCAAAACCAACACAAAAATGTGTCACTGAGCACAAAATGAAGCTTCTGCCATTGCCATCCCAGTCCCCTGACCTGAACCCTAAAGAAAATGAGTGGAGTGAACTGAAGAGAAGAAGCACCAGCATGGAGCTGGGAATCTGAAGGATCTGTAGAGATTCTGCATGAAGGAATGGTCTCTGATCTGTTATCTTGAGAAAAGGAGGTTGCAAAAAGTATTGAATAAAAGGGTGCCAATAATTGTGGCCAACGTGTTTTGGAGAAAAACATTTATTTCATAATGTGATTTTCCCCCCACTTTCAATTCTTTCCCTTCAATGAAAGGTTATATTTTTGCTAATTTTATGAATTAAAGATCAAAAGGATAAACAATGCAGATTTATTTTTACAGTCATCTTTGATCATATTTATCAAGGGTGCCAATAATTCTGACCACAACTGTAGTTATAATTTTATCTCTGATAGTATCAATATCATAAGAAAAGAAATTCATAAATTCATTACTGCTATGTTGTTGGGAAATGTCTTAACTCATTGATGCTTTATTTATCATTAATTTAGCCACTGTATCAAATAAATAGTATTTATTATAAAGTATAGAGTATTGTGTTTGTTTTCTTCAAGAAGAATGCAGTTCTAGTTGTTTTTAAGACCTTTCTGTAGGTAGATAAAATATCCTTCCACACAATGTAAAAAAACGCTAGTTTTGTTCTCTACCAGTTGCGCTCCATTTTCCGGGCTGCTCTCTTGAGGGTGCAAGTGTGCTCGTTATTCCACAGTGTCGGACTGTTCTCCTTTATATTCTTTAAGTGTAAATGAGCAACTGAGTCTAAAGTGCTAGAAAAGAGAGAGTCTATAGTTTCTATTGCAGCCTCAAGTTTTTCTAAGCTGTCGGGTATGCTGAGGAATTGAGACCAATCAGGAAGATTATTTGCAAAGCGATATTTAGTAGTAGAAGTGATAGTTCTACCATATTTGTGTAATGTGTATATTCTGTTATGTTGTGTTTTGGTTTTGTTTTTACTCTGTTTCTGTTTGCCTGAGTTCCTAATTAGTTTCCCTGGCTGTTAATTAGTTTCCACACAACTTTTCTGTTTCTGCTTGATTATGTTCCCCATGTATTTAAGCCCTGACTTTCCTTAGTTCTGTGTCTGGTATCATCTGTTATATGTGGTTGTGTTTAAGTTTTCTCCCTGATCTCCTGTGTGTTCCATGTGGATTTAATAAAAACTGTTTCTGTTTTCTACACCTTTGTCATCAGCTTCTCTACAACCCACCATGAAAATTTGTAACAAGGAATTGATTTTGTAGCCTTGGCTAAATGGAGTATACACAGATGTAATTGCTCTGCTGTAGAATTGCAATGCCATCAACATCGATTCCATGTGACAATATTAAATCTACAGTATGATTACAACAAAGAGTGTATGATTATGAGTAAGTTAATCTACTTTAATACCAACATATTTTTATGAAACTGTCAGTATTTGGATTTCATGTGTGATAATCTGTAAATATGGAGCAAGAAAAATATAAACCTCACCACAAAATGATAATTAGTACTGTTTACTAATAATGTTTACTGTGCAAAATGACATACATTTATTTTAATACAAGATTTGCATTTCCTAAAGCAAATACAAGTGATTGCAAGGCAGCGAACATGTTAACAGTGTTAAAGGTTTAAAAAATTTTAGTTTTTAGGCTTAGTTTTTGTTAGGCTATTTTTATGACACTCAGAATCTAATCACAATTGAGTATGCAAATAAGTATAACAAAGAAGACCAGTTGTAATTCATTATATGCAATTATTACAAAGGCACCATTGCTGTAAGTTACAATTTGAATTCTGGGGCCAGTTGCATAGACTATATTTTGACTTGTCTTACCAACTGGCAGTTAGACAAGAGGTAATCGGTCTTACTTTTCTGATTCAAATTATATCTACCTTTTTATGTAACTGACTTTTAAAAAGTTAGGACCAGTCTTGATGAAAAAAAAAATAGTTGACTAACTTTTAAGAGTAGTGTAAGAAGTTTATGCAACTTGCCAAAGAACATGTCAATAAAAGTCAATGGGAGATTTTCTTAAATATCTTTTATACTGTTGTTTTTAAAACCAATAGAACAAATCATTATCTAAATGTTTGAGGAATATCAAGACAGTGCTGCCTTGCAAATACTGTTTTTGTTCAATTAATCAGACCATTTTTGCCAGACTACATGGTGAATATCAAAAACAATAAACTATATCAAAGTTCATTTAATAGTGATCACTGAAAGTGTAAATTTACCATTTCAGAACGATGCTATACATGTCTAGAATTAAACTACTGGAATACAGTCTTTAACCTCATAATTTACAATATTAAATGGACAGATATCCTCTGTGAATAAAGTACACAGCTATTTCTTATCACATTTAAGCCTTAAATCAAAATATATTTGCATGTACACTGATTCCAAAAAGCCCCCTGGGAAATGCAGAGGAAGCAGCCCTCATGCTGTGCTGCTGTAGATTGAAAAACAAGGCTGAAAGACTCAGCAGGGCAGCGTGTCGCTGTCACAGCGTTCAGAAAGAGGTACAACTTACGGAGCAGTTGTTCACATTCAGTTCAGGTATAACATGAGAACAAAACCTCTTGCCTGGTATAGATTCTGAAACTCTTTGAAAGTCTTTCTTGTTTTGGACTAATATAACTTCTATACTACTAATAGAGCTATCCTTTGCTTTTTAGTCTTGGAGGTTTAATATATTACACTGATGACATCCGCATTCATTTCTCCTTCTGTTTACAGAATAAAGTACAATATATCACCTCACATGGGATGCATGCAAACCATTATATTAAAAACATTTTAGATGTAACGATGAAAGATTAATGTGGACTTCGGTTTATGTATAATAGTATGACCAAAACGGCACAATCTCAAGTTTTTTTTTAAAATTATTTTAATCAATGACCATAGCAATTTGTCATTGTGAATGAGCATCAGATATATTTATTTTCCTCACAAAACCTCCCAAAATTTGCATCTTCTATAAATTCAAACAACAGCTGGTTGCTCAGAATAGATTCATTGTTTTATGCCTGTTTGGTGCCCTCAGCATCTTAATGATACTTTTCTCTTTCAGGCCTGTAATTCTTTTTAGGTAGGGATGGGCAATATATATCAAGACCATATTTATTATCAGTCAATATTAGAGTTTTTTTTTTTTTTTTTTTTTAAAGATATCTGTCAATACAGTCTATATAATAGTGTATGCCCCTATTTTTAAATTTAGAGAAGTTTTGCTGTCATCTAACACTTTACTTTTTCGTCCATTATAAATATATATATTTATTTAGAGAAAACAGTATAATATTTATTACTAATTAGCCATAACATGAAAATAATCAGCTTTTCTGTTTTGGCTACAATTTTAATATCAGTCATTCCCTAGTTTTATGTTATGCATTTACCTCTGTATATTTTTTGTTGATTTGTTTTTGAACTGGTTTCTTTAATTTTTTGTTTTAAAAGGAATTTTCTATTTAATTGTATTAATTTTTATTACATTTTCATTACATTTATTCAATTTTAATAGTTTTATTATAGTAATTTTGGCTATATTGATAGCAGATAGAGCTATCTGCTATGTTTTCACTCAGGTGGCCTCAATCTTTCTTTCACTGCAGTAATGACTTTTTTTTTTTTAACCACATGCCTTTTAATAACCTACTTCAAACTCTAACTTATTCATGTCCGGTACTTTTTCTTACAGTATTAATTGTACCTTCATATGCATAGACGTTTCATATCCAAAAACACGGTCACTAAAATGCTTGATGAATACACAGGGCCACTTAGTGTTGATGTATTGTTTACCATCTGTTGGCCAAGCATGCTGACAGAAATTAAAGACACCTGCCCACCCCTGCCTTTCTCACAGCTAGAAGACAATAAATGCCTTGCTTCTAATAATACAACTATGGGTGAGACATGCTCAGCTTGCTGTCACATTATTAGTGGCAATCACTGATGGTCAAATCAGGTGACTGTTTGGAGGGCAGAAGGGACGGAACGGCAATGAAGTGAAGAGTTCAGCTTTATGATTGCTTGTACACTGCATACTTTATACTAGTGTGCTAATATGCTTTATAAATTTGTCCTTAAGTACTTAAAGAGACCATTCAAGCAAGAATGAAAATTCTGTCATCATATACAGTCCCGGCACTAAGACACATGACTTGAGGGGTGGGGGGGGGAGAGAGATATCTTTAAGTTGTTTTGTTTTGTTATAGAGGTTTGGAACAACGTGAGGGTGAGTAAATGGTGACAGAATTTTAATTTTTGGCTGAACAATCCTTTTTAATCTATGACATAAAAACGTCAATTTCATGCTCCCATGGGTTCATTATTATTGAGGAATATTACATATATAATGTAAACAGCTCAAAGTATACTGTATGAAATACGAACATTATACCGGAGAATTCATCACTCATTGATATTGATTTTTCTTTTTCATCAAGCACATTTTACAGCAATAAGATCTAATTTATAAAGCATTTTATAAAACATTTCATGAAGCTTTACAACCGTTCCAATTTCACTTAATTGAAGTCATTGCAATTTGACTTAATTGAAGTGACTGAAAAGCTCCTCAGCGAGAGCAATAAGGAATTCATCAAAAACGTCTCTCTCAGCCTCCGTGTGCCTGCATCAGTCCCCAGGGAGACATGAAGGGTACGGACAGCCTACAGCACCAGGTCAGGTCTCTCAGCTAGTTTCAAAGCCTCATGCATGCTGGCTGCCGAGAGCTTGCGGTTGATGTTCCGATAGCGGCAGCGAATGAGGTTGTGGTAGGTGGTCCTGAGGTCCCTGTTGAAGAATGCATAAATGAAGGGGTTTATGAGTGAGTTGGCATAGCCCAGCCACAGCAGCGTCCTCTCCACCCACAAAGGCACACAGCTGCACTGCACCCCGCAGATGAACGGACGCGCTGTGGACAGCAGGAAGAAGGGCAGCCAGCACACGGCGAAAGCCCCCACAACAATCCCAAGGGTGGCTGCCGCCTTCTGCTCCCTTTTGAAGATGGAGATGTTTTTACGATCACTTTTGAGAAGGCGAGAAAAGCTCACGCACACTTCTACTTCCCTCTGCAGCTTTAGGGCTGCAGTCACGCAGTTCACGCTTTCCTTGTCTTCCGCTTTGGGAAAGCCAGCGATCGTGTGCTTGGCAGCACTCACCTTCGCCACCCTGTATATCCGGTAGTACATAATGAGCATCACGGACATGGGGATGTAGAAGGCCACGGCAGTGGAGTATATAGTGTAGCCCAGGTCCTGGCTGATCAGACACACGTTGTCGTCGTTGACATTCTGAGCCCATCCGAACAGTGGGGGTAGGGTGATGGAGGCAGAGAGAAGCCATACAGACAGCACTATTTTGGCCATGCACTTTCCACTTTGTCTCACGGGATACGTCAATGGCTTAGTAATGCCCAGGTACCTGAGAAAATGGAGTGGCGAATGGGAAAAATGAAAGAAGGGGGAAAAAAGAACTGTTAAAGTGCATTAGTGTCAAAGAATGCATAAAGGTGGGCAGTTTCACAGTGACTCTCTTTGACCTTCTTTGGAATATTACAATCTATAACTTCTTGAAAAGAGACCCTGGCTAATTGTCAAAAGTGCTAAATTTCAGTAGCTAATGAGTGTTTTTGTATGGTGGTATGGTGGTTTGCAACATCTAGTTAAACATCTAGTAAATTAGAATAATATATTTGAATTCTGTCCTCCAAACTAAAATTTTTAAATGATTTTTTTTTTTTTTTAAATATCTGTTTGATAAACAAGTGAACACAATAAAATCAATGACATACATTCAGACAATAGTCAAATATATATAAAAAAGTGGTAGCCTGCAATTGTTACCTTAAAGAGCAATTTCTACCTGATTTAACCAATAAAAATTAGATTTGTTGATATATTAATTATATATACATACATACATACATATACATATATATATATTTATACTTAAAACCTTCTAATTTAGGTATATCCGTTTTTAAGTGTATTGTATGCTGTACTTTTATTTAATTATTTTAATTCTTACTCTCTCTCTTTACATTTTTTGTTTCATAATTAGATTTGTCTGAAAAGCCTATTATAGGCTGTTTAATGGCAGGTCCAACTGTGACAACATGCCCGATGCTGGTAAATGTGCGTTAAATAAACTGAAAATGTTCAGTAGCTTATTTGTAGTCTTAACGTATATGTCTATACAGAAACTGACTGAAATTTTCACTGGAGTAAAAAGTGTGACAACTTGCCCCGGTCTCCTCTTCATAAATATACAGACTGAATGAAACATTTCATCTGAATGCAGTTTAGCAATTGATTAGTTCAATCAATTTACTTTTAACTTCTACTTTGTTAGCTTTATATCATACAGCATTTATTTCTGGGAGACATACCTGTCTATGCTTATGACACACAGTGTCATTATTGAAGCGGTGCAGCACATCACATCCATGGCGATAAAAACATTACAGAAAACACGACCAAAGATCCACTGTCCTCCTATGAGATCTGTGATGCTGACAAACGGCATTACGACCACCGCCACGGACAGGTCTGCAACGGCCAAAGAAACGATTAAATAATTAGAAGGTTGCTTTAGTTTCTTCACGAAACACACTGATATGACCACCAGCAGATTCCCGCAAACTGTTAAAAAGGTAAGCAATGTCAGAACTCCTCCGATGAACACTTTCTCAACATGTCCGTAACTCAAAATCTGCTCTCCGCATCTGGTCTCGTTATCTATAAAACTTGCCGTCGGCAAAGTTGTAGTGGTGTCGTGTATCTTATTAAGAAAGCGCACATCCATCACTTCAGATGTCAAACTGGTCATGAGTGCCTGCACGCGATCCTTCGTCAGCGCCGAAATCATATTGACCGTTGAGAGCTGTCCTTGGTTCTGAAAAGATTTTGCTCTCATTATCCATCAGATATCCGTGTCCAAGTTAAAAACATGATGTGTAATCGCACTCCTTCACTACACACTGATTTTCTGGCGCTATCTGGAATAACAGAAGAACTTCCAGCTATACGCGAAGCGCCACACAAATTGCCAAGTTAACGCTCACGGAACGAACCGCGCGCTCTTCGCGGCTTTTATTTTATTGGCGTCTTGACTGTGCGTAATGACGTGAGGTGCTTATGGGCGTAACTCTTTAAAAATTACTAGAGCTGGAGTGTCTGTTTGCAAATGTGCAGTGTTGTGACTATGACTGTAGGAATGGGATCTTATGAGACAAGACAAACATGACAATATCATCTGTGTTTAAAAAAAGAGTAGCCTAAACATCACAGCACATTAAACAGACATTTTTTAAAAGAATTGTGAGCTAATGTAAAGAAAAAGTAAAATTGTTTTGCAAATAATATTTTCCGAGACTTTGCTTTAGAAAGACTTTTCTCTACTACCACCTCATGGCCTTATATAGAATTGCGATTACCAATTGTCTGATCATAGTGGTATTTACACTTTTATAAAATGTAAAATTGAACAAGTTTAAATGCTACCTTAAGTAAAATCAAAGTGGTGCCACAATTACAAAGTGCTTTTAATTGCACTTATTTGATCAGTTTCAAGTTTAAATCCTCTGGAAACTCATAAAATTTAGTAGAATGTATTGTGGTTATAATAAGATGTTATCATTTTTTCTTGATAATAATTTACTACAGTTTCCTCTTATTTTCTCAGTTATGTGAATAACTTTTATAAAGGTTCTCTTTAGATTGATTCTCCTTAACCAGTAAACTGTTTAGCAAAACAAATTTTAAGAAGTAGCATGGCAGTAGGTGAATGAAACTTTAAGAAATAAGGAGAAAATTATTGAAACCTGTAAACTACAGTGTATAGCATTGTATAAGATGTGTTAATGCAGAATAATTTTAAATAATAATTTAGATTTGCAGAGAAAGCTTTAGTATTTGTGAATAAAGCTTCCAAAATTGGACGAACACTGAGGCACAGGAACAGTATTTGGCTTCCAGTCATCATTAACTCATCGAGGTAGGATATGATGGTGTCTTCTGCCTCTATAAAATGACCTCAGCTCACGACGAGGGACAACGACAGTCAGAAAAACCCTGCAGGAGATAAATAAAGAGGTGAGGCCATGTATTATTCAAGAGGAGTAAAAAAAAAAAAAAAAAAAAAAAAAAAAACATTGGGCAGCAAAGACAGGTAAGAAAAAGAGAGGGATGAGACACTAGAGAACAAGGAGAGAAGGAAGGAAACATGGAAAGAGGCACTAAATAAGAGGATCAAGAGAGTGACAGGAGAGACATCAAGGCCAGTTTAAATTAAGTTTATGTATGTAAGTGGGAATTGTAGATTCATAATTTATTATGTAATGTCAAACAGAAAGATGAGTTTTATTAACAGATTATTTGTGATTATCTATACTCTAAAAAGATGGTTCTTTACTCATAGTAACAGTTCTATTTAGAACCATATCATCCCGAAGAACCGTTTTATGCTAAAATGGTTCTTTATTACCGTCTTTTTTTTTTTTTTTTAAATCTGTAACTTTCAAAGAATCCTTTCAAAAACACCTCATTATTGACTGTAGCTCAACCATCTAACAAAGTCTGTCAACAGGTACTTGATATACTTCTTAAAATGTCTATATATATATATATATATATATATATATATAATTATATACCAGTTATCACTGTAAAGCTGCTTTGACACAATCTGCATTGTAAAAAGCGCTATATAAATAAAAGTATATATATATATATATATATATATATATATATATATATATATATATATTATATATATGTATATATAATATATATATATATATATATATATATATTTTTTTTTTTTTTTTTTTACAGAACATGTGCGACCAGCTCTTACCAGCTTAGTTGAGGATATTTCTATCCTATTCTCCACTAAGCAACTAAGTGATAGAGATATTGAATTTATGATCCATATTATTTTCAATTATTACTTGGGTTTATGCATAAACATGCCAGTCACACAAACATTAAATCTGTCCCATGAATTTTTTTAAATAACCTTGGTTACACTTTACAATAAGGTTCATTAGTTAAACATTAGTTAATAACTAACATGAACTAACCATGAGCAATACATTTGTTACTGTATTTACTAATCTTCGTTAACGTTAGTTAATGAAAATATAGCTATTTATTGTTTGTTCATGTTAGTTCACAGTGCATTTACTAATGTTAACAAGATTTAAATAATGTATTAGTAAATGTTGAAATTAACATTAACAAAGATTAATAAATGCTGTACAAGTGCAGTTCATTATTAGTTCATGTAGTTAACTAACGTTAACTAATGAACCTTATTGTAAATTGTTACCATAACCTTTCATCTTTTAACATTTTGAAGGGATCACATACTATCCATTCACAATGGCTACTTTTGACCATCCTAAACTTAATTGCTTTTACTTAAACAAATGAAAGAGATGCATTGCAACTCTAAACTCATTTGTGTATTTCTACCTAGATTGATGATGTCACACCCCACAACCTCATCAGAGAAATTGCCACTAAATTACACCAAAATACAAACAAAATAATAAATGTAAAGACATCACAGAGGATTATAAATATATTTTCATTGGAACTTGGCCTTCATTACATTTATTTTGTTTTTTATTTATTCATGTATTTATTCATGTTCAATGTTAATTATGTATTCAGCTAATAACTGTTGTTATAGAGCACTGTGATTTAAACAATTTCCCATGTCAATAAAAAATAAAAGTAATAAGGCTTCTGCTATTGTTACAAGCCAAAGAACCCCAATTTAATACTGTTTAGAACAATTTTTGGTAACGCTTTAGATTACAGCCTGGAAAGTACTGCATAATTACAACGAATTTACAGCGTAACTTTCGATAATTATAGTGTACCTATAAAGTAAGTAAGTGTAAGTATAGGGGAACAATATGCAAAGTCTTGGGAATAAAGGGGTAACAACCAGGAAAATAACAAATTATTTATACTGCAAGTATTTTAGAACTAAGGGGTACTTATACTATTATGATAAACAACAATCTTACGTTTGGAAGCAATTTAGCGAGAAAGTGCACTGATTAAGTTGTTTCAAGGCAAGTAGAAAGAACTATTGCAATCTTTTTTAATACATGGGGAAATATACTTTTGTTTCATGTAGTTACAGGGTAAGTATGACATTGCGGGCTGTAAATTAAAGTGGTGCTTGTTACACTCTTGTTTCATGTAGTTACAGGGTAATAAAAAAAATGCAAACAATCTGATATCACTTAGAAACCTTTATTTGAAAAACAACTTATTTCAAAACAGATTTAAAGTTACAACACTATACATTTCTCTTGCTTGGCTTCCTCCTCCTCTTGTTCCTCTTCTTCTTTTTCTTTCTTTCCACTGATGAATCTTAAGAGGAAATCCCTTGTCATTTGCTATTCTGTATTAAAAGAAAATACAGTATACCTGGAAATGTGCTCACCGTTTACTCATCTTTTACCCTCATGCCATCTGAGATGTATACGACTTTCCTTCTTAAGATGAACACAAACAAAGGTTTTTAGAAAAATAAATAATCTCTGGGAATGCTTTATGCAAGCTCATGTGTTCCTCTCCCACGAGAACATCATGAAAGCTTCACGGTGCTTACAATATGCTTTGTCGAATGCAAAGTCGACTCTCATGCAGGCGCTGGTGACAGTTGGTCGGAAGCGAAAAAATGAATAGCCTAAACCATGAGAAAATTTCTGGGTGTACTGTATTTTCTTTTAATACAGAATAGCAATGGGATTCCTTCTTAAGATTCATCAGTTGAGAAACAAGAGGAGGAGGAAGCCAAGAGAAACAACAACAAGGAAAAAAAAAAAAGGACAAAATGTGTTACTTTCTGTCAGGACTAGAATTTGAAATGAAAAGTTGATTTTAAAAAATGAATAAATGAATAAGAGGTGTTGTAAATCTGTTTTGAAATAAGTTGTTTTTCAAATAAAGGTTTCGGAGTCAGTAATATCAGATTGTTTGCGGGGTTTTTTTATTTTTTATTACTTACCCTGTAACTACATGAAACAAGAGTGTAACAAGCACCACTTTAATTTACAGCCCGCAATGTCATACTTACCCTGTAACTACATGAAACAAAAGTATATTTCCCCATGTATTAAAAAAGATTGCAATAGTTAATCAGTGCACTTTCTCGCTAAATTGCTCCCAAACGTAAGATTGTTGTCTAACATAATAGTATAAGTACCCCTTAGTTCTAAAATACTTACAGTATAAATAATTTGTTATTTTCCTGGTTATTACCCCTTTATTCCCAAGACTTTACATATTGTTGCCCTATACTTACATGTACTTACTTTATAGGTACACTATAATTATCGAAAGTTACGCTGTAAACTCGTTGTAATTACGCAGTACTTTCCGGGCTGTAATCTAAAGCGTTACCCAATTTTTCTTAAGAGTAATATACAAGGTTAACTTGTAAATTCCAAGTGTGAAGCGTTCCTCATCCTAGGATTAAAAGTGGGGTTTATTACGTCACAGGGTTAAGCACAGTGTGAAAAGCCCAAAGTGTTGTTTCAAATGAAAGCACCAATTTAACTCCTTATAAAGTGCACTCCCACAAATGTCCGAAAATGCTTCATACCCTTATGCACTGTATGTCGCCAAGTATTCCAAACAACCACATATTGGTGTTATGGACAGGTGTCCCAATACTTTTGCCAATATAGTGTGTGAAGAGGTGTAAAGAGTACCTGAAAACCATACTTGAGTAAAAGTACAGATACCTTACAGTGAAAATGACTTACAAGTTATAAGTCACCAGTTCTAAAATTATTTGAGTAAAAGTCTTAGTAAAAATCTTTACAAACAGGCCTTAGGCCAGGATTAGGCCTTAGTTCAATTAGGATATTTAAATAGCTTTCATAAACACGCCTTAAAAGAAAATTACTGGTGTGCATCTTGAGAAAAAACAATGGCATTGACATATTTTAAGATATGTCGGTGCAAGTTGTTTTCAGTTAAAACTGCTCAAATATGCATTTTAGTCTGGGACTAGGCTTAACTGTCTGTGAAACTGGTGGTTAGAGTATATGATTTTAACAGTACTTACGTGTTTTACTCATACTGAATGTAGGCTCAAAGATACACTAGTCCTCAACACCTAAATGCCAGTGAAAAACAAGAAACAGTTGATTTGTGAGGATAGCGATCACATGTTTATTTTCTAAAATCAAAATAAAACTGAGCACTTCAATATTGCAATAAATCAAGGTCAACACAACAGCCTCTTAAGTGTCTCAAGTGCTCAAGTAAACCAATATCCTAACCAAGGTCTCTTCAAACAGCTAAATAAAATAATGTTAATTAAAATTAATTAGTCAAAGCCCATTTGCACTGGACATTTCAGCCTCATCAGCGGCTGCAACCATGTCCTCATCTCAAATATAAAACATTTGCGATTCATCAGCTACCTGCTAATGTACTGGCATTCGCACAAAGTAGCCATGTTGACAACAAGTTTGGGTGAGTAAGGGCAAAACGCACAAGATATAGTACCTTCAATGCCCTGTAGATGGAGATATCACTTCTTGCCATTGCATTACTTATCACAAATGTATTGGAGAAAAGAGTACTTATACTTGCTAATACTTTGATACTCAGTAAAACTACGAGTCTACACTCCTACCAGAAGCCTACGATCATTAAAGGAGCGAAGGCTTGTGGTACCATCACAGAGAGGCACGAAATCACTCTCCAGGACATTCTCGTTTACTGTTCCTTGCTGGTGGAACGATCTTCCTGCCTTTATCCGGAATGCAGAATCCCTGGCAATATTCAAAAGACAGCTGAAAACTCATCTCTTTCGTGAGCACTTAACCTCATCTTAATAAAAAAAAAAAAATAAAAGCGTCTGCCAAATGAGTAAATGTAAATGTAAATGTACTTCAGTGCCGTAACTAATTACATTTACTCAAATACTTTACACCACTGAGTGTATATACACAATATACTGATTCATGAGCTGATTGAGACACACTCACAATTGCCCTGTGCCCTTCAGAGTTCCCACTACAAGGGCACTGAGTATAGAGATGTTCACTTCTGATTTGCCCTATGTTAGACCGCTTATCCAGGTAAAATGAAACCAGTGTGAACAGTCAGGTCCCATGACCATGTTGCCAGCCCGATTGTTTTGTAGGCTGTAGTGACCTTTTTTCTTGGCATCGTGTTGGGCTTCTGACTACCCTGTCAAGGTTTGCAATAATGACAGACAGACTGAACACTATGCCTTATCTACATATTCTTTGAATTGGTGGACTCCATTTCTGCATTTCTGCAAAACCCATCTCATGGGTGTGAGGATTGTCCAAGGAAACTAAAAAAGTATATATCATCTGGGGTCATTTGTCATCTGAATTTAGTGAAATTTATTTATCTCTCCAAAAGACATTCACATGCATAATAAATGTCTGTGAGATGTATAAAGGAGAAAGGCAGCTTCAGAAATCTCCATCTACTGATGAAAACTGACTCTACCTCCTTGTAAAAAGTGAAAGCACCCAAGGGATTTGGCATTATTTCAAAATCCAAATTATAATACTCACAATGGATCCTGAATTTATACAGCAGAATAAATGTAACCATAAGAGTCAAGGTCAGGTCTTGTATGGAAGCTGTTGTGGACCCCATTTTCCTCCCCACCCCACAACATTCATCCTCAGAGCGTTTAGCATTAAGTTCTGCACAAGGACAGGTCACTGCTAAGGAGAAGAAACAATATTGCTACAAACCCTCTCTACACCACACTGGTAAAATATGTGTGGCAAGAACATAGATAAAGCAGAATACAAATGAAAAGAAAGAGAGAAATATAAACAACAAAAAGAGACAGCACATTACAAAAACATAACAGGGTTATTGAACCCTTAGATTTCCGTATTATTATTTTATTATTGTTGTTGTTGATTTACAGTATCATCAGTTTGTCACCGCTACTTGATCTGCTGACAAATACACAGACACAGATGGTAATTCTATCTGTCAGTCAGTAGATAACTCAATCAGACATAAATTATTCATTTATGTTAATAATCCTCATTGTGTACAATTTGTTGAGTCCAGAAGGTGTGACACCCCTATTTTTTTCTTCTTTATTTATTTATCCTTTTCCCCCTATGGAGTCTGAGAAAGTATAGAAGCCTAGTTTCCTCTACAGAGTAAAAAATAAAAATAAAATTGTCAAATAAAGTTTAAAATAAGAAATAATTTAACATATAAAATGCAATTTCAGACTGCCCATCTGTAACACATCCAAAAATTGAAAGTATGAGGAGTTTCAAAACAGCTACACCTAGTGGTGAAGAAGCATTAAATATTCAGACTCTTGACACATTTCAATTCCTTGGGTCATATGATGATGTCATCAAGTATGATGATGCCAGTCTTCCCAAGATCACCAATTTCCCTAACTGCTATTTTAAATTTAGCTTTTTAGTAATTTTTTTTTTCATGCAACATGCCAGCAAAGATGACAGCAACAATGTTAAAGGATTAGTTCACTTTAAAATGAAAATTACCCCAAGCTTTACTCACCTTCAAACCATCATAGGTGTATATGACTTTCTTCTTTCTGATGAACACAATCGGAGTTATATTAATAAATATCCTGATGCATCCAAGCTTTATAATGGCAGTGAATGGGACCAACGAGTATTAAGCTCAAGAAAGTGCATCCATCAATTATAAACGTACTCCACATGGCTCCGGGGGATTAATAAAGGCCATCTGAAGCTTTTGTGTAAGAAAAATATCCATATTTAACAAGTTATAAAGTAAAATATCTATCTTTCGCCAGACCGCCTTCCGTATTCAAATTACGAAAAAAACGTAACCGACGCAACGTCAGTTACACTTTTTTCGTGAGTTGAATACGGAAGGCGTAGGATGTACCGTAAGCGTTATGAACTGCGAGAGTTTTACACTTTCTTCGTAAGTTGAATACGGAAGACGGTCTGGCGGAAGCTAGATATTTTAGCTAAGCATGTGTATTCCTGAAGTAGGTTTGGTTAATTTTATTCAGCTCATCATGACCGCTGTTCTGTTCTTTGCTGCATGTTCTTCAGTTCTGCCAGAAAGACTTGAGATTAGTCGCCTTATTCCAAAGCCTTGAGGTCAGCACTACTACCTTAATTGAGCATTCAAAAAATATAACTAACCATTTAAAGTTGGCATAAAATGAAAATTCATTCTACCTATTTCCTAAATGCATATTATCTTATTGTGAATAATTCATGCATGTTTAATCCACTCAAACCCTGCTTCTGCAAGCTCATGTTCATCTGCCTCCCCTTCTGAGTGCAATGCCCACATCTCAAAATTCAATCAACAACTAATGGATAGAACCAAGTCCCCATTCACAAGTTCACATATACATATAATTAGATAGAATAAAGTAATGCGTATTTGGCATGCTGTCCGGGGGGAGGGCTCCGAGCTCAGAATTTTGGCCTGAACCCAAAGTACTCCCCCAAACAGCAAAAAAGAGCAAAATGACAGCTGCCAGACTAAAGACCCCCAAAAGACGCCAAGAATTGGTGGACTGGCATTTCAAGAAGCCTGGTCGCTTGACCAGGAGAGCCCATGTTACCGCTGACAGGAGCTTCTTGCTGTCCCAGGCGGACGGGCCCTACTGGTCGACAAACGGGGGAGTAACTAAAATCTAGAACAACCAATTGGGAGGGCTCTCGTGACATCTGATGGGAGACCAAGGCTTCGGGAGACCAATGCTCGTTGTATCGGACGGGTAAAGCCCTAAAGGCCAATAAATGACGAGCAGTATGAGTTAAACCGTCCGACCGGGGGGGTCTGTGCTGCCTCTGACGGGATCATGCATCGCCGGGTGGACGGGCCCTACTGGCCGATTGACGAGGAGCCCGTGATTTGGAGCGCCCGATCGGGAGGGCTCTGGTTACGTCCAACGGGAGACCAAGGCTCAAGGCGTCAAACGGGTGAGCCCTACCGTCCGAAAGACGAGGGGCGGCGTGGTTTAGGAACGACCGAACAAACGAAAAAGGGGGCCCACTCACCTTCTGACAGATTAGATCAATAGAGGGGTGAACGGAATTGGAATGCCCGGCCAGGAGAGCTCTCGCAGCGTCTGATGGGAGACCAAGGCTCCAGGAGACCAATGCTCATGGCATCGGACGGGTAAGCCTTGCTAGCAGACAGGCGGAAAGTAAAGTGCAGAGGCTCGACCGGGAGGCTCTTGCGGCATCCGACGGGAGACCAATGCTTCAGGAGACCAATGCTCAGGGCCTCGGACGGGTGAGCTTCACCGGACGAGGAAAGATGAGGACTGACCAGGAGGCTCTCGCGGTATCCGATGGGAGACTAAGGCTCCAGGAGACCAATGCTCATGGCATCGGACGGGTATGCCTCACTAGTGGACAGGCAGAAGGTAAAGCACTGAAGATCGACCGGGAGGCTCTCGCGGCGTCTGAACGGAGACCAATGCTCATGGCATCAGACAGGAAAGCCTCGCCGGACAGAGAAGGAAATCAAAATGGAAGCTGATCAGGAGGGCTCTCGCTGCATCCGACGGGAGATCAAGACTCACTGTGTCAGACAGGTAAGCCTCGCCAGATGGAGAAAGGATAAAAGGATGGAAGCTGACCGGGAGGGCTCTCGCTGCGACCAATGGGAGATCAATACTCACAGCATCGGACGGGTAAGCCTCGCTGGACGGAGAAGGGGAAAAGTTGGAAACTGAGCGGGAGGGCTCTTTCAGCATCCGATGGGAGATGAAGACTCGCAGCATTGGCGGGGAAATTTTTCTTTTTCTCTTTTTTGATATGGAAACAGTTGGTCCTGATGTAGCTTTGGAAAGTGTCTGTAGACCATCTTCCTAGAGCTTGAATCTGCTGCTGGGAGAGGCCTTTTTGGGCTGCTGATGTTGCTGCGGAATGAATGACTAGAAAAATGACTCATGGCATGCCTGAGTTACGGAGATGAGGTCCTCTAGCGCGTGAACTGAAGATGTGAGTGAGAGGAGATGTGAAATGAAAGAGTGGCCCTGCGGAATGATGCGCATTGCGAAATTTAAGTGGCCGAGCAGGGATAGGAGTTCGCGTTTAGAGCAATTGGAGTTACGTAGGAGAGTTGAGGAGACGAGGATTATTCTATCGATTTTTTCTTTTGGCAAGGAAGACTGAAATTTCTCTGAATCAAAATTAATGCCAAGGAAATTGATGGATGTGGCAGGACCCATGATTTTTTCCAGGGCGATGGGCATTCCAAACTCAGAAAAAACTTTTTGAACTGTAAGGATGTGCGGGTCTGGGATGGCGTCGGAAGGCGAAATGACCAGAAAATCGTCTAGTAAATAAATGAGGTGAGGAATCGTGTAATTGTTTGACAAAATCCAGCAAACAGTTTCTGAAAGCATGTCAGAAAATCTTGGGGCTGCTTTTGCATCCGAAAGTTAAACGTACGGCAAAATAGAATTTCCTGTGCCAGCGTACCCCGAACAGGTGCCAAAAATAAGGGTGGATAGGCATCACTTTGAAAGCAGAAGTGATGTCGATTTTTGTAAGCCAAGCGCCTCGACCTGCGATTTTTATCATCTCGATTGCTTGATCTATGTCATGATATTTTAGAGAGAATTCATCGAGAGGGATCAAGCTGCTGATGCTTGGTAATGAGGAATTGTGCGGGGCTGATAGATCGATTATAAGACGTTTTTTACCAGAAAATTTCCTTGTAGCCACTCTGATGGGGCTGATTCGAAATATTTCGAAAGGGTGGTTGTCGAACGGGCCGATCATGAAACTGAATCAACTTCTTTTTTGATCAGTTTATACTATTTCGGGTTCTGCGAGCGCGGATTGGAGATTATTACAAATGACAGACTGAGAGAGCGGGCATTCCACGCCGTGTTCGAGACCAGACAGCAGATAATTAGTAAAGTCAGCGTCCGGGTGGTGAGCTAATTTGATAGAAAGACGATGTTTTTTATTAAGTAATTTAGACACTGGGCATACATGACGGGCATGAGTGCCGCCGCAAAAGTTGCAGATGTGTAGGTATCTGCAACGCTGTCTGAAGCAGCCCCCAGTGTTGAAACTAATGCAGGGCTGCCTGCTGTCTGTGAGAGGGGGGGCTCTTCTTGCATCCTGATTAGCGGAGGTTGCAGGTCTTGGCACATAGCTGGTGGATTTGACTTGGGTTGTGATCGGGCAGGGGGGAATGGAAGGGTTAATCTATGGGCATGTCATAGTAGAATGAGCCACTGACCTGCATATAGCACACGAAATGTTTCTGCAGCCTAAAAACACCCTGCTGTGGAGATCAGCATCTAGTGCACCCCAGTAAAAGCACTGATTCCAGAGAACAGTTTGTGGTAGGTGTAGAAGTGCCCGCCCCCATAGGACAGCGCCAGAGACGAGGCGACCGCATTCGGTGGGACGGGCATCACTGCTGCTGTGAAGAGAGAGTATGGTGATTTGGATTGCAGGAGTGGATTGCAGGAAGCAGGGGCCAGGGCTGCGTTTGTCAGCAGCGGTGGCCTCATGCTTGAATCAGCCTCTGGGGCTTGAAAAGGAAGATTTAATAGAGCATGAAGGTGAGCTGTATAATCTTGAGCTGAAGGCGTAGGTGCCCTCGTGTTAACTTGAGCTGCCTGCCACTGAAAAGGGGCGGGGTTAGAGACATTCGGAGGGAACTGATGGAAGGTTTAAGCCTGAGTTGCCAGCATCCTCGTGCTATTGTCTGCAATGAAAGCTGGAGTCCACTGAAAAGGGGGAGGGTTATGGACGACAGGAAAAGCCTGAAAGGCTGAGGGGAGGCCGATGGGCCCAGCCGCATCCGGCGCTGCGGTGAGAGAAGCCGAGTTGAAATGCTGGGCTTCAGCGGGAGGCGAAATAGGTCTTACGGCGGAGGAATCTGGGGCATGGCCCAGGCTCGCCGAAGGCCTGTTGCTGTGGCCCGACAACTGAGTCGAGCCAGATCTTGTGCGGGAGGAAGATGGAGTTGAGCGAGGCGAACGTTGGGCTTTGCGGGCTTTGCTCTGCCTGCTGGCCATCTTGGGAGCTGGAGTGGACTTCGGAGAGAGGTAGGCTGACTGTAAATTGACGTATAGATCGTACAGTTCTGCTTTGTTCAGCTTCCGTGAGAACTGCACATCAGAATTAGCCAGCGCTTGCCTCAATCCTACTACTGTTCACTTCCCAATAGGTGGAATCGTTGGGACGGCTGAACAATAGGATGATGCCGGGGAGGTACATTGAGGTCTGACCTCGGTGTCTAGGCGAGCGTGTGGCTACACGGGCAGGCAGTCGGCCGCGCGTGGAAGCCTGGGGCTCGGGTGCGGTGTCAGGCGGAGGAGGAGTTGTTGAGGGGCCGGCAGGTTGAGGCGCAGGATCCTCGGGGAAGTTGGCTTTGTCGTCGGACGGAGAGAGGTTAATTTGCGACATAATAGCAGAAGGGAGAACCAAAATGCTGATAAACTGTCAACGAACAGAGGTAAGTATGCAGTATATATACCTCTTGTTGTTGGTTGATTAGCTGAATGCTTTCCACTTGTGCTAATTAGGTTCATTATCTCCACCTGCTCCTCCCGAATTTTGTTAATAAAACATCATTTCAACATTTTTCTTCATTTTTTCTTATGTTACAATATGAATGAAAAGATCTGTCACTATTTCAGTTTCATTGCAACTTTTAAAAATGTGTACAATGCATAAATCTAACATTGTTAATATAAATTATATCATCAGTTACGTAAACTTGCCACCTTGACAAATGATGCCCAGATTGTTTGTGTTGTTGTGATTTGAAATAAGAATAATGCTTACTCATCAATGTCATTGATGAAAGAAACTTATTCTCCAAATATGTTTCTGCACAAAGAATAAAATGTGACTTCCAGACAAAAATGCAACGCATAAAGCAGCTGATTTAATAAAACTTCAAAATATTATAGCTTTGAAATTAATTATTAATTATTCATCTACTCTTTTAAACAATCCATCCATTAGCTCAGTCACAAGATAATTATTCATCTACTCTTTTAAACAATCTATCCATTAGCTCAGTCACAAGATAATTATTCATCTACTCTTTTAAACAATCCATCCATTAGCTCAGTCACAAAATAAGTTCTTTCACTAATGTATGCCATGGAATTGTGAATGTTTTACAGCTAAATCAAGCTGTGAGAATGTTGGCACTGAATTAAGCCCTGGTCTTTGAGGTATGAGTCATAGTGCCACATTATTAAGATGTGAGTCATAGTGCCATCTAATTGTGCATCAATTTAAACATATTTAAAGTACTATTCATGTCTTTATCTATAAAACTTTTTTTAATGCTTAAAAAATGCTAAGCACCTTTAAAAGAGTAAGGGGATGAATTATATTTTTAAAAGGGAAAAAATGCTTTATATTAATAGCCAGTTATTGTGCCTAAGAGAATTATTGTGGCCTTCAACAGACAAAATCCTCTTCCATTCCATTGCCTCCAGGGCTTACATGAAGAGTCTGGTAATGAAACCAGTCATCTTGATATATATATTGTAAACCAGGGTCTGACTATCATCTGTCTTTTTGTTTCTGTCAGCATCCTACCTCCTGTAGTTTGTCTCCATGCCTCTAGAGGTCCCCTGTGTTCCCCTCTGCCTTAGTTTTTCCACATGGATCCTTGTTAGCATTATCCAGGTCACCTGTGCCTTGTTTCTCCTAGGGTATTTTAGTTGTGTTTTTTCCCCTTGTTCCTCACTTGGTTTTTGAGTCTTGGCCGCGTGCTTCCTGCTTTGTCTCTCCAAGTCTTTCCAAGCTATCTCAAGTAAGGTGTTCTGAGTTATTTGGTTATTAATGTTCTCTAGTTTTGTTTTCTCCCCTCGTGGAGTTTTTATTTTCCCATGTGGTTTTTTTTCCATTATCTCTTATGTTATTAATACCTCTGTCTGAGAAGAACTTTTGTTGGATTTTTGCTTGAAAATACTTTTTTTTTATTAAATCTACATTGCCTGGAGTTCTGCCTTGAGTGTTTCGTTTGGGTCCAACATCACAGTCTCTGTGGCCTTGTGGCAGATATCTCAACCACCACACCAGAGACCCGAGTTCTAGCCTGGCTTGTGACAGAAAAACCAAGTCACTCATGGACCCAGAGACACTCGGTTCCAAGGATCTATTGGCGGTGATTGCTCAACACGAGGCATCTTTTCAGCGCCATGAAGCCGTTCTCAGCCGACAAGAAGAGCTAATGGCCAAACACTCTCAACTCCTGGCCGATGTGATGAGTTCCATCCGCCAGCTCTTTGAACGCCTCCCTGGTTCTTCACCTTCCTCTGTATCACCTCAGAGTGGCGACAGGCCTTCTCCCGTGGTGGAACCCCGACTGCCACCTCCAAAACCCTTCACTGGAGATCCCAGTTCCTGCCAGGGTTTCCTCACCCAGTGCTCCCTCACCTTCGAGCTCCAACCCTCAAGTTTTCCCACAGACCGCTCCAAGATTGCTTACATTATTACCCTTCTCTCTGACAAGGCGCTCTCTTGGGCCTCCGCAGTGTGGCAATCTCAGGGTGCCTGTTGTGAGTCCTACGCGGCATTTGTGGAAGAGTTCAAGCGAGTGTTTGATCATCCTGTCAGTGGTCGGGAGTCTTCCAAGCGCCTACTCACTCTCCGTCAGGGTTCCCGTAGCACAGCAGATTTTGCCATTGAGTTTCTGACCATAGCGGCAAAGAGCGGATGGAACGATGAGGCACTGAGGGTCTGCTTTCAGGGAGGGTTGTCTGAGCCCCTTCAAGATGAGTTAGCCACTCGAGAACCAGCTGAGGATCTCGAGTCCCTCATAGCAATGGCCATCCGCCTAGACAATCGCCTGAGAGAGCGGAGGGCGGCTCGCCGCAAGGAGTCTCAGTCCCAAGTTCCTCTGAGCAGGTCTGTTTCTCCAGTTTGTATTCCTTCGTCCAGAGGTTCCCCAGCTCCTGAACAGCTCCATGATTCCCCGGAGGACATGCAGTTGGGCCGTTCCAGGCTTTCTCCCAACGAGAGGGAACGTCGCATGAGGGAGCGCCGTTGCCTTTACTGCGGTGCTTTCGGCCACTTCCGCTCCACTTGCCCCGAGCTTTCGGGAAACGCCTGTCCCCGCCCAGCAACAGGAGGGCTGTGATGGGGAAGATTAGAGCTCCTCCTGCTAACGCCGTCCTAGCTGTTCCAGCTACCTTGGCCTGGGAGGGCCACCAGCATCTGGTCCGGGCTATGATTGATTCTGGTGCCGCAGGCAACTTCCTGGATCTAACCTTGGCTAAGGAACTTAAGATCCCTACCCAACTTCTTCCTCACCCCCAGGCAGTTACCGCTTTGGATGGCAGACCTCTGGAACCGGGCAAAGTAACAGAGGCCACTCAGTCCCTGCAACTTACTATCTGTCAACACCAGCAGGAGGAGACCTTCTATCTTATTGACTCCCCCGAGTACCCTATTATCCTGGGTCATCCTTGGCTGCGAAGACATAATCCCCATATCGACTGGCTCACTAGCACCATTCTAAGCTGGGGTTCCACTTGCTAACTCACCTGCCTGCGTCAGAGTCCCCCAGCTCCTAGTTCTGAGTTTCAAGAGTCTGTCGACCTGTCCCGAGTCCCTAGTGTTTATCATCAGTTCAAGGCAGTGTTCAGCAAGTCCCGGGCTACCTCCTTACCACCTCACCGCACTTACGACTGTGCTATTGATCTGCTCCCTGGCTCCTGCCCTCCCAGGGGTCGGATCTTCTCCTTATCTCCCCCCGAGCGCTCGGCTATGGATACCTACATTAAGGAGTCTGTGGCAGCTGGCATCATCCGTGCCTCTACTTCCCCGGCTGGGGCGGGTTTCTTCTTTGTTGAGAAGAAAGACGGGGGTCTTAGGCCTTGTATTGATTACCGGGGCCTCAACAAGATCACGGTTAGGAATCGATACCCCCTACCTCTCATGGCCACGGCTTTTGAGCTGCTTCAAGGGGCTTCCATTTTTACTAAACTGGATCTCCGCAATGCTTACCATCTTGTGCGTATCCGGCAGGGGGACGAATGGAAGACTGCCTTCAACACCCCCACGGGCCACTATGAGTACCTCGTGATGCCGTTCGGGCTCACCAATGCCCCCGCAGTGTTCCAAGCACTGATTAATGACGTTCTCCGGGACCTGCTTAATCAATTCGTCTTTGTATACCTGGACGATATCCTCATTTTCTCAAGGTCACTGGAGGAGCATGAGGGGCATGTTAGCAGGGTTCTCCAGAGACTCCTTGACAATCATCTCTACGTAAAGCCCGAGAAGTGTGATTTTCATGTTACCCAGGCTCAGTTTCTCGGGTTCATCGTCACTCCTGGCCACCTGGAGATGGACCCTAAGAAGGTTGAGGCAGTTCACAACTGGCCCATACCTGCCACAGTCAAGGAGGTTCAACGTTTCATTGGCTTTGCGAACTTCTATAGGAGGTTCATTAAGAATTTCAGCTCTGTGGTGGCCCCCTTGACGGCGCTTACCAAGGGAGGAGGAGCCAAGATTCACTGGGGTCCAGAGGCAGCAGGGGCTTTCGAGGATCTCAAGCGCCGCTTCACTTCCGCTCCCATTCTTGTGATCCCTGACCCAGAAAAACCTTTCGTGGTGGAGGTGGACGCCTCAGAGGTGGGGGTAGGGGCCATCCTATCTCAGAGGGGTGAGGATGGAAAGTTACACCCTTGCGCCTTCATGTCCCGCCGCCTGTCGGATGCTGAGCGCAACTACCACGTGGGGGATCGTGAATTGCTCGCGGTAAAACTTGCCTTGGAGGAGTGGCGCCACTGGCTCGAGGGGGCTCAGCACCCTTTCCAGGTTCTTACAGACCACAAGAACCTAGAATATCTCCAGCAGGCTAAGCGGTTAAACACTCGGCAAGCTCGATGGTCTCTGTTTTTTAATCGATTCCAGTTTCTCCTATCTTACAGACCCGGCACCAAGAATGTCAAGCCGGATGCCTTGTCTCGAGCCTACTCTCCCGAGACACAAGAGAAGCCTTTGACATCGATTATTCCGAGGTCTAGGATTGTCGCGCCCCTTCAGTGGGAACTGGAAAGGGTGGTGCGAGAGGCCCTTGCCCGTGAGCCCGATCCAGGAGGTGGTCCCGCTGGACGCCTGTTCGTTCCTCTATCTGCCCGGGCCCAGGTCTTGCAGTGGGGTCATGAGTCTCCCTTGACTTGCCATCCAGGAACTGCTCGCACACTTGACTTCCTCCAGCGGCGGTTTTGGTGGCCGTCCATCAAAAATGACGTTAAGGTCTATGTGGAGGCCTGCCCCGTGTGCAATCAAGGAAAGTCTACACGTCAGCGTCCTCAAGGACTGCTCCGTCCCTTACCTGTCCCCCGCAGGCCATGGTCGCACCTTTCTCTGGACTTTGTTACGGGACTCCCACCATCCCAGGGCAACACAGTCATCCTGGTGGTTGTAGACCGGTTCTCTAAAGCTGCCCGGTTCATTCCCCTGCCCAAGCTGCCTACGGCCAAGGAGACTGCAGAGCTCCTCATGAACCATGTCTTCCGGATATTCGGTATTCCCCTGGACATTGTCTCCGACCGAGGTCCCCAGTTCTCGTCCCGGTTCTGGGGAGCCTTCTGCAGGCTTATTGGGGCCACTGCCAGCCTATCATCTGGGTTCCATCCAGAGTCTAATGGCCAGACGGAACGGATTAATCAGGATCTGGAGACCACTCTGCGGTGTATGGCGGCCAGTAATCCCACATCTTGGGCCACCTATATCATTTGGGCTGAATATGCCCACAACACCCTCCAGTCCTCGGCCACTGGACTATCCCCCTTTGAATGCCAGTTTGGATATACCCCTCCATTATTCCCAGAGGAAGAGGCGCAAGTTGGTGTTCCCTCAGCCCAGCGCTTTGTCCAACGCTGTCGGCTAACGTGGAGGAAGGCTAGGCATACCCTCCTTCGGACCTCCCAGAGATACCAAAGTCAGGCTAATCGCCGCCGCCGGACAGCCCCTAATTTCCGAGCCGGTCAAAGAGTTTGGCTAGCTACGAAGAACCTGCCCCTCCGGGTCGAGTCCAAGAAACTTTCCCAGAAATACATTGGCCCTTTTCGCATAGCAAGGAAAGTTAACCCTGTTTCTTATCGTTTATTTCTCCCTCGTTCCCTTAGAATTAACCCCACGTTTCATGTCTCATTACTAAAACCTGTCTTGTCTTCTCCCTTTGCCCCCCCACACAGACCCCCTCCACCTCCCAGGATCATCAACGGCCAGCCAGCCTACACGGTACACCGGATACTGGACTCCCGGAGGGTCCAGAACTCACTTCAGTATCTGGTGGACTGGGAGGGCTACGGGCCGGAGGAGCGCTCCTGGGTTCCAGCCAAAGACATCCTGGACCCAAGTTTGATCCGAGAATTTCGCACCCGGAGGCCGGGGTGTTCTGGAAGGAACGTCAGGAGCCGTTCCTAGAGGAGGGGGTCCTGTCAGCATCCTACCTCCTGTAGTTTGTCTCCATGCCTCTAGAGGTCCCCTGTGTTCCCCTCTGCCTTAGTTTTTCCACATGGATCCTTGTTAGCATTATCCAGGTCACCTGTGCCTTGTTTCTCCTAGGGTATTTTAGTTGTGTTTTTTCCCCTTGTTCCTCACTTGGTTTTTGAGTCTTGGCCGCGTGCTTCCTGCTTTGTCTCTCCAAGTCTTTCCAAGCTATCTCAAGTAAGGTGTTCTGAGTTATTTGGTTATTAATGTTCTCTAGTTTTGTTTTCTCCCCTCGTGGAGTTTTTATTTTCCCATGTGGTTTTTTTTCCATTATCTCTTATGTTATTAATACCTCTGTCTGAGAAGAACTTTTGTTGGATTTTTGCTTGAAAATACTTTTTTTTTATTAAATCTACATTGCCTGGAGTTCTGCCTTGAGTGTTTCGTTTGGGTCCAACATCACAGTCTCTGTGGCCTTGTGGCAGATATCTCAACCACCACACCAGAGACCCGAGTTCTAGCCTGGCTTGTGACAGTTTCATTGTTATTCTGAGCTTAGGGGAGTTATATTACTTCCAGTGGTTGCGAGACAGCAAGACATTTTTGCCGTACTACAAGTACTTATAATGTCTCTTGTGTTGTACTGTAGATAATACAGGGTTTTATCAGGGCTGACTATATTCTGTAGATGATATTAACTTTTCTGAAGCATGACTTTAGAAAACGTTTTACAATAACACAAATTAATAAGTCATGAAGTGCATGAATTATTAAAATACAGTATGTGTGACTGCAGCATTGACAAGTGAGGGTGTTTTTATTGTTGTTTTGAACAGGGATCTTCTTCAACCTTTACCATAGTATAGGAAGAAGGTAAAAAGGGTGAAAAGAACACAAACATTCTCCTTTGTCCTCTTATAATTGTCTTTGTATAGAAGGACTCATGAGAACTCAAACAGACTGTGTGTTTCACGAGGACGAGGCAAGACGAGGTCTAAAATAAGACAACAACACACTTATGTATATCAGGCCGATGTTCTGTATTGAAATAAATTATGATAGCATACAGCAGACACTTTTACTAAAAATTTGCAGATACACAGTCTACACATAAACTATCCAGCTAAGACATTTTATTAATTTTATTGCTAATGGAGTCCTTTCAGTGGTTTTATTTAAGATATTTCTACTATACCTCGAGATCCAAATGACAATTGTTGCAATACATTAAGACTATAGAGCTATTAAAGTAATTGCATAGCTCAGTTTATTTTGAAGAATTTTTGACAAGACTGTTATGCCAAATATGAGCACAATTTCTGACAGTTTTGAAAGGAGACTTGAGATTCTGATAATATATGAAATGTAGAAGAAATAAAGCAAAATTTCAATTTCATCTCTATTCAATCTCATTGCTGTCTAGCATACACGACTAAGATATTAAAGAGATTTCATTTGTGATTTATCTTTTCGTCTTCCATTTTGCATTAAGGCCCAACATTGGATTCCAGAAAAATGTGTTGTGGGTAAATCAGAATGGAGTGCATTTCAAACATGACCAGGGGTGTATTCCAGAAAGTGGGTTTAGTTGGAAACTCTAAGTTTGTTAACCCCAGAAAAGGGAAACTCAAACTCAACGTATCTATGTTATTATTGCATTCTGAAACAGTGCAGAGAACCAGGGCAGAACAGAGTACACTAGGGGCCCTCACTGAAACGATGGAACCAGTAGAGCCGATAACCCCTTCTGTAGAATGTGTACAAGTCAGAGTGCCAGACTGAAGATTTCTTTAGGTTCCGATATGTTGAGCAACTCGAGAACTCATGGAATGCCAGTGGAACAGGGATCTCTGGATCACCATCTGAAGTGTCAGAAAGATATTATCAGGAGAATCGGTTGATTGAGGTCTTGCATGTAGGCTGACGGGCGAAAAACTGGGGTGTTTACGGACAGATGGATATCTGGCGGAACTGAGAATAGCCACCCTAGTTAAGATGAGGGGGCTTGGGATGACTTCCAGGACAGAACATTCATAATCGGCCTCCCTGGTTGAAATGGGACAGACATTATGGGTCTTGACATGGCTTCTATGGCCAACCCTGGATAGTTAAATAACTCAGGGTCTTGTTAGTTGATGTGAAATAGGTAAGAATTTCTAGAATAAACTCCTTGGTTATAACAGATACAGGACAGGTAGTCAACTCTGGAATGATTTCCTTGGTCAACATGGAACAGGTAAGCCCAAACACACATAATGGCAGAGCAGACTACAGAAGCAATGACTCTTGGCTGAACTCCAGGGCCCGAACTGACTCTGAAATGGATTCTGGGGCTGGAGTAGACACTGAACCGTGCTCAGGGGCTGGAGCCGCCACTGAACTAAATATCCCCACAGGACACTCAGGGAGAACCGTTTCTTCCTCCTCACCCTGCTCCTTTGAGCCGGGGATAGTGTGGTGCTCAGACTGGCAGTGGTGAAAGATTCTTGACTGAGCTTTGTGGATTGAGCAGGTATTTGACGGAGTACAGAGGCTGGAGCGGACTCTGACAGTGTTTTGTCAGGAACAGACTCATGGATTGGAGCAGACTCATGGACTGGCAGGAAACTGAGGGCTGATGGGCAGACTTAGAACTGCTGATCTTGATCTCCAAGCCCTTCAGACGGACATGGTGGGAAAATCCTCCAGTTTAGAATCCAGCCTAATACTCACTGGAGCTGATTTCTCCAAACTGTGCTTGGCCAACTTGCCCTGATGACATGGTGGCTTAGCGCCACCAATGGTTGTTACTGGTTTGATGCTGGACGATGAAGACTGACACATATGAAGGGATTGGCTACCGGAGAATAGCTGCTTAGTGGCATTGTTGTCCTTCACCTCACTGACTTCATCAACTGTAAAGGGAGAGCCACAAATCCACAACACCCAGTACAGATATTGCCTCAGGGAGAGGGTTGGATTGTCTGGTGGTATCAGTTGTACAAGGTGATGGTCTAATCCAATCCAGAACAAATCCATGAGAAAATGATCATCCCAGGGAATTAATGGCAATACTGGACAAATTCCGCCACATACATCTTAATAATGTGGCCAATTCTGATTGATGGAGCACAGAATGTCTTCCCCAGATTTCATCTCAGCAAACTGGTGGTCCATACTTGAATTGAAAGCCCCCAGAGAGTTCATGTTAATCGGTCTGGCCTTCTGTAACAAAAGAAATTAGGTAGGTCTCTGGACACAGTGTGGGGGTTTATTCAACAGAAAGACACTCAGATAAGACACTTCAAGTACTTCATCATAGAAAACTCAGAAATATTCTCATGTCGCCAAGTCAGGCAAATGTAGTGCTTGCACTGAGACCAGGACTTCAAATTAGTATAACAAGTAAGTCTATCAGAATGCAAAAAAAAAAAAAAAAAACATAACAAGAGCAGTAATTAATAACTCAATGTCTCTGTGGAAGGTGCTGAAATCAGAAGCAATAACGCAGCTCATCACACAGGCATGTAAGTCCTTCATCAAAGGCAAGAAACAGGTAAGTACTGTAACAGTCTCAGAAACAAAGGTATCCACATAGGAGATAATACAGGAAAATACATCCAAAGAATAGTCCAACAGTGATCCACGGCGAACCGGTCAAAGTACCACATACAAGGCCAGACAAACACTAACTGGTTAGCAGGTCCTTATATTGCTTGAGCAGGGTGATTAAAGTAATCGTGTTCAGGTAAGTCCAATCAGCACACCAGAGAGTGAGGGTCTATTTACACTACACCATTTTCAACTAAAAACGGAAAACTTTTTATGTGTTTTGGCCGTTCATTTACATGACAACAGCGTTTTGGGGGCCTGAAAATGCACAATTTTCAAAACGGGTTTCAAAGTTTTTTCAGAATGATACCGTTATCATCTCTGTGTAAACTACAAAAATGCGAATCTGCAAAAACGGTAATGGCATGCACATGCGTATTACGTGTTTAGTCTATAGGCATGTGCGTTTGGCATGAGTGCTCTGTAAATGAATGCGTACAGTATGTGCGCAGGCACGTAGTGTTTCTTTACAAAGTGAGCATCGCCAACTACTGGCCTGGCATGCAAAATACAACGTTTTTAGTCATTTTTGCAGATCTGTGTGAACGGGGATGTTTTTGATAACGTTGTCATCTGTACAAAGAAAAAAAATCTTTCCATTTTTAGTACATTGTTGTCGTGTAAACGTACTCTGACAGTGGGAAAATGAGTGCATTTGGTCAAACCCAAAATGGCTACACACTAAGCTTTTAATTGTCTTAACTACAAACTAAAAATGATCAGGTCAGGAAATTAGCAAAATTTAAGCAAATGCACTACTTAAAAAAAACATTGTTGTTTTAGATTAAAGTTTTTGGCAGAATATGGGAAGTTTTGTGTGTAGTGATGAAGCACAATGAAACACGAGTTGCATGGTGATGCTCCAGCGTGGTGTCTTTGAAAATATTGTGAGAAATATAATAATAAATGCATCTCTAGCACAGTGAAGCATGTCATTGTGTGGGGAGACTTTTAAGCTGCTGGTATTGGTGAGCTACTTCACTGTGAAAAGTCATTTAATGCTTTGGAGTACAGGAGAATTTTGCAGAATGGCATCCCACAAATGAAAAGTTGTTATCTGAAGAGGAATTATCAGATGTTATTTTTGCTCCTGCCCAAATTGCAAAGACAATCAACAAGTGGCTTGAGAACCTCATCATTTGGCCTGGTCAGAGTCCAGATTTAAACCCTAGTTAATATTTGGTCTCACATTAAACTCAAAAGCACTGGGAGACATTTTCAACTACTCATGAACTGTTTGAAGCCATTAACATTTAATGGAACAACACTGATTTCCTGTAAAAAGCTGTCTGCAAGTTGGGGAAGACTATTCTGTTCTAAGTTACTTTATCTACAGTATTTGTACAATTCCTGCTAATTTCCTGACCAGTGATTTGTGATTAAAAAGACAATTAAAAGACCACTAAAGTGTTTTGGCTTGGCCCTTTATTTCTTTCTCTTTATACAGATATATATATATATATATATCACACACACACACACACACACACACATACATACAGTGCCTATAGAAAGTCATCATACCCATACGAAATTCTTTACCTTTTGTCACATTACACCCTGAAAATAAAATAAAGTCAAACTTTTTTGAGCTGGGTTTGCTTTTGCCAAATAATAGTGCTTTGGAGTTCAGTCCAAAAAAGGTCAATTTTGGCATAGCACCTTTTGGTTTTGCATAGTGCAAACGAGACTGAGTGTGGCACTTTTTCAGGAAAGGCTTCTTTCTTTCAGTGCTATGTTTGGCGAAAAGCAAAGACAGCAGCACACCACCCAAAACACACCATACCTTCTGTGAAGCATGGTGGTGACAGCATTATGTTGTGGGGGTGTTTCTCTTCAGCAGGGACAGGGCGATTTGTCAGGACTTAAGGGGAAATGGATGCTGCCAAGTACATCCAAATTCTTAAGGAAAACCTGCATCCCTCTGCTAGACAGCTGAAGATGGGCAGGTCATTCACCTTCCAATCCGACAATGATCCTAAACATACCACCAAAAGAACAATGCAATGGCTTAAGAATAGGAAGGTGAATGTCCTTGAGTTGCCATGTCAGAGCTCTTACTTAAATTCCACGGATAGACCACAGAATTTGACTTGAGCAATTCTGCAAGAAAAAAAAAAAAAAAAAAAAATATATATATATATATATATATCCTACATTATGGGGAGGACAGCTTATAAATCATACAATTTTTTTTTTTTTTTTTAAATGCAGCATGTTTTCTATGAGGGTTGTGTTTAGTGGTAGGGTTAGTGTTTGCAATATACAGCTTGTGAAAGTGTCTGTGAAAAATTTACTTCTATCACGCTTATAGCGCTCTCTTGAGGCAATGCCACTCTAATCTTAAGACGGAAGCACTATTGATTTACTTTTCATGCTGGTGTGCAAAATGTGTAATTTACATGCTAAATACTAAGAAATGTGAAACTAACCTACCAAAAAAAAAAAAAAAAAAGGATTTCTGTTTTTTTTATTTATTTATTTTTCAAAACTTTTGTTTTGTCATTATAGTTAGTGCTCATCTTTTTACACTGTTCTTGCGTTTTGTATGTCAGGTGTTGAGGTCTGTACAAACTTTTAATAGTTTTGCTATTTCTAAAATATATTTGCTTTATAATGTGATTGCGCTTTCAGAAACAAAGATAGGCCTACATTAACTTTAATCAATTTTAATCAATCTTTAAAACTATGTGGTATATGAAAATAGCCTAGGTCAATTTATTTAATTTTTTTGAACAAGAAGTCTGCTGTTTTTCTTGATGAATTTATAACCTGAATTAGGCATTTTGCATGTAATGAATTAATAAAATTAAATTGACATAAAGTAGTGATACTATGGACATGTTTTAAGACAATCGTTGAGAGAACCTAAAAATCTGAATGCAATTGTTTTGCATGCTTCTACTGACCGTAAACTTGTTTTGCTTTCTTATGTTGGAATTGTGGAGAACATGCTATTATGTTCAAAGAAGGCAACATTCTACACTCTTTAGACACCAGTCAGTCTAAAAAGTGACATTTGAAGAAGACTTTCTTACCGGGTGGTCTAAAATGAAGCTAATTAAACTTACTTAGCCTATGTTACGCGAACGCCTCGTCAGCTTAGGATACCAGTGTAGGATACATACATAGGCTAATAGCAAATAGTAGCCAATGCTATATGTAAGTAGGCGGCTCTGAAACATGACGTTTCAGCAGAGGGAGTGGAGGCATTTTCCTTAGTGACGTCGCATATACCGGCTGTTTGACTCGGAAACAGCCATACAGCGTGTAAAGAAGAAATGACCGACAGTGACCTCGAATGAGATGTTGAAGACCTACCTATTGTCTTCATCTCTTTACAACACATCAGCATTTATGTAGGATTCTGATAAAAACACTTGTACATTTTGAAGCGCCTTCGAACCGTTGAGTCGTTACGCATCTGTCTTCCGAACGTTTACATTTGCTACGTAAATAATGGAAAATGCTGAAACATCCGATCAAAACGGAACGACGCACTACACGAACGGTTTAGTGAACGGATTTCACACCCCTCAGTCCGGTAACGGGGACTGTATTTCGTCTAACGGAGGTGGTCTGGTTGCTAGTGACAGTAGCGGTGGCCATAATGGTATTGAAAATTTCCACCATTTTCATCAGGATGTACACAACAATGGTTCGCCTGCGAAGCGCTGCAGACTCAGAAGACGCATGGATTCGGGAAAGAAGAACAGACCTCGTAAGTCGAGTTTTTCAGCATTTTATTAATAGGCCTATATTAAATTGTAACTTAAACTGAACAATGACAATTAACACAACATAGGCCTACAAATAAGTATTTTGAGGTATGTTTATTAAATATATACAAATAATTTAAGCAACTAAAAAAAAAAATGATTCCAGGGCATTAAACGTGCATTTTCTTTATTCTTTATTTTAATCTATTTCACGCATTCATTTTTCGTATCGTCAAGATAAATAAAGGTTATCTCACTGTACGTTAAAATTTTCATTTTATTTTCTCACTGTTTGGTTAAAGTGTTTGTAACGATGCATCAGCATTTTTCGCATTATGTTTTTATGCATATTTGTATGAATATCTTGAAGGATGAGATAGCCTATTCAGTGTCATGAAGTCCCGGAAGTAATGAACCATTTTTTTTGTTTTCTTTTTGTGTTTTAGTCAACTATTCTTCGTAATTAAAAAAAAAAGAGGTTTATTTAAAAGAGTAATAGCTTAAACTCTAAGCACACTTCAAACTTGCCTGTATTAAGAGAGTTATTTGTTTTTGAAAGACCGGGTTATTTAGTGTTGTGAAATCAATGTGATGTTCGCTGTGCTTATTTCATTGGCCAGATCAGAATCAGGGGGTGTGACCAAAACACGCCAGATATGAAGGGCATGCTTGATCAACCAATGAGATTGAAGTATTACACAACGGGGTGGGGAAATCGCTCCGTATAAGCTGGCAGACTTTACAGTTGTTGTAAAATTAAGATAAAAAGGCAATAGCACACCTGCAAGCTAACATGAACACGTTTATTCTTCTGACAGCTGCATTTGAATGATATATACATATATTAGATCGCTGCATAATCCTGCCTACCTCACCTGAAAGTATGAAACTAATTGTGAAGAAGCCAGGTAAGATCTTACGTCATATTATTCAGTCAATAAAATAAGAAAAAAAAAAAAAAAAAAATTAAAATCCGTTTTATTATATGTTAGTATCAATTTCTTTTCATATTTTTGAAGTGTACTGTCAAACCTACTAAACAAGTAGTTGCAGTAACAGTAATGTATCTATAACTAGTATAAGTATATACTTATTCGTTGTTGATATTCAATATTGTTTTTAAATATGTTTACTGTAAACTAATGTAACCTCACTTTTTGTGCACTAACTTCTGTAATGTCACTGTGTTCTTGGTGACTTTGGAGTACTTTGCTCTCTGAGACAAGGAGTACACACACCTTTCACCCACATGTACGTCTGCCAGCTACATTATCTTCAGTGATCTAAACACAGACTGCCTTAACTAATCGATGACATAAGAAACTGCTTTCTCAGCAAAACGAAACACTGCAAAGCGATTTCACTGATTCACTAAGGTTAATATAAGAAATACTGATTATATGAGTAAGGTAAGTCTAAACAGTTTTTATTAAGATTTATTTTATGCTAGACACATTGTGTAAGATGTGTAACTTTTATTTTAAATACAGGATGTTTCTCTGAATAGCTAGGCAGTTTTTTTTAAACTGCTGTTACCATGGCAACAAAAGGCATCACAAGCCACAGTGTGATTAGACCAAGATACTTCTTTTCCCCCTGCCTAAGCAGTCATAGTAATTTGCAATCAGATGGTATTCATTAATATACGTATTAAACTAAAATTAACTAAAATTAACATTAAACACTAAAAACATTGTAAAAATAATTTAAGTATTACCAATAATGCAACATCACTTTTTTCGAGTCCCATTTCACACCAATTGATACCACAGAGAAAGATTCAGATCATGCTTGTTGGGGGAAAGAAATAGTGAAATTTCCCTTTCTAAAACTTGTATTTTTGTTTCAGCCTTTCCGTGGTTTGGTATGGATATTGGAGGCACCCTGGTAAAGCTGGTTTACTTTGAGCCCAAGGACATAACTGCTGAAGAAGAACAAGAGGAAGTGGAGAGCCTGAAGAGCATCCGCCGCTACCTGACCTCCAACGTGGCCTATGGAAACACGGGTATCCGTGACGTTCACCTGGAGTTGAAGAACCTCACCATGTGTGGCCGCAAAGGCAACCTGCACTTCATTCGGTTCCCCACTCAAGACATGCACCGCTTCATCCAAATGGGCCGAGACAAGAACTTCTCCAGCCTGCACACCACGCTGTGTGCCACGGGTGGGGGCGCATACAAGTTTGAGGAAGACTTCAGAACGGTACATTACCCACAGAGGAGTGGCAACATAATAATGGGATTTATAAGATTCACAAAAGGTTGAATGTGAAAATATGTTGATCCGTGCCAGGCTAGTGTTTTGTTGACATAATGACTGGTTATCTTACTGCCACTTATCCTTTACTGTTATCAGGACAAGAAATTGCTAACATCGGATACGCCTCTCACATTTATGATTGTGTATTTATTTCTTCCTACAGATTGCTGGTTTGGAGCTGCAGAAGCTGGATGAACTGGACTGTCTTATTCATGGTCTGCTGTACGTTGACTCAGTCGGGTTCAATGGCCATCCCGAGTGTTATTTTTTTCAAAATCCGTCTGACCCTGAAAACTGTGTCAAGAGGCCATTTAGCCTGGAGAACCCCTTCCCTATGTTGCTGGTAAACATTGGCTCGGGGGTTAGCATCCTAGCTGTCTACTCCAAGGATGATTACAAGCGGGTCACGGGCACAAGGTGAATTCCTGCATCACCTTTTTCTTGTAGCTCAGCATTGTTCATTTCAGGTTTATGTCAGTTGTCCTTGCTTGTATACATGACTTGCATACGTTTGATTTGGCTACTACAGCGGCAAATATTTTACTTCCTAACTTAATTTTACTTTCTGACCTGATGGCATTTATCAGATATGTTATTACAGAACCATAGATATACCTCAAACCATCAGATTTATTCACGGAGAAATGCATTGCCATAGTATGGAGAAATTGTAACAAATTTTAATTTGTTAATTTTTGTAATTTTAGTTAAAGGGTTAGTTCACCCATAATGAAAAAAAAAATATCATCAATTACTCACCCTCATGTTGTTTCAAACCTCTAAGACTTTTGTTCATCTTCGGAACACAAATGAAGATCTTTTAAATGATATCTGAGAGATTTCTGTCCTTCCATTGACAGTCCATGCAACTACCACTTTGTTGTTTCAAAAAGTTCATAAAGAGATCATAAAATGAATTCATATTAATTGAGCGATTTAGTCCAAATTTTCTGAAGAGACTTGATCGCTTTATATGAACAGATTAAATTTAGGCTTTTATTCACAAATAAACATTGATCAGCGTAAATAAACAGAAGCTCAACCGTACTTGCTTGACACGTGAGAACAAACCTCTTGCGGAAGCTCAAATGTGCAGCGTAACACATGAGAATGAAACCCACTGGTTCTCGCACGTCAAGCAAACATGCTTGAGCTTCCGTTTACCATAACTGCTGTGTGCATTGATGAATCTTGATATGTGAATAAAAGCCTAAACTAAATTTGATCATCATATAAAGAGATCATGTCTCTTCAGAAAATGTGGACAAAACCACTTGATTCATATGGATTAGATTTACAATCTTTTTATGAAATTTTTGAAGTGACAAACATCTTCATTTGTGTTCCGACGATGAACAGAAATCTTACGGGTTTGGAACAACATGAGGGTAAGTAAATTATGACAGAATTTAAATTTTCGTACTAATTTTTTTCTATCATTTTAAATCGTTTTAACAATGTAACTTAAACAAAGGAAAGAATTTATAAATCGTGGACATTAATTAATAAAGTGTGGGAACAAATTCTTAATTCATGGCCACCATATCAAATGCCAAAAAAAAAAAAAAACATCTGAAATCAACTTACAAACTTGCAATTTTATGTTTCAACCACAGATGGCAATAAAAAGCCTAAAGTTCTGTAGTACAGCTTTAAAGGGATAGTTCACCCAAAATTGAAAGTTCTATCATCATTTACTCACCCTCAAGTAATTCCAAACCTGTATGAATTTCTTTCTTCACAAAAAAGAAGATATTTTGAAGAATATGGGTAACCAAAGAGTTGATGGACCTCATTGACTTCCAGAGTAAGGAAAAAAATACTATGGAAGTCACTGGGGTCATTTGTTGTAAAAACAAAGATCTCTAATAAACCTACCTAAAGCAATGTAATTTTTTTTTTAATAGACATTCATTTGCTTCTTTGGTTGTGATTCAGTTTAGGAGGTGGTACGTTTCTAGGCCTGTGTTGCTTGCTGACCGGCTGTGATACATTTGAGGAGGCCTTAGAGATGGCGACTAAAGGGGACAGCACAAATGTGGACAAACTAGTGAAGGACATTTACGGTGGTGATTATGAACGCTTTGGTCTCCAGGGTTCTGCCGTTGCATCCAGGTACAGACAGATTTGCCAGCATTCGTATGTAAAAATGATCATGTTTGTGATTTTAAAGAAAATCTGTAATTTTTTTTTTTCTTTAATTTGTTAGTTTTGGTCATATGATGAGCAAGGAAAAACGTGATAGTATAAGTAAAGAGGACCTGGCCAGGGCCACTCTTGTCACAATCACAAACAACATTGGCTCCATCGCCCGTATGTGTGCAGTGAACGAGGTTTGAAAACATTTTCTCTTAATTCAAAAGCTTATTTATTATGTTTAAGAACTGTTTTAGCAGGTTCTATCCATATTTCCAGCCACATTAATTGATTTTGTTTACTTAAAAATACAAAAGTTACACAAACAGTATCAAGACCAAGTCCATGGTACTAAAGATGGGCCTGAACTCTGTGTGCTCTGAGCTTCTTTACAGTGTTGTCTTGTGGCATGGAGATCAAGCAGCATTGTACAGGGCTATCACAGCACACTGAACAGCCACAACATTTTTTTTTGTTTTTCCTAAAATACTCTGGTGTAAATGTCAAGAACATGTGTAATGTGGATATTTCCTCTTTCTCTTTATCAGATTCAAAATTGAACAGTATTACTGTTTATTCTAACTGTTTTTGTGTTTAATTCTCTTCAGAATATCGATAAAGTGGTTTTTGTTGGGAATTTCCTTCGGATCAACACTGTATCAACTAAGCTGCTAGCCTATGCCATGGACTTCTGGTCTAACAGTCAACTGAAAGCCCTTTTCTTAGAACATGAAGTAAGATTTTTTTCCTTTTTTAAAATCACTTTTAATTCCCTGTCAGTGCTAGAATCAGTTTCATTAATAATGTTTGTCCATCTTAGACTTACCATAACATTCTCCATAGTGTTCAGTCAATGTATCAGCCAAGCCAGTATTTGCCATTTTATAACTATTGGAATCAGCCAACAAGCACACACATATAATTAACAATGGTTTAATACACGTGAGATTATTTATAGTGGAGACATTAAAGATTAATTAAAATTAGGTGCTTTTAAACACCCCACAAAATCAAAATTTGAGTTTTGTGGCTTTTAATTTTCATACACATTTAAAATTTGAAGCCTTTAAAGATTGGACAAAAATATTGAAATATTAAAATTCAGTGAATATTCCTCAAAAGTCAGAAATCATCCAAAAACAAAATCAACCTTTGCTTCTATAACATCTCTTTGAGTCAAAACTTACTCTAACATTTTTAATAGACATGTAGGCAGATTCATTATATCTTAATTATAACTTAGAATATAACAAGACGTTCTAGTTTTTTCACATTGTGAATTTCAGTCCTGTTCAGTACCAATATAGAAGGTACAAGTGGAGAAATGAGACCAGAAAAGATGGTAAACTGTTACTGAAGATGAATGTAAGTATTTAAATATTAGGGAGTAAGATGTAAATGAGCACCTGTTGCATTAGGATTTATTAAAAAACAACAACAGATGAGTAGCCTTCATAAGATAGAGATATATATATATATATATAGGTATACAATAAATGAGAAATGTTTAAATAATGTTAGAAGCAAACAAGGTGTAAGTACTGTTTGTACAAGTTTATTTAGGTTTAATTTGAATATATTAACTCACCTGTCTTTCCTTCCCTGCAATAGTCTGCTTGTCACTGCATGATGGCTTTGCTGATTAACAGGACTTTTTAGCTCCCCCTTGTGTCCAAAAGTTCCAAATTCTACCCACACGCCTGTCAGTGGATTGTGTTGATTTCTGCTGTCAAATATTGTGCACTTTGAGAAGATATTATGTAAAATAAACCATTTAGGTTCAGCTATGTTGTGTACGTCTCATAATATATCATTAAATTCTATATTTTTTATACACTATCATTCAAATGTATGTTTAGAATGTTTTTAATCTCTTTTGTTCACCAAGGCTGCATCTATTTGATTAAAAGTACAGTAAAAAGTGTAATATTGTGAAATGTTACTACAATAAAAAATGTTGGTGGCAAAATCAGCAGCCATTACTCCAGTCTTCAGTGTCACATGGTCCTCCAGAATTACTTCTAATATGCTGATTTGGTGCTTAAGAAATGCTTCTTATTATTATGATCAGTGTTGAAAACAGTTGTGCAGCTTAATATTTTTGTGGAAACCATGATGCCTTTATTCAGGATTCTTTTATGAATAAAAAAAAAATCAAAAGAATAGCACTGATTTCAAATAGAAATCTTCTGTAACAATTTAAATGACATTACTATCACTTTTGTTCAATTCAGTGTATCCTTGCTGAATAAAAGTATTAATTTCTTTCCAAAGAAAAATTTACTGATCCCAAATGTTTGAACATACTTTATATACAGTATATTAAAATATCAGCCATCAATTGATCGTTAGGCCTTAACAGATGCCACATCATACCATATGAAATGAGCATGTATGGAAATATAATAATGCTTCTGTACTGCAGGGATATTTTGGAGCTGTTGGTGCCTTCCTAGAGCTACTGAAGCTGACTGAAGACTCCTGAGACACTGAGGAAAACCCAACCTGCAAACCAGAAGCTGCTGTAAGATTTCAGGAATGCCACATCCTCTAATAAGAAAAAGCCATTTAATAATATGACCGAGTTTCCGTTTCCCCTCAAATCATCGACACGTCAGCCCTTCTACGCTTGTGACAGAAGCAGGTGACCAAGAGGAAACAACAACGCACTTTCAGTGTGTGATGAGCTGCACCTCATGTTAACTATGCCTCATCACTGCTTCTATAAATCCAGCACAGCTTTGGCTTTGCCGTTTATTGATATTTTGAGTGGAAGATGATTTAGGACACTAATTATAATGCCTGTATACTCCCTCTACACCCTGTTTGTGAGCTTTATGAAAATAATTGTGATAAACATATGAAAAGGGTTTGGAGGTGAGTATTATATTTATAAACGGGACAGTATAAAAACAACCTTCCCCTCTAAACAAATCATGCTTCGAACTGCAAATCAGATTTATCATTCATTGACCGCATAGACGAGCAGTCCTTAAAAGTCATTTGCACAGGACTTTGCTCTCCCTGTTCTTGTCACATATGAGCATTCATCATATCTGTATTACATTAAAAATGCTAATTTGTATTACTAAGCGTAAAATCATTTTGGACACTAAAGCGTGAGTCCAAGTTCATATTTCTGACATCTTTTTAATACAGCAAATGGCAAATGAATTTCAGTACTTTTTCAATTACTTACAGAATTAGCAAAAAATCGTCAGGTAGACCTGTTTTATCTTCATTGGGCCTTGTATGATTAGCAGATTGTTGACATGAGTAGCTGTAGTTTCTAAGATATCTTTACCTCCTTTTAACTGGTCTGTCTAACAAACAGTGAACATATGCACCTGAGCTAAGACTGATTGTGTCGGGACCAAATTGTTAATATTGACTGGAAAACAGTATCTTCATCAGATGGAGAATTTTCATAGTTCACTACATACAGTAAGACCTTTCTTACCGTGATGATTTTTATTTGGTTTTAAAGTCCCTAATGCCAATATTTCTCTGATCTGAATGTGTTAACAGTTTACCCTGTGTATATACACTGTAGTATATAATGTTTTTTTTTTTTATATATATTATTTAATTTAACATTTGCACAAACCATCTCTTGTCATATTCATACCATTATGCAGTGATGTCTCAAGTTTCTTTAGAGAATGCTAACCAAGACTTATATATTCTGTCAAACCTCCTTGCAAATGCCTTCATCCTTTAAACATCTTCAGCTTAAACATTGTCTGTTGGTGAAAATATTTTGCCTTTTTTCTCACGTATCAACATGAAGATCTCTAACTTTATGCCTAAACACCTTTTAACTGTTTATGTATTAATACTGTACAGCTGGGTCTGACTGTGAACTGTGAAGGTTATTGTTCAGAACCAGATGTATGTTAAATATGTGTTCCTAAAGCTGGAATCATAAATTCCAAAATAGTTATTCCAGTCACTATAATCTGTCTAAATATGTAGGATTAGAAACATAAGCACTTCCAAGAGAAAAATGTATTGCCTTTCCCTCCCTTGAGCCACAGTATGACAGCAATTACTTTTCTACTAATTGCATTTTCTCATTTGGCTTCAGCAGTGTAAATATGTACTCAAGACATTAAATTCTTTATTTTTTACAGCACTGATAAAATAAGCAGTTTTCGAGCTTGTAATTTGTAGGGTTTTAAGATGATCATCATGAATGCAAGCGAGACCAAAACTTCTTTGAGGAAGTAAATGTACATTAAGAATAATACCATAATGCAATTTTTATTGGAGGATTGACTGTCAAAAATATTCACCTATTGTGCGTGTACTGAACCTACTACATGTTCATCAGCTACTGTAGCTCAACAACAGACTTGTGCTGACATTAAAGTGTCTTCTAGCTGCTTGTAACATCTGTAACAGCACATTAAGTGCATTGCCTCTGTCTTTTCCTTCTCTCTGTTGATTCATGCTTTACTTCCTCTGCTCAGTCCTTAGAATTGCCTTATGCAGTGGGGTGCCATTTTGTCTTTGGATGTCTGGATTATGCACAATGGCACCCCAACATCTCTCTGAGCCACAAAAGTAACTTCCAAGTATTAAGGGGTGCCTTTTACTGATGGAGACAAGGCTTTATCCCTGTATCCTCTGTATTGTCGCTAATGCTAAATCCAGATGTCACTGTGTACATTAATCCTTAACAGTGTATTTGTTTTCAATTTCTTTTGAGGGGAGGGTGAGGGGGGATTTCTTTTTCCTATGCCACAGCAGACTGAATGCATGTGTCGGTACATTGTATTTTAACTGAGTCAATGCAAAGCATGTAAGCAATTTCTGAACAGGGGTGACATTTCCTTGGATGGGTTGCACTTGGATGGATCGCTCCATCTAAGGTAGTCAAATTGCCTTTTTATCAGGTTTTGTTCTTGTAAACCAGATCGTATGTCAACGCATGTTCATTCTTTGTGCTATATGTTAAATTGTACGAAACCTTTCTCTCCTTTCATAAGTGTATTCTGTCTGCCCCAAACTGTACATGTTTGATGCCCAGTTTTCAGTAAGCATGTTCTAAATTGTAAATGCTGAATTGCCATTACAGCTGAATAATAAGCTTTTTCTAGAGCTAAATTTTATCTTTAGAAATCGTATCATTTTAGATAATTAGATGTTAATATTCCATACTCATAACCCTCATTAATAACCTCAATCTCCTGACAAACTTGTCTGATGTATGTGATCTGAATGAGTATAATTCCATACTAAAAATTCTTTTAACGTAAGTTTCAGCACATATATGAATCTCAAACAGAATCACTACACAAATTTTAAGTGTATTTCTTATGATATAACATTTGATGTTGATCGTATAGGAACCCGATTTACTTGCGCCTCGTAAGGAAACTGATCACGATACTAGCTCTGAAATTCATGTCACTAAGAGATTTTTATATTGGTTTTGAGTTATATCATGTGAAAAGCTAACTTCATTTGTCAATAAACTATTTTGTAAATATCTAATAAATGTGTTATTTGTGGAAAATTGTTTACTCTAATGGCTTTTCATTCATTTTCTTTCATTTCATCCAAAAATCAACCCTTACACCAGTTTTTTGGATATTCACAAACATGAATCAGAATCAGCTTTATTGGCTAAGTATGCCTGAGCAGAAAAGGAATTTGTTACTGGTTTAGAACAAACCAGCAATGCACATTTACATACAGGCACAGCAGTGCTGGACTGAATGATACAAACTAAAACAACATGATTACAGATACCACAACAGTAGAAGTGCAAAAACACCTAAGTACTGCACATAGAGCAGTGAACATGACAAAATGACAGTAACACAATATCCTGCAAACATAATTAAATGACCAAACATAGAAAGCAGTACACATCGTCCCTTACGATACTCCCAGCTTGTTTCCTGACGTACACAGGATGTGTACAGGTCCTTGAGGGAGATCAGATTGGTCCCAATGATGCGCTCTGCCATCCTAACTATACTCTGTGAAGTTGGTGTTTGTCCAGCTGGGGTGGCAGAGCTGAACAAATAATGACTAATGAACACGATATGGAATCAATGATGGCCCTGTAGAACTTGTACAGTAGGTCCTTGGGCAGGTTGTGCTTCTTTAGCTGGCAGAGAAAGTATATCCTTTGCTGAGCTTTCTTGATTATGTTAATGGTGTTCTTCTCCACTTATGGTAGTACCAAGGAACTCAGTGCTGGACACAATACAACCTTGGATAGTGGGTGGAGGCAGAGGAGGATATACTTTTTTAAAGTTATCTGTCATCTCAACTGTCTCATGGGGGTCCACCTCCTGTATGTATACTGACTCGTCGCCATCCTGGATGATTGAGTCTAATGATTGTGGTATCATCAGCAAATTTCAGGATCATAACAGATGAGACCGCGGAAGTGCAGTCATTGGTGTATTGAAAAGAGCAGGAGAGAGCACACATCCCTGGGGGGCACCAATGCTGAGAGTTAAATCATTTAATACTAGTATTTACCCATTATATACTAATACTTATTCCACATATCAATTTAAGTCATTTAATGCAGTACTATTTCTTTTCCTACTAGTCAGTATGTGTCAATATGTGCATTTTAAAATAGTTACTTGTCACTATTGGGGTGGTTAGTAGCAAAGCAAATGTATGGTAGTGACAAAAGTAATATGTAGACACTGAATGAATAGGTACGGTACAATGGGGCTAAAGTCACACCAGGGGAAAGGGCACATTTTGACTTTATTCTTATTTAAACCACTAGATGATACAAAAAATTAGCTCAGCAATTTTTTTGCAGACCGCTTTTGATGATGCTCATGGAATATTTGGCTGATCCTTGATGCAATCACGAACAGCAACGCAAAGTTGATTCTGTGCTAATTTAATCTAATATTTAATGTTGCAGATTTATGTAGCAAATGAGAATTAATGATATTATTGACTATATTTTGAGACAAATGTCTTGTTAATGTTTTTCAGTTTTGTTCAAGGAAATTTTTCAACAACGCAGGTGTCACACACAGAAGAGGACAAACAAGGTAAGAAAGTTAAAGTCTTTATTTTCAGGATTGGTAGAGAGAGCAGAGCGGGAATGCAACTCAGGTAAGTCAATGAGCAGTAGATGTTTTGATGATGACTTAGCTGGTTGGTAACATTGGTTTCTCTGTGCAGGTGAAGGATAGGTGCTGGTGGCTGGTGAGCAGACTGGCGGGTGATCAGGGCAGATCAAGTCAAGTCAAGTCACCTTTATTTATATGGCGCTTTTTACAATGTAGATTGTGTCAAAGCAGCTTTACATTGATAACTGGTACATTATTTGGCTGCACAGCAGCTCTTAAAAGAATAGTGTCAATGCAGGCAGATCAAAGCACTGTTGAATATCAAATGTCAAGTCAAATGTCAAGTGTCCCCAACTAAGCAAGCCAAAGGCAACAGCGGCAAGGAACCCAAACTCCATCAGGTGACATCAGGTGGTAGACAAGTGGCAAATAGGTGTTTAAATGGAGAAAAAAACCTTGGGAGAAACCAGGCTTAGTCGGGGGGCCAGTTCTCCTCTGGCCAACAGTGCTTTGTTACGATTCAGGTAGCTATCATAAGTCCGACAGGATCGCAACATTCAAAGTATTTATTCCAGTTCCATCCAATTGAGGATCGTATTCATCACGGCTGTTGAGGAACTGTGTCGTGGCTGTCGTGTCGATGAGGCCCTCAGAGTGGATGATCTAGTTGACTCAATCTCTGCTGATACTTCAGGGCTGCGTTGTGGTCGTGTCAAGGCGCAGGTCCTTGGTCTCACCTGGATACAGCCTGGATCTGGTTGACTACGGTGAACCTCGGGATAACCAGAAAGACTAATATTAGCGTAGATGCCATTCTTCTTCTGATGTAACGAGTACATCAGGTGTTATAGGAAGTGTTCCCGGTTCCGGCTGACCTAATTTATGCAGCCTAATAATCCTTTAACAGATTTGAAAATATAAATTGGTAATGTGTTATGTGTATGCCAGGTTAAAGAAATGCGTTTTTAGTCTAGATTTAAACTGACAGAGTGTGTCTGCTTCCCGAACAATGCTAGGAAGATTGTTCCAGAGTTTAGGTGCCAAATAGGAGAAGGATCTACCGCCTGCGGTTGATTTTGATATTCTAGGTATTATCAGCTGGCCTGAATTCTGAGATCGCAATAGACGTGAAGGACTACAATGAATTAGGAGCTCGCTCAGGTACTGGGGAGCTAAACCATTTAGTGCTTTTGATGATGGAGAACAGATACTAGCCAACAGAAGACAGGTCAGGATTCCACAGATAAGTAGATGAGTCTACAGGTAAGGGGTCTGACGAACTTATCATAGACAAGACCAGACCATGAGGTGAAGGGAACAGTGCCCTATAAATGGCATGTTGATGAGGGTGCACAGGTGCAGGGAATCTGTGTTCAGGTGATGGCTGACTGAGTGCAGGTGGACCAGGAGGGATGCTGGGAAATGTAGTACTGATGGGTACTGAGTAATTGACTGTGCTGGTGACTGTGACAGCAGGAATATGTAAAAGAATGGTATATGGGGTAAAAGGTGTCCCTGCTGTTGGGGCTAAAGGCACAATAATAAGCATGATAATAATAGGCTGGCTAACTTTTCCGGTTGTTGACATGAAATGGTAAGATTCAGCTGGTAATTAAAATATATTAGGTTGGGTGTCCACCTTAGAGATAATCACTGTTATAATAAAACCATCATATTTAAAAATATTATATGAATCATATTATATATTAAAATATATTTATTGGTACTACTGTAAAGCTATATTAAATTATTATGGGACCTCATTCAATGCTTTCAGGATCTTTACTTTTTTAAAATAATATTGTTTCTGTATTTTTTAAATAAACATTTTATTGACAGAATATTTATTGAACAAAAATGAATTATTTTATTTATCAAAATAAACCGAAAATAGTACAAAATTTGCTCAAGTAATTGTGTTGAACAAGTATTAACTTAACATTATTAAAAGCCTATTATTTTAGCTAAAATATTTGTGTAAATAATTTGTAAATATTTTTTTTTGTGCACTATGGGAGTAGTGAAAAGCATATTTTTCTTAAGGTGTGCCTTTAGCCCCATTGTACCCTACTATTAGCTGACTACAATTCTTAAAGGGATAGTTCAGCTAAAAATGAAAATTCTGTCATCAGTTACCACCCTGCCATTCTAAACCCATAAGACTTTTCTTTGTCAAACACAAATGAAGACATTTCTTGACCATACTTGCTTGTGAGAACAAACCTCAGTGGTTCTAATGCGTCAAGCAAGCATGTTTGAGCTTTCACTGACCATATTTAATGTGCTCTATGCATATATCACTGTTTTTGTGTGAATAAAAGCCTAAACTACAGTGGGGAAAATAATTATTTGATCCCCTGCCGATTTTGTTAGTTTGTCCACTTATAAAGAAATGAGGGGTCTATAATTTTTACGGTAGGTTTATTTATATGGATAGAGACAGAATATCAAACAAAAAATCCAGAAAAAACACATTATATAAAGGTTATAAATTGATTTGCAAAACATGACTTAGTACTTGGTGGAGAAACCCTTGTTGGCAAGCACAGAGGTAAGACATTTCTTGTACAAACCCGATTCCAAAAAAGTTGGGACACTGTACAAATTGTGAATAAAAAAGGAATGCAATAATTTACAAATCTCATAAACTTATATTTTATTCACAATAGAATATAGATAACATATCAAATGTTGAAAGTGAGACATTTTCAAATGTCATGCCAAATATTGGCTCATTTTGGATTTCATGAGAGCTACATATTCCAAAAAAGTTGGGACAGGTAGCGATAAGAGGCCAGAAAAGTTAAATGTACATATAAGGAACAGCTGGAGGACCAATTTGCAACTTATTAGGTCAATTGGCAACATGATTGGGTGTAAAAAGAGCCTCTCAGAGTGGCAGTGTCTCTCAGAAGTCAAGATTGGCAGTGAATCACCAATTCCCCCAATGCTGCGGCAAAAAATAGTGGAGCAATATCAGAAAGGAGTTTCTCAGAGAAACACTGCAAAGAGTTTGAAGTTATCATCATCTACAGTGCATAATATCATCCAAAGATTCAGAGAATCTGGAACAATCTCTGTGCGTAAGGGTGAAGGCCGGAAAACCATACTGGATGCCCGTGATCTTCGGGCCCTTAGACGGCACTGCATCACATACAGGAATGCTACTGTAATGGAAATCACAACATGGGCTCAGGAATACTTCCAGAAAACATTGTCGTTGAACACAATCCACCGTGCCATTCGCCGTTGCCGGCTAAAACTCTATAGGTCAAAAAAGAAGCCATATCTAAACATGATCCAGAAGTGCAGGCGTTTTCTCTGGGCCAAGGCTCATTTAAAATGGACTGTGGCAAAGTGGAAAACTGTTCTGTGGTCAGACGAATCAAAATTTGAAGTTCTTTTTGGAAAACTAGGACGCCACGTCATCCGGACTAAAGAGGACAAGGACAACCCAAGTTGTTATCAGCGCTCAGTTCAGAAGCCTACATCTCTGATGGTATGAGGTTGCATGAGTGCGTGTGGCATGGGCAGCTTACACATCTGGAAAGGCACCATCAGTGCTGAAAGGTATATCCAAGTTCTAGAACAACATATGCTCCCATCCAGACATCGTCTCTTTCAGGGAAGACCTTGCATTTTCCAACATGACAATGCCATACTGCATCAATTACAACATCATGGCTGTGTAGAAGAAGGATCCGGGTACTGAAATGGCCAGCCTGCAGTCCAGGTCTTTCACCCATAGAAAACATTTGGCGCATCATAAAGAGGAAGATGCGACAAAGAAGACCTAAGACAGTTGAGCAACTAGAAGCCTGTATGAGACAAGAATGGGACAACTTTCCTATTCCTAAACTTGAGCAACTTGTCTCCTCAGTCCCCAGACGTTTGCAGACTGTTATAAAAAGAAGAGGTGATGCCACACAGTGGTAAACATGGCCTTGTCCCAACTTTTTTGAGATGTGTTGATGCCATTAAATTTAAAATCAACTTATTTTTCCCTTAAAATGATACATTTTCTCAGTTTAAACATTTGATATGTCATCTATGTTGTATTCTGAATAAAATATTGAAATTTGAAACTTCCACATCATTGCATTCCTTTTTTATTCACAATTTGTACAGTGTCCCAACTTTTTTGGAATCGGGTTTGTAGTTGGTTACCAGGTTTGCACACATCTCAGGAGGGATTTTGGTCCACTCCTCTTTACAGATTCTCTCTAAAGCCTTAAGGTTTCTTGGCTGTCACTTGGCAACTCGAAGTTTCAGCTCCCTCCACAGATTTTCTGTAGGATTAAGGTCTGGAGACTGGCTAGACCACTCCATGACCTTAATGTGCTTCTTCTTGAGCCACTCCTTTGTTGCTTTGGCGGAATGTTTTGGGTCATTGTCATGCTGGAAGAACCATCCACGACCCATCTTCAGTGTTCTGGCTGAGGGAAGGAGGTTTTCGTCTAAGATTTTACGGTACATGGACCCATCCACCGGCCCCTAAATGCAATGATGTCGTCCTGTACCCTTAGCAGTGAAACAGCCCCAAAGCATAATGTTTCAAACTCCATGCTTGACTGTAGGGATGGTGTTCTTGGGGTCATAGTCAGCATTTCTCTACCTCCAAACACGGTCATTTGAGTTGATGCCAAAGAGCTCAGTTCTGGGCTGATCCCTCACCTTTCTCAGCATCATCCTTACCCCATGTGGTGAGATCTTGCATGGAGCTCCAGACCGAGGGCGATTGATGGTTATTTTGTATTTCTTCCATTTCAGAATAATCGCACAAACAGTCTCCTTCTCACCAAGCTTCAAGGTCTTGTAGCCCCTTCCAGCCTTGTGCAGGTCTACAATCTGACATCCTTTGACAGCTCTTTCGTCTTGCCCATGGTGGTGGAGAGATCTGAATGGAAGATACAGATTCTTTGGACAGGTATCTTTTATACACATAACGAGCTGACATTAGCAGTACTTTCTTAAAGTGACGGGACTAATCTGTGTTCGACATGAGCACATAAACAGTCTGTAGGAGGCAGAATTCTTGCTGGTTGGTAGGGGATCAAATACGTATTTCACTTGATCAAATGCTAATCAATTTATAACCTTTATATAATGTGTTTTTTTCTGGATTTTTAGGTTGATATTATGTCGCTAAACATTAAAATAAACCTACCATAAGAAATTATAGATTCCTAATTTCTTTGTAAGTGGGCAAACTTACAAAATTAGCAGGGGATCAAATAATTGTTTTCCCCACTGTAAAAGAATAACAAAAGAAAATTAAATGCTAACAGAATTTTTCATTTTTGGTTGAATTAACCCCTTTATTTTTTTTAATATTCACTGTATCCATGGCAATGCTTTATATCACTAAAACCGGGAAACTGAAACTAAAGTTCAGTTAGTACATTTACTAACTGAAAGTTAACATGAAACTAAAGTTGCGATAGTCTCTACTCTCCTGCTGTGACATAGGCTACATAATATACCATTGAAATGGCTTCTTGACTTCAACAAGAAAAATTTAGGCAGGGACTTGATTTTGTTCATTGCGAACTGATTAGATCATTGGATCATTGTCATTTGCTATAGACCTTTTGTGCCAGAGAAACAAGTACGCAGCCATCTTTAGAATTATGTCTTTTAACTTAGGTTTTTGCGGTAGCTCTGTATATTTCTATGGCATCACTGTCGAGGAGTATTAGCTGGTGAAGTGGATTTACTTAGGCCTATTGTAGAGTTAACGAAAGTCAGGGGCGCCTGCAGGATTTTATATCAGGGTACGCACAGAACTAGTACCCGTGGTAGGAATCGCATTCCGGGGGGAGAAATGGGAACGCGGGGGCACCTACAATGCGACCGCAAAGGGCACTTTCACTTTCGCGATCAAAGTGCACGCCACTGATAAGCACTGTAAATGCAGTATTACAGTATATACATACCAATTAAATGCGCAGGTCTCCTCTCGTGCGTCCTCCCCACTGCGTCGCTGGTTGAGGCAATAATCACTTTTGTTTCGCTTTCAGATATCTCTTTTATAGATGCCATCAATGCTTTTACCTTTCTAGATGTAATTACCGAAATCAAAACAGTCCATAAACTATATCCTCACGAAAACTTAAATCAATCCAGCTCGCGCGTCAACCTGAGAGATCAGCCTCCTTACCTTAAAGTGTTACAATTTCTCGGTTTCTGAATGGACGGTTTGGCTTGATTGACAAATGCTAACGTTCGGGCATGATTTATATACCATCGACCTGTCCTAAAACCTTAGCATGCTTTGATCGATTGTTTGGAGATCGCGTGTTTCTCCTTTCGAGAGCGCATTTCCTGTTCACATCCGCGACAAAACAGTTGATTATTTACAAACGAAAGCTCACAGAAAATGGTCTCATTTGAAAGAAAATATCCTAAGCTAAAAGATGATATAGTGTGACTGATTGAAGCAGCCCTTATCGAAAGTGCGGGGGTCGATTTCTGTCTTTTCAAAACTGCGGGGGTCCTGACCCCCCTGTCCCCCGTGTCAACGGCGCGCCTGTTGAACCCAGAACACTACGAAGTTCAATCCATTTACTAACATTTTAAATAGCCTATATAACAAAAAAATATATTACATTGTCATATGTTCTGTCCTATAACCGGTAAAACAATAAAATAACAGCACAATTTACTTGCCTTAAACAACTCAGAAGGTAATATTAGTATTAGGCTATTATAATTATTGTTCCCTTTCGAAAGGGAACTTAACTCTGCGTTTACCACTATGGGGAACCGTCACTCGTGACAGGTGTCCGAAATGCCAAAGAATCACACCACTCCAATCCTATTGGCCAGCGACAGCCAATGACGTAATCATGGCGCAAACCCGGAAGTATAAAGGGGGCGCCCGAGGAAGCAGTCAACATCTTTCGGGACTGTCTTGTCTATGCCATTGTTTTCTTCTCGGGTAAGGAACTACTCTGCAACATGTCTGACAAACGTTTCAGGAAGTGTGCTGATCCTTGTCCCAGGTTTCTAACACCAGAGGACTCACACAACCTGTACGTTTTCTGTTTGGGCGAGGAGTACGCGCGGACAGTGCTCGAGGCTCCAGTGAGCCTTCCATTCCTTCCCGATCTACATTCTGAGATCGAGAAGGCATGGAAGAACCCGTACTCGGCCCGAATTCATCGTCATCAGCGGGCTATTTTTACTGATGTTGAGGGATTGGGCCAGCATGGGTACATGTCGATGCCACCTGTTGATGAGACGTTTGCAAACTATCTCGCTACAGGGAATGCACCGACACTGAGAGCTCCGGTCCTGCCATCCAAAGCGCTGAAAATGACATCACGCTTGGATGGCAGGGCTTACGCCGCTGCAGGTCAGTGGCACTATGGCAGTGCTGCAAGCTTACCAGGCTGACCTGCTTAAGGATCTGGACCAGGGGCAGGGTCTGTCCACTGAGGCGGTGGCAGAGCTGCGCCGCACCACGGATCTTGCTCTGAGGGCCACCAAGCAGACGGCCACCTCGATCGGCAGGTCAATGGCATCCATGGTGGCCACAGAGCGACATCTGTGGTTGAACTGTGTGGACATCGGGGAGAAAGAGAAGAACTTTCTCCTCTATGCCCCGGTATCACCTACTGAGCTTTTCGGTACCTCCGTCGAGGGGGTGGTTGAAAAGTTCAGGGAGGCGAGGGTGCGCTCTGCAGAATTTAGATCTTGTATCCTGCTCAGATCCAGCTCTGGGCCCAAACAGCCGAGAGGTCCGGGCCCGTCTCGAGTCGAGGCTCAGAGATAGGCCCAGAAATCCAGTGTCGCCGCTCGTGCGCCTCCTCCTCCTCGGAGTAAGTCGCAGAGACGGCGGGATGCAAGGAGGAAGAAGCAGGACCTGAGGGAGGTGATCGATCATAGGCGCCAGCAGCGCCTGTGATCGATCTCCTCTCTCTCGCGGGGCATTACAGTTTGCCCTCGCTCTTTCTTCTTCCTCCTCCTCCCGGGAGCATTGAAAACATCTATGTGCTCAGGCTTTTGACAGTCAGGCTGACGGTCGGGCCCATGATGAATATTTTTCTGAAGGCCCGCCTTCTGGCTTGATAGTGAAAAGTACTTTTAGGCTTAAAAGAACTTTGGAATTTATCCTTCTTCATACAAAGAAAGGAAGGGAAATCTTCGTTCTACGAGCCGCAGGAGGTAAGCTGCGTATTTTTTATTTTTAAAAAGTTTAGACCTTGTTTTTCCTGTATAGTTTTCCTGAGCATATAGTCAGTAAATTAGAAGGGGTTATTTTGGGCAAAAATAACTGAATCACTAGGCTGGGCTAGTTTCTCGCAGGCCGTGTTTTGGCCGCTAGGTTTAGCCCCCTGTGTTAAGTGCAGCTTCTCAGTTATATTATAGTCTTGTGTGAGTTTGCACTCGTTATTTCAGTTATTTGTATGCAGGTCGGCCTTTTTCGGCCGCCTGACACTGTTGGCTTGTAGTGCTTCATTTTTCTCTTCATGTTTGAAGGATGCAAAGTGAAGCCCAAGCCTGCTAGGCCTTAGCTAGCGGCTAGGCTAGAGCTAGGTTAGATGTTTGTTTGTTACATCACCCTTATTTTGCTATCCCCTTTCAGGTTGTATAGTTCCTAGTTCTGGCCGCCTCCCGAGGGAGATGCTGGCCGTATGCACATTTCCCCTTCAATATATGTAGGTGCTATGGCTAGGGTTAACAGCTAAGGTTATAGGCTGTTGCTAGCCTTCTTGGTGTTGTTTCCCCCAGGTGGTAGTTGCAGTGTTGCTAGGCCCTGTTTTTTAGAACCTGTCATGCTTATATGTTTCCGCATGAGCCCCTTGAAAATGTATTCAAGTTGAGTATACGATGCTAAATGATTTTAGCTCTCGTTCTCAAGGGTTCATCACAGATCTTGGTTCTGTTGTTAAAAGCTGTGAAACATTTATCCTTTTTGGATAGCATGTATTACAAAGCATTTTATTTTGCTTTGGGTTCTAAGCCGCAGCCCTACATATCTTAGAGTATGTGAGCTTACTCTAGTGCTGCCACAGGTTATCACCTGTCTCTGGATAGTAGGCTTGGGTTAGCCTCTATCTAAGTGTGTGGTGTTTTATTGTACTGCCTCGGTTAGGGTTTGTGTTTCACTGAGTGCATCACCTGTTGGATTGCACACTCAGGTTGAGTGTAGACAGTCTTATTCTGCTTAGAATAGATATGGACTTTGTTCACTCCCGGTTGATCTTGACCACAGCAACTGTTTTACATTTACTGTTAGATTGTTGGCTCTTTTGTTAGTAGCCTCTCTTCCAAGTACAGCTTTGTCTTGGACGCTGTTGGTTTACGATCACGAGTTTGCTCACGGATCTTTGCACTGCCTCAGGCTTATGCGCATGTTGTTTAAGGTGGTAGGCCTTGTGGGCCTCCTTTAGACCATGGTAGCATATGTTTTTTGTACCATGTACATTTGCCTGTTGGAATGTGTAGGCTTAGCTCAGGTTGTGTAGCTAGTTACCCCAACCAGCTTGTTGGGTCTAGAGCTGGTCCCCTTTGAGCTTGGTCCCATTTTATGACCATTGGCTGGCGCCACATGGTGCTAAAAGTAGTAGGCCATCCCAGGTCTCCTTCATGTTGGCAGGGTTGGGTTGGTTATATTTGCACTCATTCCATGGTTGAGTCTTGAGTTTTCTGACTTACACCGCCGGCCACGCCCACCTCTCTAAGAGTGGGCCCTAGGTCAGGCCTCTCTTAAGTGCTGTGTGTCTACTCTTATCCAAATGTTAGTTGTTTGTGAGTACTTGGCCTGCTGGCTGGTTTAGTCACGAAGTTACCATTGGCTGGTGCCATATGTTCATAAGGTTGAAGGCCCCAGTAGGGCCTCCCTTCAGTTTGCATGTTGGCACAGTTTGCGTTGGTTTCTATTTGACTCATCACCATGGATGGGTCATGATTGCCACTAGCTGACGCCATGTGTTTACGAGTCGTAGGCCTTTTAGGCCTCCTATGTATCACGTTGGAGCTTAGCTTTGTACTCCTCTTGCTTAGAGAGTAAAAGGTGCTTTTACTGAGTACATGTTCTGAGTGGCTTGCCTCTCAGGGTAAGTTCTTATGTTAAAACCAGCTGTTTGTTCGGTTTTATGCCTTGAGCTTGGTCTCCTTTAGCTCTAGTAGAGCTAAGTAGTTACCTTGTTTTTTACTTGGTTCTATTTTGCTCCTAGAACTTTAGTGGCCGCTAGCTGACACCGCGTATGACGGGTAGGCCCTCGGGGCCTCCTTTAGGAACATGCTGGCTTATAACTTTTTGTGTTTTCTTTAATATTTTTACTGAAGACAGTAAAAAGGGATTTATGTCGCTGGCAGGCCAGGGCTCCAGCTGACTCATTAACCTCCTTTGTAGTCGGTTTGTTTTGCCTGAAGCTTGATAACACTGCCACGAGCTGATGCCACGTGTCTGCTGAGGTTATAGGCCCACAGGGCCTTCTTTAGCACGTGATGGCTTACGCTGTACTCCCCTTATTTTAAGGGTAAAAGGTTCTTTTACCGAGTACACTGCTCGCTGGATTGTGTTGGGATAGACTGTTCGTGGGCACCCACAGTAGCTTTATTGCATGGTTGGTCGTGCGCTACAGCATGTTTGTTTTTAGGCGAGTGGCTTTTTTCCCTGAAATACCACCATGCGATTTATGTCTCTGGTGTGATTTTAGTTCTTCTTTTAGAACTTCAGTTATGTTGTAGGCCCTTTTTCTGGCCTCCATAAATATGTGCCTACAGTATGGTATATCCGTTAGGTTAAGCTTCTACTTCCCTTTGGGTTGACTTTGTAATTGTGCTTAGCTCCCTAAGCTGGTCATTGGTTGTAGACTTCGATGAAGTCTCCCGCTGAGACCAGCCCCCAGGCTGGTTTGTGCTCCCCTGTTCCAGGGTTTTTTTTAATGCACAGCCTCCTCAAGTGCTTTGGTCAGACACTGAGTAGATCCCAGGATGAGCGGATTTTACTCCCCTTAATACGAGGGTTTATAGCACTCAGCTGAGTTCTGCTCTCCGGGATGCCCATCTCTGCGCGTGGGTTTGAGTTGCTTACTGCTCTTTCGCAGTCGCTCTTACTTGCTCTCTTCTCTGAAGAATGCGTTATGGAGATTCTGTGTAACAGACAGGGCTGGCCCAGACTAAATTTGGCCTTCGCCAAGTTAGTACGGCTTCCCTGGTGGCGCTGAGGGTGACTTTGTTCCGCTCTAGTGACTGGCCGGGGTTCCTTTTGGTTTCCTGGCCACATTCCCTTTAAGGGACCACTTTCCACGGAATGCTGGTCCCAGATGCCCTGAGCAGCCTTGGAAGGCTTTCTGCAGAAGGCCTCTTTTAGGCTCAGCTTGGGCTGTTGGCCGTAGGGAATGCTGTCACTGACAGCCTTGCGTGACCCGAGGGGGAGTTTCTCCCGGCGTTTCTCTGGAAACTGCTGGACGTTTGTCTAGTCATTTGGCATGCACTCTCCTTAGCATGGCGGCGTGGGTATATCGTTCCCCATAGCGGTAAACACAGAGTTGAGTTCCCTTTCGAAAGGGAACGTCTCTTGTCGCCGGCCAATAGGATTGGAGTGGTGTGATTCTTTGGCATTTCGGACACCTGTCACGAGTGACGGTTCCCCATAGCGGTAAACGCAGAGTCCTGTTCCCTGTTCTCAGGGAACCATGGTTACATACGTAACCTGAGAAGTTTTTTTTTTTTTTTTGTTACATTTAATTTATTGCCACACTTTAATATGTAATTATATTATCAGAAAACTGAACTCATTTAGCGTCGTCAGGCTTTTATTTGTGCTTAATGGATAAAACAACGGTGCTGTGCACTTGGGTTTATGGCTGCTGTAAATTTTACCCATCACAAGATGGCACTGTTTTCGACACTCTTAATACTCTGAAACTTTTCCCGAAACATTCAGAGAAAAGCTTCAAATATTTAAGAGGTTTCATTTCTCCATTCCTACTCAATAGTTTTAGGCCTTTTGCAAATGTTTCAATCAAGTTTAGCTGTTTTAGAGAGCATTTAAACATGTTGAGCTTGTTTTGTTAAATCTGTAGTAATATTTTTTATGTGTGGAAAAAGTGACGAAACTAAACTATCCAGTCAGATTTCTTTTCACCCATATCCCCCACGCCCACCCATGCACGCACATAAACACATTTGACTTTACAACACACAAACGCACACCTTTATTTATTCTCATTCTCTCTTGCGTTCTTAATACGTCATGAGTGTACACAGAAAGATTTTAATAATCAATTTAAAAATTATGTAAAAAATAAAAATGGCATTAATTAGTGCCCTCTCATGGTACGCACAGTGCGTACAGCCGTACGGCTGCAGGCGCCACTGACGAAAGTTATAATGATCAATGTAATGTTTGAAGCGGATGTCATAACGAATGTCTGTAGCCCAGGAATATTTAAAAACGAGCAGTTCATTTATAAATCCGTAAGATCTTACCTCCATGCTGTGGAATTACAAACCGGAAGACAGAACACAACGAGCGCAGCGCTGAAAATGGGCGGGGCTACCCCAGATAGCAACAGACTCCAGGGCGAATCCGCCTTCAAGTCGCCTGCTCCGCTGTACGCTCAGATTCAATTCGGCAACGCGCACAGAATATGCCCCGCCTCCGCACAACGCACTGTCAACTCGCGGACTCGTCTATTTTATTTTTTTACTGAGTCTATTTTTATTTACATTTGACAATTCTCTACCTCATGTAATGTTGTTTCAGATCATTATTTCATACCATATTAATTCATATTAAGATACTGTGTGTGTGTGTGTGTGTGTGTGTGTGTGTGTGTGTTCTGTTGCAGCTTACAACTCATTCAAGTGCCACCAGTGTGTTTTTGGAGTATTTCTTCTTTCTATTTCATCTTTCGTCTGAGGTAAGTAAGATTAAAAACTGTTTTAAACTTGATTTTGTCAAATACTGATAATGGTCCACAACTACAGCTTTTAACATGTAATAAATGTGCCATTTTAAAAGATTCATACCTATAATTTATGGGTAAAAATTTAAAGGGTTAGTTCACCCAAAAATGAAAATTCTGTCATTTATTAATTACCCTCATGCCGTTCTACACCCATAAGACCTTCGTTAATCTTGGGAACACAAATTAAGATATTTTTGTTGAAATCCGATGGCTCCATGAGGCCTGCATAGGGAGCAATGACATTTCCTCTCTCAAGATCCATTAATGTACTAAAAACACATCTAAATCAGTTCATGTGAGTACAGTGGTTCAATATTAATATTATAAAGCGACGAGAATATTTTTGGTGTGCCAAAAAAACAAAATAACGACCTATTTAGTGATGGCCGATTTCAAAACACTGCTTCAGGAAGCATCAGAGCACAATGAATCAGAGTGTCGAATCAGCTGTTCAGAGCGCCAAAGTCAGGTGATTTCAGCCGTTGGCAGTTTGACACGCGATCCGAATCATGATTCGATACACTGATTCATAACGCTCCGAAGCTTCATGAATGTACTAAAAACATATTTAAAACAGTTCATGTGAGTTCAGTGGTTCAATCTTAATATTATAAAGTGACAAAAACACTTTTTGTGCGGCAAAAAAACAAAATAACAACTTTTCAACAATGTAGTGATTTAGCTGATTTCAAAACACTGCTTCGGATCTTTACGAATCGAATCAGTGACTCGGATCTCCTATCAAACGGCTAAACTGCTGAAATCACGTGACATTGGCGCTCCGAGTCACTGATTCGATTGGTAAAGCTCCAAAGCAGTGTTTTGAAATCGGCCCATCACTATATTGTTGAAAAGTCGTTTTGTTTTTTTGGTGCACAATAATTCTCGTTGCTTTACAATATTAAGGTAGAACCACTGAACTCACATTAAATATGTTTTTAGTACCTTTATGGATCTTGAGAGAGGAAATGTCATTGCTGTGAATGCAGGCCTCACGGAGCCATCGGATTTAATCAGAATATCTTAATTTGTGTTCCGAAGATGAACAAAGGTCTTACGGGTGTAGAACAACATGAGGGTGAGTAAATAATGACAGAATTTTCATTTTTGGGTGAACTAACCCTTTAATATATAAGAAATTGACAGGATTTTTGTTACATTTTAGATTTCTTCCCTTGCAACTGTTGGGGGCCATGACACAAAACGTGTCACATGGAACATCCTTTCCCGCATGTTCTGTGATGATGTTGGGAGGAGGATCAACTAGAAGGGCGTGAATGGTAAAAAAGCATTCAACCAGATGGAGTTTAAGAAGTTCCTCCTGTGTAAGTAAATGTAATAAATATTTTCAGTATATGCATGACTCGTCATAGACATAAACATAGACATAAGAGAGAAGTAGCTCCGGCTATAATGTTCTTCCGCAAGATGCATGCAGTTCTGTTTATTAACCACTAGAGTAGGGCTGGGCAATATGGCAAAAATGTAATCTCGATAATTTTTTCCCATATCGATCGATAATGATATATATTTTGATATATAAACTGTTAATGCTACCAACTTTAAAAGAGTATCCCAACTTTGACTGAAGCCACAAAAATTCGAGGGTTTATTAATTACATTTTAAAGGTATAATTTATTAACAACAGACTACACATTTGGCCTTAAAAAATTAAGACAACTTACTAACTTAGCGTGTGACTTTTACATTTACTTGTTCACACTGCTCAGACATTCTACAACCTGACAAACACCGATTAAACATGTTCAGTCGGGTGAAAACAGACTCCAACAAATGCCAACAGACGCCAACAGGGGTATCACACCTATCCAACAAACTCCAACAGACGAGTTTGTTGGCGTTTGTCGGTGCGGTGTGAATAGCCTTAGAACGCACAACAGCGCTCTTTGTGAAATATCCACTGCATCTCTGCAGCGCTCATGGGAATGTCAGCGGGAGTAAACAGTTCTGATGCACACATAACGAGCAGGTACGAAACACGTAGGGCGAGGGGAGATTTTCCACTAGTTAATCGATCGCGGATGGTTTCATTATCTTTCATTATCTTTATCTTATCGGATACAAAAGTCTGAGAGGATAAAAGTAATAAAAGCATAAATGTGTCTCCAAATATACTTGGGCGGCCGTTAATATACCTGGGCGGCCTGCCCAAGTAAAGTCCATTGGTGCGTCTCAATCAGCTCACTAGTTCAGTAGTCAGGGCACTGATCAGGGAGTCTGCCACATTCATTTACATGATATACTGATTCACGACTTAGGAAGCTAGGGAGCAGATTGAGACGCAGGGTATGTGTGGGAAGCACTGTGATGGAATAGGTTGGTTGTGTTGCCAGTCTTGTTTTTCACCGTCCGACGACATATTTTACAGATCGTTTTAATCTGCGCCTGGTCGCTTTTCAAATAACCAAACCACTTCCATATAACTGAATTCGTGCTACCTTTTTGTCGACAATTTTATTTTTGGATAATAACTCGAGGTTAGTTTTACTTTCGTCACTGCTTCCACTAATTTTTGTCGTCCTTGTGTCGAGTTTTCTTTGCAAAGTGCTGTAGGAAATTGACTTTGTTCTTTGACGTGAACGTTTAAAGCTGCATGCTGATTGGCTGTTGTCGCATATTTCTGCTGTATGATAGGCTCTTATATTAATCCATATCGAGTAAAAATGCCTAGAGCTTATCATCGTTATCAACATATTTTATCGCAATTCGATATGATATTGTTTATCGGCACAGCCCTATGCTAGAGCGCCAAAAGTTACATAGTGTACCTAATAAATGTCAGATTGTACACTTTTGTTTTAAAGGCAGTGGTTGTGTGTATCCTTTAAAAAAAAAAAAAACTGGTGGCTTCAGTGTGAATTAATTTTTTTAATGAAAATCTGCTTGTGTATTACAGGTGCTGTGAGAAAGAGCCATGTATCACGTGCCGCCACTGATGATGAAATTACAAAACACACAATACGGTGGTTCAGCCTGGCAGCTGATAGGGGAAGCTCAAGGAACCGTCCCACTGTGAGCACCCAACAGTAGAGTTTTTCAGAGTTTCATTGTTAACTTCAGTGTTTTGAAGTGTTAATTTAAAATAGCAACAGTTACAATAAAATGAAGAAGGTACAAGGTTACTATTTTAAATAAATGTTTTTATGTTTTTATTTGTTTCTATTTTTCTATTCAAAGAATCTTCAAAAAATCCAGTTTCTACAAAAAAAATTTAGCAGTACAGCTGTTAACAAAAAAATGTTGCTCAAATATTTACTCTTAATGTTGTAAAGTCTTATTTTTCATTAAATAAAAATGTTTTTGGTACGATTTATGGTTGCATTTCATTTTCTGTAATAATTCTATTCAATACCTATTAATGTACATAAATAATTAAACTATAAAAATAGTAATAGTAATTACAGACTGTAAATACATTTACAGACTATTTTTATAGTTTTATTGTAACTGGCTAAAGTTTTAAATGATTTCATCATGTTTTATTAATATTAATAAAGGCAGACATTAAATATTCAAGCTTTTATAGAGCATAGTCTATCTGATGTTGGTCCATTTAGATTTTGAATATTTCTGTGTAGCCAGTTTTGGCCAGAATACTAGTTGGAGAGTGATCTGAATGGTATCCAGACCAAATGACCCACTTAATAAACGGGTCTAGATTGGATCCGCGGCGGATCAGCTGCTTCATAAACGGGTCCAGATCGGATTCGCGGCGGATGAACTACCTTATCAGCGGACACGGGGCAGGTCCGCCCCGGATCTGATCTGGATCCACAATCCTTATCTGTTCCGGATCCGCTGCGCTGTGCAAGTGGACTCCGTTCCGGACCCGTTTTGCGGATCCGTTCCGGAGCTTGTGATACCTCCGGGGCGGATCCGTTGCGGAGTCAGTTTGCTATCTGGGACATATGTGACTGACAGGTTGTCCCGCCTTCGCCATAATAAACACGTCATCAGTGAAGAAATGTCGCTGGAAGAGGGAGGGGGAGTTATTTTAATTAAAGAAAAAAATAATGATGTGCACGGATAAATCATTTAGGCTATGAATGCTACAATATTCATAAAAAAAATAAGAATTGTCCATTTTGATTTTATGGGGACTTTAATATCTTTATCTCCGCGGACTCACTCTGCCTTGTTTCATACATACGCAAATAGCATCATCTTGCCTCTCAGTTATAGACGTAGTGAAAAGGAGAAAAAAAAAAGAAGAAAAAAAAAATTCTGCAATGATGAACGGCTGACATCATCATTATTTACCAGTAGGCTAATTAAAAAATTTGGCTGGCCTATTAGCAACATAAAAATAGATAGTTAGCCTATGTATTAAATGGTAAAACCGATGCTGAGCATGTTTGTAAACAGTGGCGTTGTTCTTCCACAACCACAGGGGCGACTCCCAAGCAGCCTTAATTTCAAGTGTGAGAAGGAAATCCTCATGATACCCAGCCATGCATACTTGCATAATTTTCTTTTCACGTGTAAGGGGGAGTAGGTTCACTGCTCGCACGCTTAAACACGTTCAAGTAGACTATGGTGGCGTGACGTTCCCGCAGAGGCAAACTTGTTCACTTGTAGAAGCCGCAGATTGATGATGAACATGCTGCACCAACTCAATTAAACTAATGCGCAGAAGAGTTTCAAACGTCTGGACCAGTTCATGTGATTGCAGAAGAGCTGAATGGGGAATGTTTGGACCTTGTCTGCGGTTGTTTTAGAAAATGGTAAGTGCCTCAATTTACCTCTTTGAGAAGTTTTTTAAACATCTGGTTTCTAGAAGCGAATGACGTTGGTGAACTTAAAAAAAAAAAAAAAAACAACAACAACGAAACCTTTTCTCAGTTTCTTACATTATTATTATTGTTATTATTATTATTATATAATTCTATAGCATTTGTTGTATTCTATATTTTACATTATTATTATTATTATTTTACAAAGAATTTATTTCACAAATAATTTTTTAAATGTTAACAAACCTAAAGAATAAATCTCTAAAAATAGGAATAATAGATGTTGTGTTGTGTGCCAGATGTAATAAAGTATTTGCCTTTAATGTTAAAGTTATGTAACAATGTAAAGTTAATGTAAAATACCCTCACAGTAAACGCTCTAAGGTTTAACGTATTTGATAATTAAGCAAATGTAAAACAATTATTCTTTAAAATTTGCAGTTGCAAAATTAAATGAAATTCTATTTAAATAAATAAATAAATAAATAAAGAAATCTGTGTATATATATATATATATATATTAGTAAAATTAATGAAAATAAAAAAATGAAATGCTCTCCAGTGACTCTCATTTTGGTTGTATTGGTTGTGTCCCCCTCATCCCCCCCACCCCACACTACCCTTGTAGCCAACTTTTAAAGGGAACCACTGTGAATCCACCAATGCATTTCTTTACAAGTCCGAGCATGTGACTAGACTTGCATGTCAAAAATCTGAATTGAGACACACTGACAAGGCATATACTGACAAGGCATACTTTGAATAAAGAGAGAGGAGTAGGGCATAAGCCCAGAAATCATCAGTTGTCACAATTAGACAAGCCCAATTTCAAAGAAATCTATTGAGTTGATGTGTGTTTTTCATGCTGCAGTGAAACAATGTGGAATTGGAACTGTTCACACAGTTGGCTGATATCTAGATTAGAAGACTCATAAACTACAAGTTCAGCTGAATAATAAGGGAAAAAACTGGAATCATCTTATCCTGACAGTGTACATTGTGTACGACAAAGCACATTGCACACTCTAAAAAAATGCTGGGTTAAAAACAACCCAAGTTGGGTTAAAAATTGACAAACCCAGTGACTGGGTAGTTTTAACCCAGCAGTTGGATTAAATGTTTGCCCAAATCTGGGCAGTTTTATTTAACCCAACTATTGTTTAAAATAACTCTATGGCTAGATTAAAATGAACCCATAATAGGTTGGAAATTAAAAATCAGACACATAATTACTAGAGGCAACAATAATAATCAATAGGTGAACTTTTGATTTTAAAATTTAATAAATGTTTATTGTTTAATTATTATTCATTAAACGTATTAATAAATATTCATTTATTAAACATATTAATAAATGTTAATTTCCATCTATCTTTAGGACATCAAAAACAAGAATTCCAAAAATTATTTAAAAATCATTTAAAAGAATAGATCAGCTTTTCAATTGAGTCAAAAGTGTCAGAGGGGTCAGGAAGGCAGACTGCAAGGTCTCAAGTTAATATGGCAACCCATCAGTTAGAATGAGCTCAACAAACACTTCTCATTAATGCAGTCATGCATCATTTCACTTTTCACTGTAATCATTTGTAAGACCCAAAAGGAGCCCCAAACCTGGAAGATGTCACATTTTCTGAGTACTTACAGAAGACGTGCATCACCCATCGTGCCTGTTAATCATTTTAGCTGAGCTTGTTACTTATTCCTGCCTGTTTTGCTGTGTGTGTCATCTTTCGCTCAGCGGAGTCACTGACCGGGCCTCACATCTGCAGAAGGAATTCCATGACCAGTGAGTGTGGCGGCAGAGAGGTGCAACTTGTGTTTGGGACTGGGAGTTTTGGAGTTTGAGGGAAGTAAAAGCAGTGGGAAGGACAGACTCCATGGCACAGGAAAGGAAGAAAGGAGGGGTCCTTCCTCCGGATGGAGGCTGGGGATGGATGATCGTGGCTGGCTGCTTTGTGGTAACTGTTTGCACAAGAGCTGTTACGAGGTAAGCTTTTTGGAGCATGTATGCTGTTGCTCATACCTGTATAGAACTAGAACAGTTTGATATAGTGATAGGTGTTTTGTTTTCAGCCATAATTAAACCACAGGTTTTTAACTGACCGATTTCTTGGTGATAATCAATAGCTGAAGAATAACGTCGCTGACCAAAAATTTGTATTGAATTTAAATATTAAAAAAACAACAACACAATGCAAATATACAGGAAATATCCAATAAGAACAAACAGAGGGGAGGGAAGCAACAGACATAACAAATCAAAAGTCAGATCCATGGGGAAAAGTCTAGTGCATTTTCTCTACACAATCTCATAAACCTTCTGTCCTTAAAAATGTCTTGATTTGTTCCTCAAATGGGTTTAACCCAAAAAGTACATACACTTGTATAGTACAGTACATGAGGCTCAACAGAATGCTATATTTAGTTCATTCCACACTGAGAATTACCTAGAATGTGTCATTGGTTCACAAAGTGACAAGCGCTATCTGGTGTTTCTGCTGCAGCCTTTGAGGTCAGGTTACATTTGACAGACTTGTAAACAGCTTTCAGGCGTTCACAAATGAATATAGATAACACAGTGTTGTTTTTACATATATTGGAAGAAGGAGTTTTTACTGCTTTGACTGATTAACACATCTGTGTGTTTATTTTGTGCTGTTGTGTCATTTGTTGCTACAAAAAAGGAAGACTTTACCTCTTTAACATATTACATACCTATATATAAAAAAAACTTCAATAGTTCTTTTATATTACATAATGTTAAATGGGTAAAGTCTTCCTTTTATACTGCTTTGGACAAACTGTTCCATTTAGATATTTTGAGCTCCCCCCTCAGGCAGTGAATGTGCCGAACGGACTATGCTGGTTAAGCCATTATTAATGGCTGGTTAAGCCACTATAATTCATTGTTTCATTTAAATGTACAGGTACATCATGTGAAAAGCGAGAACCTGATGAACAGGTCTGCAAAGCTGCTAATTACATTTACTAGGATGAAATTGCAGGCGGGCTAGTGAGAACAAAGCAGTTAATTTGACCTCACCTCTGAAACAAGCACTCTTTTGACCATTTCTTAAGTCCTGCTGAGATAAGTGGTGATAATCAACCCAAGGAGTACCAGATGATGAAACTCTTTTTGAGCTTAAAGTGCAGCCAGTAGTTTTCAGATGGAAAATGTGCCTTTTTAATCTCTTCTTTATCTTATGGATATTCTCTTCTCTACCCTTAACCCCTTAAAAAGCTCTTATCATCCAAGTATGTGTGTGTTATTAAAGTCAATAGTGTTTTCACACTAACTGTGGAATGGTTGACTGAATGACATCTCCTTCTTTAATGATTGATGGCCAGACACGTCTGTCTCAGTGGCAGAAGACGTGAGTTGCTGGCTGTCATACCCACACTGAGTGCTCTGACCTGAGTGACCTGCCTGGTGATCTAGTTTTGTTTGTTCAGGTGCAGAACAGGCACTGCAGAGGCTTGTGCCTCATTACCTCGTCTCAGTCTTTCATATCCAGACACCCACAATCTGTTCATTTTAACTGGCTGTGAATGTCACTGGACCTTAAAGCATGTTTGTTAGGCTGAAATGTCACAATACGGTCCTTTAAAGACCACAGACTTGGTTTATGTGGTTTGTGTTCTGTCTGATCAGAGTTGTTTTGTAATTTTCTCTTTTCCAGATGCATCTCCATATTCTTCGTTGAGTTTCAAATGCACTTTGCAAGAGATTACTCTGGGACAGCATGGATTCATTCATTAGTGGACTGCACAACCATGCTGTGTGGTAATGATCATACTGACACTAAAGCCATCACACATTGGCGTATCACAATCATCATCATTGGCTGGTCTGAAAAAGGGTTTCCATCTGCAGAACTTAGTTACAAAATGTTTGCACATCTGAGACAATACTGTTGCGTAAGAAACTAAGAAAGACCTGCAGTCTGTGGGAGTTCTCTTGAAGTCAGCAACACACAGCGAACATCTTGAGAGGACATGCCAGTGTTGCAAGTTTGACCCAAAAAAACAGGCCTGTTTGAATTCCTTACACCCGGTGATGTCTGCTGTTGACAGTACAGCAATCTTAAGAATTACATTGCTAAGGAAAGGCCATCTTTAGGCTGCTGACTAGTAAACAAAAGACGTAAGAAATGCTGTTTTTACAAAAAGCTTTCCATGGCTGACATGTTCTTTTTTTACCACAAGGCTGATTTGTTTATGGGGCCATGCTGTTCAGAGGTTTCTGTAAGCACACAGTTGCAAATCATATATGTTGTAATATGTTGTCATGTAATATGAGAGAGCAGCTTTCCCCCTTATTAACAAAAGAATTTGATTATCGCAAAAACAATTAGGGAATAAAGCATTTCCACCTGTTCCATTCATGTGTTCAAGATAACAAAATTTATACTTCTGGGAAAATTGGCAAAAAAAAAAAAAAGAAGAAGAAGTAGGAAGAAAATAGGAGCAATGTTTTTTGTTTTGTTTTTTTTGTTTGTTTGTTTTTTGTTTTGTTGTTTTTTTTTGGGGGGGGGGTCGAGATATGAAGTGGTTATATTTTAACACATTTATAATGCAGAACAACCGCACCCCCAGCCCAACCACACCCCTCCACACAAATTCAAAATAAATGGTGAAATTATAATAGCATTTCTTATTCTGAATTATATTCAGAAATATTCTGACATATTCCTCAAGGTTTTACTTTTACTGCTGTCCACCTTACTAACTTGAATTACTACAATGTCTGACACTTCAGTATAAATAGAAAAATAAAAAATGCTCACAATTAAAACTGAAAATGCTAAAACTTGACCAGTAAATCATTTTATAATGTCTAAATATATACCTAAATGCATAATGAAGAAAAAAGAAAAAAGAAAAGAAAAAAACTGAAGAAAATGACCCAGGGGAACAGTTCATTTGCTCCAAATCAAGCTATAAGGCACTTGATTTAGAGCACACAGATGAAAAGATCTGGGTCTGTATTCACAAAACATTTTATCTTACCAAGAGTTCTCCTAAATGGCAGTAAAAGTTCTTAGCTAAGAGTTTTCTCTTATAACCTATTCACAAAACTGCTGAGACCAACTTTTACTAAGGAATAGAGAGAAGTCTTAAGCTAAGAGTAAGGGTGGGGTTTGACCTCGTTGCTATGGACTATGCACACAGTGATTGGCTGACGGGGAGGAGTCTCTGTCAGCGATTTAATCATAGAAATATTGTAGAATGAGGTATCATGTTTCCATATCCAATTAAAACTTCTAAAATACAAATGTTGCCATATTCAAATAAAGATTTTAAAATAAAAATGTTGCCATATTCAATTAAAGATTTTAAAATAAAGTTTGGGAAGAGCACATTCAAACAGTCTATCTAATCAGCTCGAGAGGAGGAATATATAGACAGACGAGGACAGCAGACTCACCTATAGTTACCTTGACAGTTTTCTGCATCCCTCTGCCACCCTGCTCCTCACTCTCGGACAGGGTCCTGGGGATACGGGGAGAACTCTGGATTTGGACTTACTTCCAAGCTCAGAGCCCTCGATCCCCTTGCAGCACGCCAAATACGCCTATTATATTTTTTTTACTCTATTCGATCATTTGTAAATGTGAACTAGTGAAAACAACTGCCACAGGTAATTGGACATTATTTATTTATTTATTAAAGGTTTTTTTGGGGCGTTTTATCGTGGATTCAAATCTATAAATCAAAATCTATATTGCATTTATGAAGAAAAAGTTCAGCACCTAAGGCTCTATCACCTCATGGTGTACGGTGTCTTTAGGTGGATTAGGATTGTTTGTGATTTGGTCTTAGTGACTTAGGAGTCCTCTTGACTACTCCTAGTGTTTCACAGATTTAGGAGCTAGTTTTAGCACTAAAATGCTTTGTGAAATACTCTTAGAGCAAAAATTTAGGAGTCCTAAATTAGGACTGACACGCCCATTATTTTTAAGAGTTTCTCCTAAATCGGCAAGTTAGGAGCTACTTTTAGCCTTAAGATGTTTTGTGAATACGGCCCCTGATGAAATTATGTTTGCATGTTTGGGAGCTTGTCAAGCAGTTCCCAGGCAGTAATAGTGACCAATTATCTGAGAATTATGTAATATCTTCAAATTTGTTCAAAAATACACTACTGTTCAAAACTTTGAAGTTTCAGTAGCAAATACTCTAGTCTTCATTGTCACATGATACTTCACAGTTTATTCTAATATGCTGTTTTGGTGCTCAAGAAACATTTCTTATTGTAAGCAATGTCGAAAACATGCAGTGGTGCTGCCTAATTATGTGGAAACCATGATACTTTTTTTCCAGATTTCTTTGATGAATAGAAGTTCAAAATAACAGCTGTCACTTTACTGTCACCTTTAAAGAATTTAATGCATCCTTGCTAAATAAAAGTAATAATTTAAAAGTAAAAAGTCTTAATTTCCACACTGTAGTGTACATGGATGGAAACCTGGCTTACATTAAATATTATTTAAATATTACTTTTATCATTTTTTACATATTGTTCAGTATGACTTGCACAACATACATGTTTATTCACTTTACTTTTGTAGCTCCACTCGGAAGCCTGATTGGGAATCGGTTGTCATGCCGCATAGCTGTAATACTAGGAGGATTCCTGGCCTCAATAGGACTAGTCCTCAGCTCCTTCGCCACAAGTCTGGAATATCTTTACCTTACCCTGGGAGTGGTAACTGGTAAGACCCCTAAAACACTGACCTACAGACCCATATTCTGCACTTGGTATGTAGCAAGTTTAGCATGTTTACAGTTTTATTTTATATTCCTCTTTTTTAGGGCTTGGCTTCGCCCTTTGCTATACTCCATCTATTGCCATGGTCGGGATCTATTTCTGTGAGAGGAAGGCTTTGGCCTATGGCATTGCCATGTCTGGCAGTGGCATTGGGACCTTCATCCTGGCCCCAGTAGTACAGCTGCTAATCGAACACTATTCATGGCGTGGGGCCCTCCTCATTTTAGGGGGCTTCGTGTCTAACCTGTGTGTTTGTGGAGCTCTGTTACGGCCCATCGTTCTAAAGGAAGAGGAGGCCTGTCCTCTTCCAGTGGACTCAGAGTGTGGGTATAGCATTAAACCGCCTGCAGTAAATGGCGTTCATACAGGGAAGGCTGAAGGCGATAAATTAGAAGTGAATGCTAAACAACGCTGCCTTCAGTCCATGCAAGAATACAACTTCCTGCTCATGCCTGACTTCCTGGTGCTGGCAGGCTCTTTCCTGCTGCTGGCCAGTGGGTGCAGTCTGCCATTTGTGTACCTAGTGCCGTACGCACTGGATGTAGGTGTTGGTCATCAGCATGCTGCCTTCCTGATGTCCATACTAGGGGTCATTGACATCGTTGGAAACATCACATTTGGCTGGCTCACTGACAGAAGGTATGTTGTTTTGTGCAATGTGTTAGTATTGCATTACAGTCAAAAACAGGAATAGGTCATTTATTGACTGAGCCACATTTTGTTTGTTTTTCTTTTCTTCAGATCTATTTATCAAAAAAAAAAAAATGAAAGCACAGATTTCGTTATCCAATAAACAGCTGGGTCATTGACATGACACAGTTTCTTTGTCCAGATCTTAATACAGTGACGTTAATACACCTAATCCAAGATAAATTCTTTAATGAATTATGAATTTAAACCTTTAGAAATTTATTTAAAACCTTTAAAAGTTTAATAATAATGTTTAACCCCTTAGCATTCCTGTAAAATTTGTCTAAAACCCCTAAAAAAGGCATAGGCTATTGCATGCTGTTCTTGAACCATTTGGTCTAGGTACAGTGGAATGCTAACAGGTTAAGATGTGTATACACATCTTTGAACTTAACAGTTCAAAGGGGGTGCTAAGAAAAAAATTATGTACATCATTAACTTAATAGCTTCAATACCCTGCATTTATTGCATTTTACTTTTTAAATTTTCCATTTTACCTTAAACTATACCTTTACAAGGTCTCATTGAAAAGTGTACACAGTTACTAAGCACAGTAACCTATCAATTTTTCTTAACACCTTTATTATTACCCTATCAGCTCTTTCAACAATGGTTTATTAAAACTTCTCGACTACAGTCTCAGACATATAGGCCTATGTACGTCTACTGTAGTGGGCTAAATGAAGGAACGTGCTTGTGAATTTAAAACGAAAACAACATGGAAAAGAGCGCAGGGTGTCGGTGACGTGTTTTCATTTTCTCTTTATTTTTTCATCACCACTAGGCTAGCTAGGGTGAACGAAGTGCAAGAATTTATATTAAAATCTGTATCATTTGACGTTTATAACATGAGTGAATATTCAAAAGATCAGGGTAGCTACTCACCAATAGCAGATTACAATACAAGAGAAGAGGACAATATCTTCTGAAATATTCCGAGATGTCAAAAGTCTCTGGTCTTTTGCTTCATATTTCATTGCTCTCCAATATGATGGCTGTTGACGAGGCGCTTGATCGCTAACGCACACGTACCTGAACGTTCATTGACTCCTCCCCCAGTAAAACCGTTTATAGAGAATACGAATCTGACGTCACACCGCATTGAGTTCTGGGTAACTTCTTTGTTTATCCGCCATATTGACAGGATCGGGCAGCCTTTCCGTTATTGAGTTTAGTGCAGTAATTTGTTTTCTGTCATGATTGTGAAAAATGTCACCATTGTTTGTCATTAATGCTGCACCGATAATGGCGATAGTAACTCAGATCATCGTTCCGAGAGAAAACTGGACAATGAAAAACGTTTGCCTTTTCTACGTGTAAAAACACCAAGGGAAGCAGGTCAAGGAGATGACGAGAAGACGCCGGATGGCAAATCCTTTAGTAATGGCACTGATTAAACCCACTGCTTATCACTCAATAAAAGAATCACATTGCTAAGTGTTTTTGAAAGTTTTTGATTTTGTTTGGTTTAATAATTAACATACCTTGAATTAGCAGAACTTGAACGGGGACATTAAAATGCTTAACAAAAAAAAAAAAAAAACGCTTCATGTGGCTTAAAGACAAACACAAAATTCTATACATATCTATAAAAGCATACTGTGTGGAGCAGTGTTGCAAAGTTCATGGTTTTCCTGCGGAATTAGGCTACTTTTACACTGTTGCCGCGGGTGGTTTTTCAAGTCCGTGGGTTGAATCGACCCCTGAAATGCGATTGGGCTAGTTTTGAGGAGCAGTTGGGCGGGTTTTGTTGTGAAAACGCAATACGTTTACATGTTAAGCGGTTTCATCTCATGTAAAGAAAACGCTTAATGCAGTTAGACTGATATTAAAGAGACCAAATTCTGTATAGTTTACTAATAAAACGCTGCGCCGGTGCTATAAGCACATTTCTGGTGGGGCTATAGCCCCTGCAAGCCCCGGCCTAGCGCCACCACTGTGTATACATGTATTCAAGGTGTAAGGAAAATATGTTGGAATTTTTAAACATTCATTAAACTGAAATAATTTCTGTCAGTTAAAATTTGAAAAGGTCAAAAAGCTAAAAAAAAATAAAAAAATAAATAAAAAATCAGTTTTTAGGAAAACAGATGTCAATCGTTTGCTTCTGATCATCCTGACTAAGCCTTTCTGTATCTCTTCCAGGTGTCTGAAGAAGTACAGGAATATATGTTACATGTTTGCTGTGGGAATGGAGGGACTATGTTGTCTTTTTATCCCCCTTTTACGCACATTTGTCTTGCTGGTACCCTTCTCTGTGCTCTATGGGTACTTTGATGGAGGTTATGTTGCCCTTATTCCTGTGGTAACATCAGATGTTGTAGGGACAACATACCTCTCTTCAGCTCTCGGGGTTGTGTACTTCCTTCACGCTGTTCCCTATCTGGTCAGCCCACCCATTGGAGGTAAAAGCCACAAATTATTTTATTTTTTATTAGTTCAAAGTTCTATTATAATAAACATTATAATGGAGCTTTGTCACACTGAGTGATGAGTCAAAATTATTTTCTGTGGAAATCAACAACATGCTCAAGATTTTTTTTCTTTTATAGGTTGGTTGGTTGACACCACAGGGACTTACACAGCAACATTCTTTTTGAGTGGGTTCGCCCTGATCTCAAGCTCTCTCCTGTTGTTCTCAGTTGCCGTTATTCGCCATTGCCGGAGAAACCAAAAGAACAGCCTGAGCAAAGACCCAAAATTGGTGTCATGTGAAGGCAAACAAGTGGACTATTTTACGTCTAAAAATAAAGACTTGACAATAATTTTTCCAGCCACTTCCTAGCATTGGAATAGCAATTTTCTTCTTTTTTTTTAATTGTCTAGTTCTTTTTAATCAATTGTATGACATATTGTTATCATATATACAGTCATTAATAATGTTTAATTGAGAGAAGAAATGTTTGTGTATACATTTTTTCACATGCCTTTTGTTGACTTTTTGTTAAAAAGTATTTTATTGTCAACTACAGTAGCAGCCTTTAAAGAAAGTGGGTTACAACACATCAAGACTTACATTTTATGTATTTTCTTTGTGTTTCATATTTAATGTATCAGCATTCAGTGAGTTTGTGGGGAGGGTTTTTTTCTGTGGACAGAATTACAAAGTTAGGTTATTATACTTGAAGCTCCAGTTGTAGTACATTATTAAAGTCTGTAGAGGACAGTGCTGATCCCTAGATATCTGGACAGTCTGAGCTGCTGTTATAATTCAGATATCAAGGGTAGTACATTTGCTCATGCTCTGCAAATGGTTTGTAAAGGTCTGATATTTTTATTCAACAATGCCTTTTTTATGGTCATGAGTTGCTACAACTAAGCAGTTCTTCAACGATTCTTTAAATGAGTTTCTTGAGAATATTATGCAAGAGGCTGAAGATATATTGTTTGTATGGAGGCTACTAGGGCATGGGACTAATATATAAGCTTTAGAATTTGATGTTCAACAGTCTAAACTAAATGTTTAGTAATAGTTTTAGGTATAGTGAATTTCATCAGTTTCATTGGGTTAAAAAAATGTGACTATATAAAACCATGAAAAGTATTATAGGTAATATTCTACATATATGTAATAATCCACATATTTTCATCTCATGATTCTGCAAGTTTAAGTGATATTAGTTACTGGTAACAACAATTTTCTTAATAACAAGTAATGCACACAAAAAGCAATACAGGTTTATAAAAATGTAGTTATAATGTCTGGTGGGTTTTTTTCTATTTTTTTATTTCCATTCTTAGAAGAAAAGGTTCTATATAGAAACATAAAGGGTTCTGTCAGGTGCTTCATATATAGAAGCTTTTATGGGTTCCCATCATGGGATCATTTTACGAAATTAATTTTAATTATTTCATTTCTTCAATTCATTTTTTATTTTAATGACATTTTATGAATGAAACAACTTGTAAACATACTTTATCACAAGAAAAATTGAAATAACCTGTTAAACTTGAAAGAATTATGCAATCGTTTAAGACATTTCTCTATGGAATGTCATGACGATACTGAAAACCAAATGCATTATAAGACACCATTTCATTTAACAATAAAAGAGATTCTCCATTTTGAACAAAGATCTGGCAACATGTTTTTTGATAAATTTTTTTGTAATATTCTGTTTAGAAAGACAACCAACTTAACAGTTTTCCCCACAAGCACAGCAATATTCTAAAAATCATGATTCAATTGGGCACTAAAATTCATTCCACTGTAAATGTACGAAAAATTTGTTCTAGGCCAAACATTTTTGTTCAAGCAGAAAAGAGGGGATATGTAAGGGGATGTGATCACTTAAATGGATAAAGTGTGGCCGTGTTTATGCAAACTACCAGCTGCAGGGACTCCCTGCCTCATTTAGAATACCCAAATTCATCAACATTTAGAATGAAGGCAAGCACAAATTTATGTTCAAATGCACCTGTTTTCCTGCGCACTTAAGTAGCCTCCACAAATGAGGACCATTGTTTTTAAATCACTAATTATATACAACCCGAATTCCGGAAAAGTTGGGACGTTTTTTAAATTTGAATAAAATGAAAACTAAAAGACTTTCAAATTACCTGAGCCAATATTTTGTGCACAATAGAACATAGATAACATAACAAATGTTTAAACTGATAAATTTTTCACTTTTATCCACTAAATGAGCTCATTTCAAATTTGATGCCTGCTACAGGTCTCAAAAAAGTTGGCACGGGGGCAACAAATGGCTGAAAAAGCAATAAATTTTGAAAAGATTCAGCTGGGAGAACATCTAGCAACTAATTAAGTTAATTGATATCAGGTCTGTAACATGATTAGCTATAAAAGGGATGTCTTAGAGGCAGAGTCTCTCAGAAGTAAGGATTGTGGAAAACAATGTTCCTCAACGTCAAATTGCAAAGGCTTTGCAAATCTCATCATCTACAGTGCATAACATCATCAAAAGATTCAGAGAAACTGGAGAAATCTCTGTGCGTAAGGGACAAGGCCGAAGACCTTTATTAGATGCCCGTGGTCATCGGGCCCTCAGACGACACTGCATCACTCATCGGCATGATTGTGTCAATGACATTACTAAATGGGCCCAGGAATACTTCCAGAAACCACTGTCAGTAAACACAATCCACCGTGCCATCTGCAGATGCCAACTAAAGCTCTACCATGCAAAAAGGAAGCCATATGTGAAGCGCCGTCATGTCCTGTTGGCCAAGGCTCATTTAAAATGGACTGTTTCAAAGTGGAAAAGTGTTCTATGGTCAGACGAGTCCAAATTTGACATTCTTGTTGGAAATCACGGACGTCGTGTCCTCCAGGCTAAAGAGGAGGGAGACCTTCCAGCGTGTTATCAGCGTTCAGTTCAAAATCCAGCATCTCTGATGGTATGGGGGTGCATAAGTGCATACGGTATGGGCAGCTTGCATGTTTTGGAAGGCACTATGAATGCTGAAAGGTATATAAAGGTTTCCAGATGACATCTATTTCAGGGAAGGTCTTGTGTATTTCAGCAGGACAATGCAAAACCACATACTGCAGCTATTACAACAGCATGGCTTCGTCATAGAAGAGTCCAGGTGCTGAATTGGCCTGCCTGCAGTCCAGATCTTTCACATATAGAGAACATTTGGCGCATCATTAAACGAAAAAGATGACCACAAACTCTTCAGCAGCTGGAAACCTACAGTGCTCAGCGTAAATGAGTACACCCCCTTTGAAAAGTAACATTTTAAATAATATCTCAATGAACACAAAAACAATTTCCAAAATGTTGACAAGACTAAGTTTAATATAACATCTGTTTAACTTATAACATGAAAGTAAGGTTAATAATATCATTTAGATTACACATTTTTCAGTTTTACTCAAATTAGGGTCATGCAAAAATGAGTACACCCCACAACAAAAACTACTACATCTAGTACTTTATATGGCCTCCATGATTTTTAATGACAGCACCAAGTCTTCTAGGCATGGAATGAACAAGTTGGCAACATTTTGCAACATCTATCTTTTTCCATTTTTCAAGAAAATGACTTTTTTAGAGACTGGATGCTGGATAGAGAGTGATGCTCAACTTGTCTCTTCAGAATTCCCCATAGGTGTTCGATTGGGTTCAGATCAGGAGCCACTGAATCACTTTCACCCTGTTCTTCTTCAGAAATCCAATAGTGGCCTTAGATGTGTGTTTAGGATCATTGTCATGTTAGAAAAGTGCACGACGACCAAGGGCACGGAGTGATGGTAGCATCTTCTCTTTCAGTATAGAGCAGTACATCTGTGAATTCATGATGCCATCAATGAAATGCAGCTCCCACATAAGGACACTGCCACCACCATGTTTCACTGTAGGCACCATGCTTTTTTCTTTGTATTCATCACCTTACAGTTTTGAAGCCATCAGTTCCAAAAACACTTATCTTGGTCTCATCACTCCAGAGTACAGAGTCCAAGTAGTCTTCATCTTTATCAGCATGGGCCCTGGCAAACTCTAGGTGGGCTTTTTTGTCCCTGGGCTTTAGGAGAGGCTTCTTTCGTAGACGGCACCCATGCATGCCATTCCTCTGTAGTGTACGCCGTATTGTGTCACAGGAAATAATCACCCCAGTTTGGCTTTCTACTTCTTTAGATAATTGCAGTGAACTTGCATGCCGATTTTCTTCAACCCTTCTCATCAGAAGACACTCCTGTCAAGGTGTTCATTTCCGTGGATGACCTGGACGTCTCTGTGAGATGGTTGCAGTTCCATCTTTTTAAAATGTTTGTACCACTTTTGCTACAGTATTCTGACTGATAAGTAAAGCTTTGCTGATCTTCTTGTAGCCTTCACCTTTCTGGTGTAAAGAATTTTTTTTCTTTCTCAGGTCTTGTGACATTTCTCTTCCTTGTGGTGCCATTGCTGACAGCATGAAATGGGAAGGGGTTTTAACACCCTTTTATAGTCAACTGTCTGCTGGACACCTGTGTAATGAATAATTAGACTCACCTGTGGTTGAATTCTTGTTAAATTAGACATTTGTAGTCTAAAATTTAGCTTTGCTCCAGAGACTTTCAGTGGGGTGTACTCATTTTTGCATGACCCTAATTTGAGTAAAACTGAAAATGTTGTTCCCTAAGTTATATTATTAACCTTACTTTCATGTTATAAGTTAAACAGATGTTATATAAAACTTAGTCTTGTCAACATTTTGGAAATTGTTTTTGTGTTCATTGAGATATCGTTTAAATATCGTGTTACTTTTCAAAGGGGGTGTATTCATTTACGCTAAACACTGTATATCAGGCAAGATATGCTACACCATGCCTATCTCAGCTGTTTGATCGCAGGTAAATCCACAGTGCAAGATTAATCAGTTTTAGTACGATACAGAGCAACAGCATAACCAGTGTTCCACTCGTTATTTTCTGGATCCAGTTCCACAGCCTTCTTAAAAACTTCTACGACTCTGTCATAATATTTGCAAGAGGATTTAAGATTTAAGGGCCATCCACTCAGTTGGAAATGTTTCATTTGTTTTCTGAAGCTTCATCAGGTAACTTTCACACTCTGAGTAGTTCTTCATGTGGTAGTTTATCCAGGTTAAAATTCCATAAGTGACAATAAGAGTCTTGTCACAGTTCTTGCCAAGGTTTTCTTTAAAGGGATAGTTCACCCAAAAATGAAAATTATCCCATGATTTATTCACCCTCAAGCCATCCTAGGTGTATATGATTATCTTCTTTCAGACGAACACAATCAGAGATATATTTAAAAATATCCTTAGTCCTCCAAGGTTTATAATAGTTGTGAATGGGGGGGGGAGCACGTTTTGAATTAAAAAATAATGCATCCATCCATAAACACATAAACCCAGTGGGTTAATAAAAGCCTTCTGAAGCAAAGCGATGCGTTCGACTTGAAGCAGTGACTTCAGCTATGTTGGTGTTTGTACAAGCGTGTTAGACTCTCAGGGAGCAAAAAAACACTAATACCGATGCATTCATAGCAGTAGACAGTGTTTTCATTTGTTTTTAACGTTAGAGAAATAACAATCTAGCGTTTGAACAGAGCACATTCAGATCTTGAGGGACTTGTATGCATGCTGTGTGGTCGCTATGCTTGACTCTCTTTTGAGAGAGTAAGAGTTGAGTGCCTACAACCTGTGGTTCGGGACCCGTGGCTGCCGTTGTAGGCAGAGCATGGGAGGAGTCTGATGAGAAACCCTTTCCCTTTCATGCTAGCCACGATATTTTCATGTCAATTTCCAATCTGGAACTGATTAAGGTGGAATTGGATGCAGAATGGGATGAGGTGGATGTTATTCATAAATTTGCCCCCTCTGCTGTCCACACACATGTGAAAGTTGTACTATCACCTGAGGCAGATTTAGCTATCCTTGCCACAAAGCACACGGCCAATGAAATTGGGCGTTAATGGTTGCTATAGTCGTGGGGGTGCATTTGTAATAAGGAGGAAAAAGAAATTCTTTTTCTTGATGCTTGATGCTCAGAGCTCTGAGTCTCAGTCAACAGCTTCCAGGAGATATGTTTCTCTCTAGCGGTTCGTGGGGGGTTTGCTTTCAGGGACCTGTATGACGACAAGTGTGCTTATTGCCAGAGTGGAGTTTTGTCCACAAAATTTGTGGCTCTTTTAATTCTAGGTACTTGAGCGCGGTATGGAAGTAAGCTTAGTATTAACATTAGTATCAAGTTTAATGGCTCTCTGTGAGCCTCCTTGATAGGAGCAGTTCTGTCTGGGCGTACTCCCCCTGTTCTGAGGGTTGTCATGCTGAGTACTCCACTCCACAGAGCTCCGTTTAACATTAGTGTTAAGTTGAATGGCTTGCGGTGAGCCTCCTTGATAAGCTGATATTTGGTTGAGCGTGTTTAGTGCTCCCCTCGTTTTAGAGGGTTGTCATGCTGAGTACTCCACTCCCCATAGCTTCATTTAGCATCAAGGGTCAAGATGAATGTTTTTTGTAAGTCGCCTTGACAAGTTTGTTACGATTGAGCGTTGTTAGTACTCACCTCGTTTTATGCTTTCATGCTGAGTACTCCGCTCCCTAAGAGCTCTGTTTAACATTAGAGTCAAGCTGATTGGCTTTCTGTGAGCCCCCTTGACAAACTTAGTTACAGTTGAGCAAGTTGAGCATCCTTGACAAACTTAATTATTGCTTAGCATTGTCAGTACTCCCTTCATTTTAGATGGTCATCATGCTGATTACTTCACTCCTTAGAGCTCTGTTTAGCCTTAGTGTCATGAGGTATGGCTCCTTGTGAGCCTCCTTGACAAGCTTTGTGAGTGTTGCTAGGCCTCCATTTGTTTTAGAGAGTCATCTTGCTGAGGACTCCACTCTCCAGAGCTCCACTTGGTTAGTTTTTTTGTGTGTGGAATAGGCCTCCTCTATTTTTAGAGAGTCATCCTGTTGAGGCCTCCGTTCTTTGGAGCTCCCCTTTTAAATAGTGCAGAGAGATTGTAAGGCTCTTTTGTGAGCCTCCTTGACTACTGTCTTTAGAGTAGAGCGTTGCTAGGCCTCCTCTCATTCTTGAGAGCCTTTCTGCTGAGGCTTCTGCTCCCCTGAACTCTGCTTGAATAGTGGTATCGAGTGGCATGGCTCTCTGTGAGCCCCTTGGTAGAGTTATCTATAGTGTAGGGTGTAGTTAGGCCTCCTCTTGTTCCAGAGAGTCATCCTGCTAAGGCCTCCACTCATTAGAGATCTTTGCTACGCTGAGCTCTTATTTGGATCGAGCATGATTACTACTCCCCTTGCTTGAGAGGGGAGTAGTAATGCTGAGTTCTCCACTCCCTAGAGCTCTATGTACATTTATATCAAGTGGTAGGGCTCTTTTGCGAGCCTCCTTGATCAGTTAAGTTTGGTGAGTTGCCTCCTTGAGAAGAATAGTCTGGTGAGTTTGGCTAGTACTCCCTTCACTTTAGAGGGTCGTTATGCAGAGTACTCTGCTCCCTAGAGCTCTGCACAGTTTTAGTATGAAGTCATTAGGCTCTCTGTGAGCCTCCTTGATGTATGACTTTAGGTTGAGTTTGGAACTCCCCCCATTTAGAGGGTTGTTATGCAGAGTGCCCTGCTCCCTAGAGCCCTTTAAGCAATGTGGTCAAATTGAATGGCTCTCTGTGACCCTCCTGGGCAAGCTGTTTTCATGACAGAGCCTATGTAGTACTCCCCTTATTTGAGAGGGTTGGTATGCAGAGTGTTTCACTTCCTGGAGCTATGTACAGCAATTCCATTAAGTCAGTAGGCTTTCTTTGAGCCTCCTTGATGAGCTGTTTCAGCTAGAGCTCTGTGAATAGCTGCCGAGTTGGTTGGCCTCCTGTGGGCCCCCTTGACAAGCTGATTTAATGTTGAGCCTTGTTTGTACTCCCCTTGTTATAAAGGGTCGTTATGCTGATATATCGAGTTGAAGGACTCTCTGTGAGCCTCCTTGATAAACTTACTTCAGGTTGAGTTGGTTAGTACTCCTCTCATTTTAGAGGGTCGTTATGTAGAGTACTCTGCTCCTCTAGAACTATGTTTGGGTGCTCTGTAGGTCCTGTATAACCCTTTTCGGGCTGAGTAGAGTTACTCCCCTCGCTTGGAGGGTCGGTATGCTGTGTCTCTGCTTTCCAGGACTCCAGTCTCTGGAAACCGGTTTGGCCAGGGTCTATTTTTGTTCATGGCCATATTCTTTTAACTAGGGATGCATCGATACCGATACCAGTATCGGTATCGGCCCGATACTAAGCTCATGTACTTGTACTCGTACTTGTAAAAATACCCCCGATACCAAAGACCGATACCTCATGTGACGTAACTGTCAGAATTTTACGTGCACAGAGACACCGATGGCAGCAGCAGAAACAATGTAAGCCTCAGGGGTGTGGAAATACTTCAAAATTAATGATGACAACCCACACATTGCAAACTTACAATCACAGCTCATTATCGATTAGTGAAAGCGGGATAGGCGGGATAGGTGGAATCATGCTGAATGACACAGACCAGAAGCGCTCTCTCTTGTGCACACTCTCTCTCTTTCTTGTGCGCGATCAGTTCTCCTTGTGCCTAAATGGTCAAATGCACACATAGTTGCCAAAATGTCCATTGTGTGCAGTATCTCACATAAATACAGACCGGTTATGGCTTAAGTGGACGTAAACATTTGGGATACAGGATATATGTCAGTATCCATGGATTCGGTCTTTAATAAAACAACAAAAGATGTTAAATAAATGTATACATGTTATATAAACCTACTGTATCTGAAAAACAAGTCTCTATATTTGTTGTATTGTTTATAATTTGTGTGTAAAAAACAACAATTATATATATTGGTAATTATGCCCTTTGAAGGTTATTGGACACTGTGAAATTTTTGTTCTTTAAGTTTGTGACAAGCACATAAAAATGTATTACTTTTTTCATTAGAGTAATAATAAAGAAGCTCACTGTGCTTGGAAAACTGCAACATCACCGAAAAAAAGAAAAAAAGAAAAATTAATAAATGTATAGGCATCGGCATCGGTATCAGTATCGGCGAGTACCAGAAAAAAAATATCGGTACTCGTACTCGGTCCTTAAAAAATGGTATCGGTGCATCCCTAATTTTAATCCTTACGTACGGTTGCAGGCCAATTTGACCCATTTTGATTTTTGAGTTGTCGGAAATATCAGTTAACCTATGTTTTTTTTTTTCTTTAAATTTTGTGACTTTTTTTCATTTTTTCACGTCTCATTTTGGGGCAGTCGTGGCCTAATGGTTACAGAGTCGGACTTGTAACCCAAAGGTTGCGGTTTCGAGTCTCAGTACCGGCAGGAATTGTCGGTGGGGGGAGTGAATGTACAGTGCTATCTTTCACCCTCAATACCACGGCTGAGGTGAGACCTTTGAGCAAGACACCGAACCCCCAACTGCTCCCCTGGTGCCACAACAAAAATTGGCTGCCCACTCCTCCGGGTGTGTGTGTTTGTTCACTGTGTGCACTTGGATGGGATAAATGTAGAGCACAAATTCCGAGTATGGGACACCATTCTTGGCTACATGTCACGTTACGTCACATTGTTTTGACATATACACACAAAATTACTATTAAGTTTGTGATGTTTGCGGGTCAATTTGACCCCGATATTTTAATATTCTAAGGCAACTGTACAGACCCAAAATAATAACATTTCTTGGATATATTTTGTAATTTTAGTTTCTGAACTACTCTATTAAGATTAAAAAGGAGCTTTTCCCCCACTTATTTCAATACAGAAAAATATTGTCAGCCACATATGGTAAAAATTAGCTATTAATTATTTTTTCAATCTATCTGAAATACAATTAAAGTGCCCCTATTATGGATTTTTGAAAATTACCTTTCATGTAGTGTGAACATAGCTCTAAGAGAATGAAAACATTCTGCAGTTTTAAATCTGAAAGTGCACCGTATATAAAGTTATTGTCTCTCAAAAGTAAGAGTCGAATCAGAGGTAATTAAACGAGTCCTTTGTAAAATGAATCCCAAGCCGTTTCGCTGTGACGTCACAATGAAACATTAGCATATTGCCCGCCCACTTATTGGGCGCAGATGCCAGGGAAAATCCATTTTTTCAACAATACCACAGCAGTACAATCTTTTGTTGTGTTCCCGTTATTTTACTGACGACTGCTTCTCAAACCTAGGGGAGTTTAACGCAGGATTCACAAATATTGAGCATTATGAATCAGCGTGTCGAATCAGTGGTTCGGAGCGCCAAAGTCACGTGATTTCAGCAGTTTGGCGGTTTGACACGCGATCCGAATCATGATTCGACACGCTGATTCATTACGCTCCGAAGCTTCCAGACGCAGTGTTTTGAAATCGGCCATCACTATATAAGTCGTTATTTTGTTTTTTTTGGCGCACTAAAAATATTCTCGTCACTTTATAATATTAATATTGAGCCACTGTACTCACATGAACTGATTTAAATATGTTTTTAGTACATTAATGGATCTTGAGAGAGGAAATGTCATTGCTGGCTATGGAGGCAAAATTTGTGTTCCGAAGATTAACAAAGGTCTTACGGGTGTGGAACGGCATGAGGGTGAGAAATAAATGACATTATTTTCATTTTTGGGTGAACTAACCCTTTAAGCTCAGAGTGCTGGCAATGGCAATGGCAAAGCTTTGAGGCCACAGTGACATCTTGTGGTGTGACCGAACGAAATACAAGAGGTGTGCAGACCTGTCTTGGCAAGTCACACAGGGAATGAATGACTTAGAGATGGGCAATATGGCCAAAATCTTATATCACAGTTTAATTCATTTAATATCACAGCAACTTTATGTATACAGGGTGACCATACATAAACTTTTACCCCGCAGAAGGGCAATGAATGTGAGAAAGCAAAGTGGCAGGACAAAACACCGCTCTTCCATTCTGATTAGAACAAATAGGTTCTCCCTACTCAATGACGCACCCACTGAAAAACCTGTTGAAAGTGCCTCAGTTATTGGTGATTCTATAGTATGGAACGTGAAAATAGAGACACCAGGCAGCAACCATAGCTCAAATGTTTGCCAGGAGCCAGAGCGCCTGACATGAAAGCAAATTTAAAAGTGCTGGCTAATGCTAAACGTAAATACTCTAAGATTTTTCTTCTGACTTTGCCAGTCAGAGGTCACTAAAAATAACTTGAAAGAGATGTGTACTTGCAAGTACAATGTCACACACTGTAATATGCACTGCCCCCTCCCTGTTTGCTGGGGTGGCGAAATATATCCGCAGAATAATATAGATAGAAAATTCATAGACAGTTGGAAAAGTTTTTGGGGCAGACCTGACCCAAGATATTATTTAACTGATCCACAACTCTGGACCAGTAAGCCTGGATCACATGACAGTCCCATATCCAATGAGATATAATCTACATATATAATCATCATTGTACATATATAATCTCCTTAGCTAGAGCACATGTCTTGAAACTCATATAGCAGAAATAATGGCTACATCTGAAAACCTAGGCAGCTGACTTGTTGCCTTGCTGCCCTATTAGTCAATGTCTTGTAAGGCAGCTTCTGTGCATGAAGGCACCTCACAAAACTGATTTTGGACAGACTTCTGAGGCAGCGTAATAGTTTAATGATCTACAGCAAAATAGCGCGAGCTTTGGTGAGAACTAAACAAATATTTAATTACTACAGTAGTAATTTCTCGCTAGAAATGACATCAAAAGTGGAAAATGTTGGTCAAAAACGTACATTTACACACAAACTGACTGGCAAACGCAACTTTCGGACGCCATTTTTATTTTTCTAGCTCAACTGTCACAGAATGGAACGCACAGGATTGTGGGATATCAAAGGCAGCAAAGAATACATCTATGCCACCTTCAAAAATCTATCAGATGAAGGTATCTTAGGATACAGGAAGTGAAGCTAGCATTGGATTTGGACGTGCCTTGATGCCTTCCTACCTTGAAATGTGTCCTCCGAAGGCAGCATTTTCCAGTTTTCGGACACAGCCAATGTTAAAGTTCCCTTTAACCACTTGTTTGTTTCATTTTATGAATTAAATAATTAATTTCTAAATGTAGTTAGTTAAGAAAAAAGAATGTGGGGAAATAAGGAAATTTTTTTATATAAATAGGAATCAAAATAAAAAAATACAAGAATAAATAACGTTGACGGAAAGGATATTACATTTAAGTGTATCACTGCTACATACAATTTACCACATTGTACAAGGAGACCCACCCCCAGCATTCAACCTAAACTGGTCTGGGTCTGTGTGGCCATATCTCACCCAAGATCACCCAGCCCTTATGGTCCATAATTGGGCTGAATGTGGCTAAATGTGCCGTGCTTCAGTGCAAATTGAGCCAAATCCATACATCCAAAGCCTAGCCAAATCTGGCAACCATTACTGGGCCAGAGCTGGCTCACTTTTGGTGAGCCGCTGCCAGAACACGGTCAAGTGAGCTGACACTCAGACGCAATTGGCCCAATTGTGCTGGCTACCAGGGTATGTTAGACCCTATACCGACAGAGTCCCATATTTGAGCTTTTTTCCTCCTCAATTTATATTGCATGATATTGGCCTGCCTATGAACATGCAGAACGGGTTCAGACCGTTTCAATGCTCTCATCATGTTTCAGCCGGGCTGAGCCATTCTCTCAGTGACCTCATAGCTGGCTACGGCCATGGATACGCAAACACGCTAGCCTTCGATCTTCTTTCCAACCTCTGGTGCTTGGTTGGTGGTCAGAAGGCTCTTTTGGAGCCAAAGGACCAGGGCCACGGCAGGGAATATACTGAACCTTCACCTCTCTGAACCTTTCAACTACAGTCAACCTTTCAAATTGGTCAACAGCTATTGACCAGTCAGAATCAAGGACAGGAACTTGCCGTTTTATAAGTACACTTAACTAATGGCAAGTTGTTAGACATAGTTCTAAAACCTCAGTTTGTTATGCTCCAATGCTCCAACTAAACTGGATTTTAGCCCATTACTAACCTGATCAAAAATTTTGCGGTAACATGGACTTAATCTACTACAGTTAATAATTTCAGAGTAAGTCATAATGAATTCAAATGTAACAATTTATTATTAGTCAGGTAAATGTATCATGCCAGTTACAAAATCAAATTGAAGGTAATCAATACAAAACATCAAACGCTCAGAAATAAAGATGTCGCCGGAAATCGCTAGCTTCTCTATTGAAATGAATGGGATCGTGATGCTTTTTCACTCTGTGTCGCTGGTAGTGTGAATGCAGCTTTACTAGGAGCCTTCCATTTGAGAAGCATATCTGAATTATGCAGCAGCTAATGTTTCCATATATCTACTGATGAGCACTGCCCTCTACTGACTTAAATAGCATACTACAACTGGAGCTTCAGGTATAATAACCTACGTTTGTAATTCAATGTCCCACAGAAAAACGTATTCACGATACAGCCTCTCGTGGAATAATGGAATTTCCGTTTAGAACAACAAAGTGTTGTTAGACCAATCTAAATAGGGTGAGATATAGATATAGTCTTTTTCTTATTAAGTGTTTGCAGGTCTATGAGGACAAAATAAGGTATTTTTAGAAATGAGCAAGCAGGGGCGGCCAACTAAATGCCGCCCAGTATTCGTAAATTACCTCTGTTGAATGACCAAGACTGATGAGTTTGTGGCCGTGAGATCTCTGAGCGATATTTAATATTAAGCATTTAATGTACTGATTCAATTTTTATTTAGTCTTTTTCTTCCAAAATATTTGTTTGTAGCAGCAAGAAAACTGATTTGTTGTCTATAACATGGAGCGCGGTTAACATCCATATTTGCCCGTGATCCGGAGGTTTTGTCACACAGTACCGGGGAAATCTGTCTGCGACAGCAAAATCCAGCCAAAAGTCGTGTAGTGTGGGCTTGCTGAGTGCGAAAGTATACGTTTGCCTGTCATGATTACATTCGCTGTACTTTGTAATTAAAAATGTTTTAATACTTTGTATTAAAAAACCTTATATAAATTGGTGACTCGTGACCTTTCCAACGTGATTACATAATGCGTGCATTGTGGTTAAAAAGTATATAATTTTTATTATTATTATTATTATTATTATTATTTAGAAAATGACCAATCGTTTCGCTAGACAAGACCCTTATTCCTTGGCTTGGGATTGTGTAGAGCCCTTTGAAGCTGCACTGAAACCGCATTTTGGACTTTCAACCCGTTGTACCCTGGTGAAATCCACTATATGGATCCTTATAAGGCAGCCTTCTTTTTGTATCTTTCATGCAGTATTTTTGTAGGATGCATGTGTATCCTTCACGTCCTTCAGTCACCCACAATTCTTTGCATACATTTCAATTCACAAAAATGCATTAGCAGAAAATGAATCAACACTGAAATAAAGGCATTATGTTCTCCTTTGTTTTATTGTAAATTAATCACATAATGCTAAACTGTGTGTATTGTAAACCACTGGGGAACCACACAGATGGTCGTCATATACCTGCAGTTAATATTAGGGTTTTTTAATATAAAGTACTTTTCAAATTATAATTTTATTTTCATGCTGTGACCATAGGAGAGGAAGGATTTATGATGTAGCCATGCGCTCTTACTAGACCATCTCATTCTAGCGTTTAATGCTGAGGAGGACTACAATTCTTCGAAGGACTGGACAAGGAAGTACATAGCCTCACTAGGATGCAGCTTTCCATTTGAGAAGCACCCCTAAGGTTGTACATTTGCTCCTGTTCTGCAAATGGTTTGTAATGGTATGGTATTTTTGCTCAGTAATGCCTTTTGTTATGATCATGAGTTTGCTACACTTTAACAGTTCTTCAGTGATACTTTAGATAGTTCTTGGTAGTACAAGAGACAACATGTATCATGTTCAATAATAATGATAAAGAATTAATTTTCTGTACTTTTTTCTGTCATATCTGATGGATAGTCACATCGGATCATGATTTTTTTTTTTTTAAATAATTTAACAAAATGAACAAAATGCATAAATTCAATATTAACATCAGTCTGACAACCAAAATGATTGTGAATAGTTTATTATGTGAAACAAACCCTTTTGCTCAAATAAACGTACAGAGGCAGATTTGACATTAAGTGACATTATTTATTAGTAAAATCAATACAGGCAGGTTTCACAACCCAAAAAGCACACAAAAAATTTCCATCACGTTTTCTGTAAGCATTTCTTGCCACCAGATTGTTTTTATTTATTTATTTTATTTGTAAAGGCAATACAGGATTAATGTATAAAAATTATAGCCCACATACTAACACAAATTATAATTGCACTTAAACATCCAACATTCCTACAATGTGTTCCGTATACAATGGCACATTAAACTACCCATTACTAAACAACATATGCACTAACATGACAATCAAATGAAACATAAAAATATACATTAGAAGGCCTCACATACAGTTCTCCTAAAAATTAAGTACAACTACAAAAATCATTATGAATCATGTTTAAGGCCCAAAGGGCTGGATTAGTTTTAATTTTTTTATATAGTTGTTTTCATTATAAGAAGAATTCCTCTCTGGACCCCAGATCACCTTATTTTAATTTCAGTTTAATGGAGAACTGCATAGAATTTGGCAACACAAATGTTTTTAATTTTTTTAAATATATTGAAAGACAGTATTTTAGGTTTTAAGGTTTATTTTAACTTTTTAAGTTTTTTTTTTTTGCTTTACAGAAGCACAATATACTATAAATGAAAAATTTCAGAGGTATAACTCTTGTGTCACATTGAGTCTCGTTTACTAACTGTGTACAATCTGTATACAAACGGCTTCACACAAAATTCATTATTCATCAATAAACGTGCAAAAATACATTTTAAATATATGATCAAATTTAGACCTAATTCTAGGACTACTGTATATAAAAACAGTTTTGGGTGAAGTCAGGTAAGGTGGGCAGCGTTTTGTTGAATGTATAATTTAGATAACCAGAGGTTTTTTTTTAAAAAAAAGTTTAATTTGTAATATTTTTATTTAGTTCATATAGTTTGTTATTTGGAAGGTATAAACATTTTGAGGTCATGCACTCCAGACAAATGGTCTTTTCAGGTAAAGTGGGCCCTCCCTGATTTATCATAAAATGATCCTGCATTTATTTAAAAATTAGAAAAGCACCTTATTAACACATTAAATTTATATTCAACAAAACCAAAGACATATAGGCTATGAGTAAAATTTATATATATTTGGCTGTTGTGAAACAACGACAGTGTTCCTGTCTCTCAAATGCATGGTGTTAACAATGCCAGGGTCATGGGTTTTGTTCTAATGGAAATGCAGGAGAATACCTTGAATGCAATGCAAGTTGCTTTCAATAAAAGCATCTGTGAAATGCATAAAATGTAGCTGATAGAACATGTTGTGTTGACGTTAAATTTGCACAAGTGTAATAGAATATTGATGAAAATGAAATCTACAATATGTAACAAATAGGCAAAAAAATATTAATAAGTGGAACTGAACTTTAAATTTAACCATATTTTAAAGTTTTTTTTTTCTATATTTTCTTAAAACAGTTTACAGTAGGAGTCATCATCTATGACTTTAAAATTTCTGACTGGACACTTATTGCCATTTTCTTTTCTCTTTTTTTAAAAAAAAACAATTATAGCCTACATTATCAATTATAAAATAATCAGTGAATGTCACTTTAATAATTAATTTGTGTTCAATTACTTAAGGTTAAAGGTGGCCCATTTTATTTAGCACATTCAATGTCTAAACACTTTCAAGAAAAACAAACACATTTTTACAACGATATTTGTTTACGTTTAGAGAACAGCCTTAAAATGTAGAAATGAAAATCTAATGTCAATACTGCATCAGCCATATGATTTTATCTTTTAAAGAAGCATTGTTCCTTTAATTCAAGTCCATTTATATGCTCTGACAGTGCATACCCATTGAGCACAGTACAATCAAGGTTAATTGGTGCACTTTACCTGAATTCACCGTATGTCTTTATCTGGTTTTGAAAATGCAATGCTTTACTCAACGATCTTTCTCTCAAGCTGAAGTGAACATGCATGAAAGAGGGAGCAAGCTAGCAAGATAACAAGAGATGTGAGACTGTACAGAAAGTTTGGGCATGTTTTATTCAAATTACTAGCTGCGGGCACACCCTCAGTTGGAATCACTTGGATTCATCATGAGGATTCACTAGGATTTAATTAGAACAAGGGTAAGAACAAATTTATGTGTCTACGGACATTTGTTCTGTGAACAATTAAGGCCCATTGTTTTTTTAACCATTAATTGTGCATCCTTTAAGGCACTCACTAAGATTACTATGGTATTCATCATCCTCTTCATTGTCTGAAGTGGCTGCATAGCTCTTGGTGTCCCCATACTTTTCCCCTTTCAATTGATAAATTAATCCCAGTATTTCATTGGCCTTCCAATCATCTGGATTAACCTTGATACATCTCTTGGCAATGATCATCAGTTTCTTTGCACTTCCTTCCCCCTCACTAGAATGTGGATTCATTGTGAGACACTTTTTGTAGTGCTTGACTGCAAAGTCCACACACCTCTTACTGTACTGCTGGAACTCAGCATAGTAATAATGTACTACATGCACACTATCATTTTTCTCTCTAGCTGTCTCAAATGTTCTGCCAAACAGTTTGTCTGCCTTGGACAGTTCGCCTTTCTCGCCGTACTGAAGTGCAAGCTCACACATGGCAATGATAAAGGAAGCTTTCAGAGAAGTTGCCTTTTCTAAGTAGAAGATGCACTGATTTCGTGCATTTTTTACCTCAGTTCTGTTACCTCTGTCTTGTCGTTTTTCTTTCTGTAAATTTATTTTCTTGGTCTTGTAGCACATTGCCAACTGATGATGTATGAAACCTGAGTTTGGTGATCTTTCAAGTGCTTTCATCAGCAGGTCAATGGACCTGTCAACAGATCCTTGATTCCTGAAGAATTTCCCAGCATACCTTATGACATGTGGATCTTCTGGAGAGCTATTCAGAGCTGTCTCCATTAGTTTCTCAGACTCATTCATCAACTTTTTGGAACATAACAAAAGTTTAAGTCCTAGAAGAACTCTCAAGGCATCATCGTCTGGGTTGATGTCAAGGGCCTGTCTCAGCTGTTTGATCGCAGGTGAATCCACAGTGCAAGACTCAGTGCGAGTACTAGTTTCAATGCGATACAGAGCTGTGGCATAACCAGCATTCCACTCGCTATTTTCTGGATCTAATTCCACAGCCTTCTGGAAAACTTCTACGGCTCTGTCATAATATTTGCGAGAGAATTTAAGATAGGCCCATCCTTTCTCACCAAGGACCTCTGGAACAGATGAAAACTCAGTTGGAAATGTTTCCTTTATCTTCTGAAGCTTCATCAGGTAACTTTCACACTCTGAGTAGTTCTTCATATGGTAGTTTATCCAGGCAAAATTTCCATAGGTGACAATTAGAGTCTTGTCACAGTTGTCACCGAGGTTTTCTTTAATAAGTGTCTCAGATTTCAACAGGTGGGTAAGGGCCTCTCCTTTGTGCTCAAGAAGGAATTTCACATATCCTAAAGAGCAGTGAGTTCGTGCAACTCCTTGCTCCCTCCCTAGACCCATCTTGACATGTTCCTCAAGCCTCTTAAGGATATCTGTTAAGACTAGATCATCTTTTTTAATGTCCCATGTAAAGTGACACTCCAGCTGATCCAGTTTTGGTTGTAAACTGTCCTGAATCGAGCTGACAAGAAAACAAATGAATTTATTAAAAGAATAAAAACAACTCATTAGAAGACCATTACACATTGTAATAAAATGCCTTAATATTAAGTAGGGAGAGCAGAGAGTGCTTCTGAATTTATTTTAGTTTTTTAAAATTGTTATGCATTCACCGATGTGAACACCCACCCATAACCATTACCCATTTAGTTTTAAAGAGATAGTTCACCCAAAAATCAAAAATTCTTTCATTTACTCACCCTTATGTTGTTCCAAACCTGTAAGACTTTCATTCATCTTCAGAGGACAAATTAAAATATTTTTAATGAAATCTAAGCAATTTCTGTCCCTCCATTGACAGCTGCGCAACTACCACTTTGACACTTCAAAAAGTTCATAAAGAGATCGTAAAACTAATCCATAATGATTGAGCGATTTAGTTCAAATTTTCTGAAGAGACACAATGAACAGATTGAATTTGGGCTTTTACTCACATATAAACGTTGATCAGTGAACATAAACAAAAGCTCAAGCAAACCTCTTGCGGAAGCTCAAGTGTGCTGCACACATTAGAATGAACCTCAATGTTTCTCACACGACAAGCGAACATGCTTAAACTTCTGTTTATATCTGATGTGTGTGTTGATGAATGTTTATAATGTGAATAAAAGCCTAAATTAAATCTTCAGCGTATAAGAGATTGTCTCTTCAGAAAACTTGGACTAAACCACTCAATTCATATGGATTAGTTTTTTTATCTCTTTATGAACTTTTTGAAGCATCAATGTGGAAGTTGCGTAGCTATCAATGAAGGGAAAGAAATTGCTCAGATTTTATTAACCCTTTATTTGCGTGTCTCTCTTTAAGAGCCAATAAAAACTGAAACCAAGTAGGTACTAGCACAATAATTCTTTTTGCATACAAAATCAGAGACTTTACACATTCAGATTATGCCTCATGCTCCTGTTGTATTGTTTTCACCCTCTAATGAGTCTGCACAAATTGAGTTTACAACAAAAACAGCCCACAGGCACTAACTGAAAACAAATGTGTAGATTTCACGTGGCGTTTTTACTCAAAACTTAATGAAAAATGCAAAGATCATAGATGGCGCATCACCATTTATTCTTATGATTAGAATGAGCCCCAAAACAACATAATCTGTTGCGTCTGATGAGACGTTTCTTCAGTGATGGCATTTACTCGTATGAGAAGCTCTCGCGATCTCACCTGAGAACGTTCGCCTGTGTGGAGAAACTCTCGCGATACCGTATGAGAAAGCGAGACATGAGCAATCGATCTCAGATTAACGGATCTACTACAAACATTACTATAATAAAGAATCGATCTCAGACTAACGGCTCTATTATAAACATTACATACATTACAAAATAAAACAATGAAACAATTAATTAATTGACTATTTCCCCATTCCATTTTCATCTCTTTTAACCACAAACAATGTTAAAACGAAAGTTACTTGGTATATTGAACAGAACTATGACCGTATAACTGTCCCAATGTTAATGTCTGCTGAATAGTGATGAATACTATGAATATTATGAATACCTATAGTGTGATGAATACTATGAATAGGCTACTATCCATTACATGTGTAAGCAGTAATGAAGCACTTTAAGCACCAACACTTTTTCAGTAAGTTACCTTTCTTGTAGAATTGTGCTTCAAATAAAGAACTTTATGTTAACCAGATTGTTAGTTAATCATTTACAAGTCAATATTGCTATGTGGACAGCGATTTAAAAAAAAAAAAAAAAAAAAAAAAAAAAAAGTGAACTTGTAAAACTGCGGTGTTAAATGCGATGCGGTTGAAAATTTGGGTGCACCTAACTTTTGTGCTGGTGCACCTAAGAAAAAAAAGCTTTTTGCAACCAGTGCAAAAATTAGTCTAGAGCCCTGGTGATGTAACATATTTGGCTAAAAACATGTCTCTCGTCTTTCCGGGATGCAATGTGTTATCCAATGTTTCCGGAACCGTCCATGCACAACGTGGAATAACACAACATAGGTATAATTTTAAAGCTTGGAAAGTCAGATTTTTAATGTATCTAACCATTTTGATAAACTCTTAAGAGTGCTGAGTAGTCCCTATAAATCCGAGTGAACCACCCCCTGGCGCCACCTAGCAACGAAAAATTAATCATAGGCCTATTAATTAGGCTAATAATCAAGTCTGAGCTTTACAATGCATGTAGCCAATTCGATTAACTCCTAAGTAGTGCTGAGTTATTTGCTGATAAATAAAAAAAAAATTTTTTTCATAATTTATGTAACAAATATAAAAACAAATATGTAGATTTCAAGGGACATTTTTACTCATAACTTCATGAAACATGCACAGAACGTAGAAAATGCATTATTTAAAGTGGATTCTCGCGAATAAAATGTGCTTAAATCAACATAATCCCTTGTGTCGATCACGAGATATTCCTCATGGAAGAACGATTTTAAAAATATCCATTAGGGGCGTCAAGGGCTAAACAAAAAGGCTACCTTGGTTCCAAATTCTGTAATTTTTGATTACTTTATGCCATCGCCACAAAATTTGACCCAGATGTAGGAGAGCTTCATCAAAAAAAAATTCCTCCTATCTTATTTGCTTCCAACAGAGCCCCAGAAATGACATGCAGGAAAAAAATAGTTGGCTAAATCGTGCGCACAATTTATTAATTCGTTCCCTCGATTTACTAAAACGTGCGCACGATTTACTATTTCGAAATAGTAGGCCTAAATCATGTGTGCACGATTTAGCCTACTATTTTTTTCCTGCATGTCATGTCCGGGGCTCCGTAAGAAAGATATGTAAAATTATAAAATTATAAAATTTTAAAATTACAAAAAAAAAAAAATTATATATATTTGTTTGTCTTTTATCAGCAGTATCTCAGCAAAAGAATGTTCAATTGAATTGAATTGAATTGAATTCAATTCAATTCAAATTTATATTTTCTAAAAATTTAGAAAGTGTTCTATCAAATGATAGGCCTGCCTACCTTTTGACTCTCCTTGCTTTAGTTTTGGAGTTACGAGTCTTTACTTTTGTGTATGTCACTCAGAAAAAACAACTCTAAACAATTCTAAAAATGCCTTTAGGTCTTAAAGGGTTAAAAATATCTTCATTTGTGTTCCGAAGATGAATGGAAGTCTTACGGTTTTGGAACGACATGAAGATGAGTAAATGACGACAGAATTTTCATTTTTGGGTGAACTAACCCTTTAAATAATATATAATAACAAAAATGTATTGTTTGTTTATTCAGTATTGTTATTAATAATAATAATAATAATAATAATACCTCTGACAAAAACATATGTCTGAATGTATATATAGCTGTAGCAGAAGTGCGATAAAGACAGAGCATTCCACAATAATGAATTACATTTACAGTATATACACTTTTCTCACACTCAAAGTACATTAGAGTGAGAGGGGAATCTCCTGAACTCCACAAGGACACAGAGTAACCCCTACTTTTTTAGTGAAACACTTTTTTAGTGGATTTTAAATAACCACATGGAGTCAGGACTTCAGTTTAAATCAGGGGTCTCCAAACTCGGTCCTGGAGGGCCACTGTCCTGCAGAGTTTAGCTCCAACCCCAGTTAAACACACCTGAAACAGCTAATCAAGGTCTAATTAGGCATACTAGAAACCAGGCAGGTGTGTTGAGGCAAGTTGGAGCTAAACTCTGCAGGACAGTGGTCCTCCAAGACTGAGTTTGGAGACGCCTGCTTTAAATGATCATTCAAACGACAGTGCCTTTTATAGTAGGCTATACACAGATGAGCCAAAACACTATGACCACCTGCCTAATATGCTGATGGTCCTCCGCGTGCTGCCAAAACAGCGCCGATCCACCAATGAATCCTGAAGGTGTCCTGTGGTATCTGGCACCAAGTTCACGAGTTCACACTTTAGATTAATTAAATAAAGTAAAGGTTATGCGTATTTGGTGTGCTGTCCGGGTGGAAGGAATTTGGCCTGAACCCATAGAACTCCCCCTGGTAGTGATAGGAATAGCTAAAACTAGAAGTGCATCGATGAGCGTTGGGCGCCCAACACCCTGTCACCGGATTGTGGTTTGTCCCTCCTTGGACCACTGTTGGTAAATTCTCACCACAGCTGACCGGGAGCAACCTACAAGATTTGCCGTTTCAGAGATACTCTGACCCAGTTGCCTAGCCATAGCAGTTTGGCCCGTGTCAGTGTTGCTCAGATCTGAATTCCTGCCCATTTCTCTTGCATTCAACATGTTGATTACGAGAACTGATTGTTTGCTTACCATCTAATCTAACCAGACCTTAATATGTGCCCTTGTTAGGAGATGATCGTCAATATTTGCTTCATCTGTGACTGGCCATAATGTTTTGACTCATCAGTGTATATCCCACCACTATACTTATGAATTTGGATGCAAGGAGTGCGCCCCCTGCTGAACTCACTAACATTTCTTCTAGCAGTTTTTCAAAACATTTCTCATCCAGGGATTTACCAGACCCAGCCCTGCTTAGCTTCAGTATAAACCAGGAGAAAGCTGCAGCTATGACTGTGGTTATGAGGTGGTTATGCTGGTTATGAGGAAGGTCTGTCTAATAAGCCATTAAATTTCTTCCTTCCTTTTTTTTTTTTTTTTTTTTTTTCTTTTACACGGAGCCTAAATGAAAAGTTTGTGTGGTTGTTATAGCCTCTCAAATTAAGATTAAGATTCAGATGATGCCATTCTTTCAATAAACCAACATAAATTTAAACTTGACAGGAAATTATCATTTCTTACCACATATTTGTATATTATTTTTGTCCTGTAAATTGTATTTTTACATGGACACTTACAAATTTACTATCGCCTTAAGAAGCTGATGATCATCAGTGATGTAGTGATTTTAACGACTGTACTGTAGTTTCTTATATCTGTTTAATTTCACTCCGGTCTCTCCTAAATACGCAATTAATCTACATTTTATATATTGATATAAACATGTAGGCTAGTTAGTAGGCCTATAACAGTTATCAAATTTACTCTGAATAATCAATAATTCATTTCTCTATTAAAAACATTGTTGATATTAAATTAGCCATGCAAATTGATATTATTAGAAAACATTATAAGCATTTTCATATAATAGAAAATGTGCTCCTTGTTTCCTACCACGGTACTGTTGTTATGCTATAACTGAGTTTGAAGTGTAATCTGAACAGAGTATCGTTATTTGAACAACAATTTCATTTGAAACTCGACTGCAAATACATAGCTATGCATTTATTGTAAGATTATGTCTCTCCCTCAGGTCTCCTCGACCTGATTTCAAAACTTTCCAGCCTGTTAGCATTAACCTTTGTAATTTAGCTTCATAATCAAGACAAATTTTTAGTTAGCCTAATATTTAAACGGTATTTACCTCATCTCTGACATCCTTTTTCTTGTTGCTTGTGGAAAATGATACGGATAGCTCTGTTACACAAGCTCAGTAGGCAGCGTAATACTTTCGTTTCCTGAAAGATGCGCCATGCCCGTTCAGTTTCCTGCTTGTTTTCGAACCCGAGCACTGTCGGAGCCACAGGGGTGTACCGGGGTGGCGCTGGACACCCCTGACATCTGATTGGCCACCCCGGGTGCCACCCCAAAATTGAATTCGATATACTGGCAGTTTGATGCCGAGTGAAATTTCATTTAACCTCTTGTTGAAAGAAGCATTTATTTTGACGTGCGACGTGCGACAAATTGTTCATGTAGAACGTGAATATACTAACGTTAGTTGCCGGATACATAAGATCAAGAGCCTGCGTCGCGAAAAAAGCAAAGCTGTTCAAAATTCTGGAGCGCCAGAGCGCTTCTCTCATAGTTTTCCATCAAGTTACATTATATTTGTCCCAAATCGTTGTTAATGTAGACTACATAATGAATTAACCCTAGGCTAGAAGAGTGTTTGGACATTTTTTCAATAATATTTTTGGCTGTCTGTGGTTTAAAAAGTCAGGGCTACCTATGTTTCATAGAGAGAGAGATAAAGAGAGAACTTTGAGCACTGACAGCGCTGCACGAGCTCGCGGCCATCTGCGAGAGACCCTTTATTATGAATTTTGACAATGCATTGTGAGAATGTGATATGGCTTAGTTGGTGCGATCATCAAATCGCTGTTGTAACTAAATAAATATAGTCTGACGCGCTGCATGTTTCAGCACTGTTCACTTTCAGTTTCAATTCTCAGAAAACACTACTCTGCAAGTGCTGTGTGTCTGAGTCGCTTATAATTTGCATTTGGGAACGCAACATGCGCAAATCATCTTCCCAAACTCGAGTTAGGGTTAGGGGATAGAATATACAGTTTGTACAGTACAAATATTATTTTGTTTATTGAATGTCCCCATAAAACATGGAAACCCAACATGTGTGTGTGGTAAACATACATTCAAACAAATATTATGCCATCCCCTACCACCACCCTTCATTCCCATTTCATTTTAAACATTTTAATTCAAAATGGTAGTTAAAAATGTACCACACATTTTAGTTGAAAATTCCAAGTTTCCCCCTGGTGATTATGATGAATTATGTGGTGGCAATTATGTACTCTCTCAAATATGATCATGATCATAATATGATCATAATATGAAGTAGCATTCTGGCCATTCTGGTTCTCAACAAACCGGCATAAAAAGACAAACTCATCTAACTAAACTTGAGCACAACTTTGATTAGGGGCAAAGGCAAGACCTCACAAATGCACATGAACTCTTTGTTTTCTTTGAGACTTTCTGAGTTTTGGGCATGTCAGTTAAATAATCACGGTGAAAGCAAACAATTACTAATCATAATTACGTTTTTGAACACTAACAAATAATTTTAAAATTATTTTGTGTACTTTTGAGGAAGAACAGCTATAAAACTTGCCAACTTGCCAATGATAAAACACATAAATATTGTTAGAAAGAACAATGTCAAATGCAATAGTCTTATGGCATTTCTTTTTCATTAAGGACCAGCAGAAATTGTGCCGTGATAAAAACAACACTTGAGTTTACAATGCAAAATTTGTGCCAGAATGAAATATGATCCACTCAACCTCAAAATGTAATCAAATACAGCTGCATTGCATAGCACTGTGTTTACACTCTAACAAGTTAAATATTAAGGACATAATTGAATATCAAGTTAAATATTAAGGACATAATTGAATGTCCATGGGTGAGGCTGTCATTTGGATATTATTGATCGAGGTCTCTGGATGGTAGTTTTAAAGGTAGCTTTTTCCAAGCAAATGTTTTATTTTACCAGTGCCTGATTTATGTTTTCTTTTATGCAGGGCATGTAATTAAAGTACTTAAGTTTTTCACTTGTTCACTCCAAGGTGTTCTGATGTATGGAAGAAAATTCGTTCCACATTGAAATGCAAGCATTAGATTACACTATCTTAGGGATTTGAAAGGAAACTATTCATCAGCTCACATTATCTGTATAGACAAGGAAAAAAAAATGACAATCAAACAAGCATTATATACATTATGAATTTTATTTCAACTTTCAAACTCTTATAAAGTGCCTTTTGGATAAAGTATCACAGTTTGACATACTGTTAAATATTTTACAACTATGTTAGGCCTATGTTAGTTTAATCTTAAAGCATAAAGATACAATATATTATATATATTCTGACAATATTTTTTATCTCCATTATACAGTCATAAATAGTAATAAAGTGCCAATACATGAAGCACACCCAAATGCATATTGCATAATTGTGTAATCATATAATTTGTGATGACTTTAGTGTAAGGACAGCCTGAGTGCACTAAGGTTACTGAGGAACTCATCATTGTCTTCATAACTCAGAGCTTTCTCATAGCACTCAATGGCTTGATGTTTCTCTCCTTTTTCCTTATGAAGGAACCCTAGTATCCCATAAGCCTCCCCTTCCTGCGAGTTTCTCCGAATCCGTTTCTCAGCGATCTTCCTCAAACTTTTGGCACTTCTCTTCCCTTCGACTGATTTCGGGCTCATCTTCAGACATTCCGTGTAGTGTTTGATAGCTAACGACTCACATTTGTGGCAGTATAGCTGGAATTCAGCATAATAAAAATTGACCACATGTAAATTGTCATTTTTCTCTTCAGCTGTTTTGAAAGTGACCCGGAACAGCTCCTCAGCCCGAGACATGTCATGGTTCTCTCCGTACATCAGTGCTAGATCGCTCATTGCAGAAATAAAGGAGGTCATCAGGCTGGTAGCCTTTTCTAAATGGTAGATGCACTGATCACGAATCTGTTGAACTCTTGACCCCTTGGAATGGTGACTTTGTTCTTGCAGAATTTGGATTTTCTTCTGCTTATAGCAGAGAGCCAACTGATGATGTATGAAACTTGAATTGGGTGAGTGTTCAACAGCTCGCTTCAACAGAGTGATTGACCTGTCCACAGACCCTTGATTCCTGAAGAATTTCCCAACATATCGAACGACATGTGGGTGATCTGGAGATCTTTCTAAAGCCTTTTCTACCAAGCTTTCAGCTTCTCTGTACCTCTTGTAAACAACCAGTCGCAAACTTAAGAGGACCTTGAGAACGTCATCATCTGGATTCTTGTCAATGGCCCTTCTCAGTTGCCTGATTGTAGATGAATCCTCCGAAGTGTACTCCAAACTCTCGTATTCAGTACGATACAGAGCAATGGCATAACCAGCATTCCATTCACCTTCATCTGGTTCCAGTTCTAAAGCCTTCCTGAAACATTCTTTGGCTCTGTCGTAATATTTGCGTGAGAATTTAAGAAAAGTCCATCCCTTCTCACCAAGCACCTCTGGAACAGATGAAAACTCTTTTGGAAATGTTTCGTTTATCTTCTGGAGCTTCTTCAGGTAAATTTCACACTCGGTGTAGTTTTTCATGTGGTAGTTTAACCAGGCAAGGTTTCCATAAGTGACAATAAGTGTCTTATGAAATTCATCCCTATGGCATTCCATGTGGAGCTCCACGGATATCATGAGGTTGTCATGTGCCTCCTTGTGAAACCCCAGAAGGAAATGGATATATGCCAAAGCACTGTATGTTCGGGCAAGTCCTTCTTTCTTTCCAAGATCCAATTTAATCTGTTCTTCCAGCCTATTGATAACATCATTGAGATCTATATCATCTTTTAATAGAGCCCAGGTGAAGTGGCATTCCAGCTGGTGAAGTTTTGTTCTCAAAGTTCTGTCAGGTTCCATACTGAAAAAAAAAAATGAAAAGATAACTAATTCCCATATGGAAAGAAATATATATATACTGTATTGTGGATATATACTGTATACAGTGCTGCTTGAAAGTTTGTGAAACCCCTGCAGAATCTGCAAAATTATTTTAACAAAATAAGAGAGATCGTAAAAAAGTATTTTGTTTTTTATTCAGTGCTGTCCTGAATAAGATATTTATCCACAACTGTTTTTTTTTTTTGTTTTTTTTTTGATGGTTGTTCATAAGTCCCATGTTTGTCCTGAGCAGTTAAACTATCCAATGTTCTTCAGAAAAATCCTCCGGGTCCTGCAAATTCTTTGCTTTTCCAGCATCTTCTGCATATTTGAACCCTTTACAGCAGTGACTATTTTGACTATGTATTAAGAACCAGGGGGTGTAGACTTTTTAAATTTGAAGATCAAGGTAAATTATACTTAATTTGTCTTCCAGTAAATATGTACATATCTTCTGTTGCTTTCGCAGGGCAGTACTAAATTAAAAAAAAAATATTTAAACAAAATAAGAAAGATTTGGATGTCTTCATCCTGTTCAAAAGTAACATGTAAAACATCTTTTATGAAAAATATCTTATTCAGGACAGTACTAAATAAAAAAATAACAAATAAAATAATTAACATTTTGCAGACCAAAGTAGATATTAAAAAGTGAATTTATCTAAATTGTATTTTATAATATACTTCGGCATTTGAAGGCTAAGCAAAATATATTTTCAATTTGAAAAATATATATTTCTGTATGCTGTGCTGTTTACTACAATTACATATCACAGATTTTAAATATATAAAGATATAATAATATAAAAACATATTGAAAGATATGTAGCATATATAAATAATTTTGTATTATTAATAATTGTAGGCATGTACTTACCTCATCTTGGATGTCACGTCTGTACGAAAAATGTTTCAGTAGTCTCATGAGGAAGGTGCTGCAGGCTTTATTGTCCTCTCCTAGAAATGGGAGGGTCAAACTCAGAATGGAAACTGAAACCTTGGCTGAAGAAAATGGAAAGAGAGAGCTAAAGGCTGCCTCAATTGTTCTGTGATATTTGCTAGTCAAATAAAGGATGGTCTATTCCCAGCCATCTGGTGTCTGGTGTCATCTTTTATCTGTTACTTTCTGATATCTGTTTAGCCTCACAGAAAAGCATGTGAACTTAAATCACTTGATTCAGATGTGACTAGTGATGTTCGATCAACTGGGGTTGATTCTCTTTATTTAATCCATTAATTTCCATCAGTTTGATCTAGTGTTGTCATGCTACTAAAAAATCAGTATTAGTACTAATACCAAAGAAATTTCATGATCCTTAAATACAAACGTTTTAACTCTATAGCTCTATAGCACTTCATATAATATACAGTGTATATATATATATATATATATATATATATATATATATATGTGTGTGTGTGTGTGTGTGTTTTATTTATTTATTTATTACATTTTTGCATTTTATTTCTGCTTTTTTGTAATATTCTAGCTTATACATGACATTACTGCAAATTGTGTGCCTCAAAGCAACAAATCTGATAAATGGATAAATCTAAATAAATAAGTTAACGTTAATAGCTTTATATTCTTTTCTCTTTTTTTTTTTTTTGATAAATATATGTACAAGCAAAAAAATGTATTAAAATTTCAGTCCCTTAGCAAAGTTTTTTGACAGCTCCTCAGAGGATTGCTGCTGGGTTCTATGAAGATGCCCCATTGCTCTCCTGCTTGTCTTCAGAAGATATGAAGGCCAAAATCTCGAATGCTTCTCTGACTTTCTTCTTAGTGTTGAGATTCCTCTCCGCAATCAGTCTGAGCTTCTTGCCAGCTTGTTTCCTTTCATAGGTGTTGACTGGAATCATATATGCTGCCTTGAACTGACCGACTGCTTTGTCTTCATCCGTTTTCTTGTAAAGCAAGAACAAACCATAGCATGTGTGGCAGTGCTGCTTATCAGACTCACTGAGGGCTTTGTCATCTATCAGGCTTTTAAAGATCTTCTCTGCCTCGCCAAGTTGCCGGTTCTCCCCATAGGCCTCAGCTAAATTCACTTTGGCATAAATGTTGTTAGGCTTCAGCTCTACAGCCTTTGAGAAGTGCTGGATACATTCAGCCACTTTAGAGGCTTTTTGAGCAGCAGAAATGTGCCTCCCGGGCCTCCTCTCCTCAAACATCTGAATAAGCTGTTGTTTATGGCAAAGGCCGATTTGATGGTGCAGAAAGGAGGAGTTTGGCGCTAGCTCTACTGCCCTCTTGAGGACAGACAGTGAATCTTTAATGGAGCCCTCTGCTCTAAAGTATTTGGCCACATATCTGGTCACTTGTGGAACATCAGGAGACAACCTGAGGGCCTCTTTTATAAGGTTCTGGGCTTCCTGTCTCCTTGACCTCTGGAGTTTCAGAGCCAAAAGTACCATGATCTCAGTGTTTGTGGGCTCTAGGCTGAGAGCTTTTCTAAGCTGTTCGGTGACTCTTCCAGTGTCTGCTGCTTTGTTCATGCCATCTATCCTGTAAAGCACTATTGCGTAGCCCACATTAAACAAAATGTTGTCTGGTTCTGCCTCAAGAGCCTTAGAGAAACTCTCTTTTGCTTGCTCATAGAATGTTCCTCCAAGTCTCAGAAAGCTCCATGCTTTCTCACCATGTACTACAGGCAAGCTGCAGGAGTAATCTGATGAACCTGTTATATCTTTGCATATACTTTTCACTTTGTTCAAGTAATCTTCTGCATCATTTAGCCTTTGTAAGTGATAGTGCACCCATGCAAAGCTGGAGAATGTCACCAAGAACTCAGCTTTCTTTCGTTTGTCTTCCTTTAATGCCAATTCAGCCTTTTGAAGGTAGTCCAGCGCACTCTCAGTTTTACCCTCCAAGTGGCTAATAAAAGCCAGAAGGTTGAAATACGTGCCATGATACTTTTGTGGACAAAATTTTATCCTATCATGGAGTTTTTCTGGTAAGCTGCTCAAATCCCTTATGTCTGATTTTTCTACACCCCATGTAAAAAGACACTCCAGCTGCCTGAGCTCCGCTTCCATGTCTTCGTTGCTGAAAACATGAGGAAAAGAAATAATAGTAAACAATGTCTCTGGGGAATTTGCAAGTTAGGATTAACAATATAATTTTTATAAATAACCACAGCTCATGATTTTGCTAACCTAATTTAGATAAGCTGAAAATATAGTAACTACGAGATATAGCCTATATCAAATGAATAACATACAAATGACCTATGTTGACATTCTGCTATGCGGTCTTTAGGCGTGTTTTAGGCAGGTTTGCTTAAGATTATTTAGCACATGCGTAGGCAATAGGCCTAGACTACATTTTAACTACACGTTTAGATGATAAATGTGTTGCAATAGGTGCTATTCAGTGCTTGTCCTACCTCATGCTTGTTATGAACTTCTTTCCGTTGAAACCGCGCGTATACTGAAAGATTCGATGTCAAGAAAACGAAAGTAAAAAGCAGAGGCAAGTTTCGCTTTCTTGATACGTTGTAAAAGAAGACGTGTTGTTCTAAATCACTTTTGATTTTTAATTTGTCATAAACGCATAATGTATGACAGTAGGCTATACTCATACTGTCTGTTTATTGTCCAGATGTCGGTTATCTGAATTAATGAATTACAGTACTATCATATAAACAGCATTTAAATAGATACATTTAAAATTTAATTTAGTAGGCTATTTTTTGAATGTGTAGTTTTAGTTAACTATATTATTTATTTGTTTGTTTGTTTGTCTTTCTATTATACATTTGTCTAACACGTTTGTGTCTGCAGTAGCACTTCCTTGTTATAAACAGCAGGCGGCGGTGTTACTTGGTAAAACTGAATTAACTGTCCCACTGTCAGTCTCATTGCTGTTCCTTGAGGTATTCTAAAGACGTTAATGTGACGCACGGAAATTTGATCTTAAACTTAATATTTTTGTAGGATTAATGAATAGTTTGTCAAGTTTACAGTACTAAAGTGTGGAATATAAATATGAAGTGGGACTGGGCGAGATTTACTCCTTGAGCTGCTATCTAAACAGAATAACTGGTAGCTGTGTCTTTGACTAATGGTAAGTTCGTTTACAAGTTCTGAATTTTACCTTACTGTTTTTTGTTTGCTTGTTTGTTTTGTTTTATTATTCTGTCTGCATGTGATTTAAATACACATTCTTTCCATCATCGTTTTTAATTATATATTTTTTGTAGTAAACACGTTTTCAGTCATTACCGCATTTCAGGATTTTTTTATTTATAGATTAGGGGTTATCATTACCTATCTGATTAATATATAAGCTAAGCAGATACCCTCTCTGAGGTCTTCACACACACTCGGTTACCACGAAAAAAAATCCTGGAAATTCCAGAAAGGAAGAGCCATTTAGGGCAGAGAGAGAGAGCAGAGCCAAGAGAGAGTCAAGGGGGCGGGTTTTGGTGAATAAAAGTCACAGAAGGTAGAATGTGCTACCATTCAGTAACAGAACTGCAAAAGAAATGGAAATGTTTGGACTACAGCACATCTGGGACTGCATTATGCAGTACGAGGCCATGCTAAGGTCTCCATATTTCCCAGTGCTCTTCTCTATTACAGTCTACCTAAGCTTCTGTCTGCCTTTTGTCGTTCTGGATGCCCTGTCTCCTAGGGTACCACTGATAAGGAGATACAAGCTTCAACAGAAAACCAACGTGTCTTGGACTATGATTTGGAGCTGCCTCGCACTCTCACTTTACAACCATGCTGTGTACATCTTCCCGCTGAGTGTCCTGCACTGGTACTGGAGACCGGTCAACTACCCAGCGAATGCACCTGAAGTCCTGCGAGTCGTCTGGGACCTTGCAGCCTGCCTGCTTCTCTTTGACTTTCAGTACTTTGTATGGCATCTTCTGCATCACAAAGTACCCTGGCTCTACCGCACTTTCCATAAGGTGCATCACAAGTACACATCCACCTTTGCCCTGGCCACTGAGTACTCAGGGGCTTGGGAGACTCTGTCTCTGGGTTTCTTCGCTGCAGTGAATCCCATGTTGCTGGGGGTTCATCCTATGACAGAGATGCTTTTCCATATGCTGAACATGTGGTTGTCAGTTGAGGACCACTGTGGCTATGACCTGCCATGGGCGACACACAGACTGGTGCCTTTTGGACTGTATGGAGGAGCTCCACACCATGATGTCCACCATCAGAAGTTCAAGTCCAACTACGCTCCATACTTCACTCACTGGGACAAGCTCTTTGGGACACTGCACTCTGAATGAACTGAACAACTGGAACAAGCTACATGAACTGATTTCATTTGTCTTTTTTGTAAAAAGTGCATTATCATTCTGTGAATGAATACCCTTGACTCTAAAACTTTATAGTTTATGTGTTAATGTAATTCTCTATTTATCGAACATCTGTATTTAAGTGTGACTGTAAGAAAAATAAGAGATATGAATATGCTATGTGTAAGGACTATATGAAGCACATTTGTTAACTTTAACCTGTTTTTTTAATTATTATTGTTATTATTATTATTATTTATAAACATGTTTTGATACTAACTGTTTTGGATCATGAAATGTGTGTGAAACATGAAGAACAGATGCAACAAAACAGCAATAAAGCTATGAAGTAAATACTATAAATACAGTGTTTGTGTTTACTTTCATTTTGCATAATAAGAATACTTCAATAAAAATGTTTATAGTTCAATTCTATAAATAAAGTCTGAATAAAGTGATAATATAGATAATAAAGAGAAGAGACGTTAGAGAATAAATAAAGAATAAAAAGAAGTTAGTTAAAATAGTTAAATATTAAAATAACTTAATATTAATAACTTTAATTGTGGCATCATAGTCCTGGCAATTGTGGCCCTGGAACTGTTTCTATTACCAGAAAAAATAAAAAAATAAAGTTTTGATACTAAATGTTTTGGATCATGAAATGTGTGTGGATCATGAAGAACATATGCAACAAAACTAACGGCAATAAAGCTATGAAGTAAATACTATAAATACAGTGTTTGTGTTTACTTTCATTTTGCATAATAAGAATACTTCAATAAAAAATATGTTTATAGTACAATTCTATGAATAAAGTCTGAACAAAGTGATAATATAGGTAAAAAAGAGAAGATACATTAAAGAATAAATAGAGAATAATAGAGAATAAAAAGAAATTAGCTAAAATAATTAAATATTAAAATAACCTAATATTAATAACTTCAATTGTGGCACCATAGTCCTAGCAATTGTGGCCCTGGAACTGTTTCTATTACCAGAAATAAGAAAAAATAAATAACAAATGAAAAATAAGAAATAATTTAATCAGATTCCATACATTTTAATTTTGCTACAAAATTTTCCCAGTGATGCATATCTTAAAAAGCTAAAATAATAAGTGAATGAAATAATAAACATTGGTGACTGACTAGTCATGTGTTCTCATTAACTCCAGTTCCCGCTTACATCCCTTACAGATTGAACACACATCCTGACAAAGACAATAGAGAATTTCCCAAGTCAAGTGAGAATTCCTGTAATTCTCATTATTCCAATCATATACTACTTGAGTTCCAAGTATGTTTGTGCCTTTGATTATTAGGTAGATGGAGTTAATATTTAGTATTTGATCTGACATTTAATGGATGGTACCTTTACACACTTAACCCAGATATTCATAGATTTTTAACTAAGGCTAAAGTGGGCAAATACTTTATTTGGGGCCACTGTATATAGACACTATTATTTTGAACTCGCTTCTAATCCATCTGTTTTCCATACAGCCGCACTTTAATGTTCTCGCACTTTTTTTTTATTTTCTTTTTTATTGGCACATGTAAGCAATCACATTTTTACACCAATGACAAGCAGCGGAATTTCCAATCAGCCTCGTGGAAACTGTTTATCTTCAGACATGCTTTTAGCGGCCTGTGAAATTACCTTAACAAATTGGCTACCTTAATACACTCCTTACAATGAGTTTCATGTGTGGGAAGAAGAATGCTTGACAGTAATGAAGATTGTCACTCACCAAGAATTTCAAAAGAAATAATAGATTTAAATGTACATCTGTCAAGATTATAATCATGTATACTGCTGCTTTTATCATCCTGAAACAGATCTCATGTGTACATATTTTCGTTTATCACACAAATGACGCAACAAAACTTTGCTCTAAAAATAAAAGCATTATTGGACAGAACTTTTGTGGACCTGTATAGTTAAAATCTGTTTTTGCCGTAAAATGTTCTATTAATAACATAATGGAAGGACTAAAGTTCATCAGATTAACCTCTCCAGCATTGGTGGCCAATAATAACAGAGACAGAGCTCAGGGTTACCAACACAAAGACAAAGCACAATTACTGTAATAACACACATTTTTTTAATTCTAAATAAATGTAATGTTTCATGCAGGGGATTCTGGGAATGCCCTTTTCCCCATGAATTAGGGGGATTCATGCTTTTTACTTAAAAAAAAAAAATTCATTTGAATAATATTTTACTGTAAATGTGTTGTCTTCTTCAATATAATACAAATGCATACTTTTTAGTGCTAACAAACATTTTACAGTAAAATTATGTGTATTATCTTATAAAATATTATATTGTTTTAACCATAGTGTATTTGATAAGGTAACTTTTTACATTCGATTTCATTTAAAAGCACTTAAAGTGTAGTTTATACAACAACATTCCAATAAAACGTACAATTTAATACATGGTTTGAAATAGTATTTTTATATGGGTGTACTGCAATAAATTATGAATACCCATTAAAATAGTTTACAATTTAAAAGAAAAGAGATTATTGATCATGTCTTGTCTGCTATCTGTATCTGTATATACCCAGGTATGTGGTTTCCCGATGTATGGGGTACTCCGACGTGAGGTCACATCCTTTTTAGTAGACAAAACCCAGAGCTTTGTGAAAAAAGAAAAGATAAAATCAATTCTGATAATAATAGTGCCTTATCAGAGAATATGAAACTGTAAAATTGATACACCAAATGCGTGTGAAAAGTTTTTAGCACCAACAATCGCTGTGTCTGCTACAAGAGACATGGATAACTATTCTTGTCCAAAATGTCCAAGATGATAAAAAGTGAAAGAGGAAAGAGAACAAGAAGAAACAGCAAAAGTGAGAATATGCTAAAAATTAAGTTTCCTCTGAGCACAAAACACATCCTACTCAGACATGCTTGCATAATACTCAGAGAACAAAAGGTTGGACTTTGATCTTGCCTTAGGGGATACCGAATCAAAACTACATATTGTGCAACTTCCTGTACAAGTACAGACAGACAGAGTTTTGTAAAAAAGAGATCTGGCTCCTACTCGATTTTCTTTGTTCCAAGCTGTGGACAGAAAGAGATGCATTATAAAGATTTTTAGATTTTGACATTTAGACATAGCCAAACACATACTTTAATTACAACTGCATTGTGTTTCCTAGTACATGTATAAGCAATGTTAATGTTAACCAAGACAGTCAGACAATTATTAGGTTTAACCCAAGTTAATGTATCCCTCCTAATTAAAATATTTTATTATAATGTATGATGTTGCAATGTAAGGATCCTAACAAATGTAGGCCAGGTTTAATCTGTTCCATCTAAGAGGTATTTGGCTTGATGTGACCCCTTATCTAATGTGTACAGTGATGCTGAAAGAGCAAACATCTCTCACATTTTCCACTGCAAGATAGGGATCAATGGGTAATGGGTAGTTAGTCCCCTATATCTGGTTATGTGACATGTAGAAAATGTCAGAGCAGAATTCTTGAGTATTGGGGTTTTGTTGTGGGCAGGAAACATAACTTAAAGACCTCATGGGAAAACACTGGTGGCTCAACCAAAGTCTAACTAAACTGTGGTGTGATTTGACAAAAAAAAAACACAAACCAAAAATTTTCTACATTAAATACTTGAGGGAAAGACAGAGATAAAACAGCAGTTTTCAGATTGTGCAGTGAGGGTAATTTTATAATAAAAATTAGGCATTTGTGCTCAGACAATAATCAATAGAAAATGTGTAACGCCTGTGTAATGTCCATGCGCAAGGGAGTTTCCAGAGTGAAGACCAACTTGCCTCAGGCGTTTATGGGCTATAAAGTAGGCAGCCATATGAAGCCAATAAAACATTCACCTTATTTATCAATGGCGAAATAAGCTATTTCCTGTGAATGTGCAAAACATATGATTCATTAGCCAAAAACCAATACCAGTTTGCAACATACTGGACTGTTTTTGTACAGCTAAAATAACTGGAAGTAGCTGACACCAGAAGTCTTGCAAATAGTTAAAAATGGCCGCATCTGCTCTTATTTTAAAAATTAGGTGAATAGACTGAACTGAGTTTAGTCCTTCAGCCAGGGAATGTTCAAGTTTAGTGAGGAGATAACTATTACCATCTGACTCACTGACATTAGTTCCTTTTTTTGAAATGAGGAACTTGTGATGTGAGCATGGTGAATCATCATGCTTCTGTAGAAAAAAGTGAATCTGCCAAAAAGTTTCATTTCAGTCAAAAGTGCTCCAGCACATAAAAAAAAATATTTTACTCATTTTACAGGCCCAAGGACATTTCACTCTCTATTGGCAGCATATCAGGAACAGCAAATCAAGTTTCTACAGGCAGCTTAATCATCAAAAAAAAAGTCATTTGTGGACTGATTGATATAGTCTACAGAGATATCAATTTTAAAATGTTTGAACATGTTTCATTATTCAAATTCTGTGTAATGAAAAACACTTTTACTGGAAACATTCTTGAGAAACATTTGACCCTTTAAACAGTCATGAGTGTTGTAAAAGGTGCTTTGAGCCATATCAAAACAGACAGCAAGTCTGGAACATGCACATGCAGATGCACTGGAAGAATGCAGGCTGATCCTAAGATACAAATATCTGAGTCCACTATGTGTATGCTTCATGCTTAGTGAGCTGTCACATCACAATTCTTTCGTAAGTGTGATCTATACTAAAAAGATATCATTACAGGATATGAGCCATGCCAAATTTTTAATGAACTTCACAGCTGCTTATTGTGAAGGATTGGAATTTCTTAGGAATGGTAACATCATAATAAATGCATCATAGCTGTAAGCTCCATAAACCGAATCAAATCAAATATGATACAACACGTTTTGAGGAATGTTTATTTGTACATCTCTCAATCATCATTGTATTGCATTGCATTATACTGTATGTTTTGCTCCCCACAATGAAAAATAAAGAACATTGATCATAAAACTAACCATTTAAATTTCATCTTAAGACATTTAATGGGAGATATAGAGTGATAACTGGTTTTTCTATGCTTTTTATGCAAGTAGTTTGTTGCACTGTTATAAAGATGTCATTACTGATGTATACTGATGTTCATCTTACTTTTTGACAATGTAAATAACAGCAACTGCACCAAATTGCATGTTTTTGCTCAGTTTGGATTACTAAATAAAACAGAAGTGTTTTTTGCCTCCTCAAGCGTGAGCTTCATAGTCTCACTATACAGTATTATACTATATGAGCCATAAAAGTCTGATGTGTCATAGATGATACAAAACATAAAAAAACATATGCAAGTTCATAGTGCATATGTCAGTTGTGTTTGTTAGTTTCATTTTTAGTTTTTCTTCATTCATTACATGTGTTCCTTTGTTTGAGTTTTCCCGCCACTCATCAGTTCCAATGGACACTAGGCCTAATCATCACAGTTGTTCATCTTTTAGTTAATTACCATGTGTATATTAGTTCCTCACCATCACTCAGTGTTTGTCCAGTCTCATATAAGTTAGCATGTTGGCTCTGTATTTGAACTTTATTCCTGGTCATCTGCTTCTTCATCATACCTTGCTGACAGAAGACCGAACCAAAAGAAAAAAAGTTTTGAACTCACAGGACAAATCGCGGCGGTAGCTAAAAATAGCCATGATCTGTTCAAATTCACTGAGGGATTCTGTCTTCTCGCTATCACCTGCCCCTTGAAAAACACATCATCAAATCATTGTACCGGATCAGGGTGAACTTTATACATCCTAGGGTGCTCCCAGACTTCTCAGGACTGGACTGGAGGGAGGCCATCATCCGATGTCTGGAGAGCTCCGTTCCCCGATCCGGTACACAGCCAGAACCAGAGCCCAGCACACCATCTTCAACAGCAGAGAATTTGTGTGAGCTCCCCGCAGACAGAGAGCTACCACCCGTCGTGACGCGTCAGCCAGAGCCCGAGGAGAAGAGGACAGAGCGGAAGTGGAGCTCCATCTTGAGTCAGACCAGGGGACGAGGGAGTAATATGGAGGACTGGCTGATAAACTCCAGTGAGGACCTTCATCATCACTGTTTCTAGACAGCAGCATGAACTCTGAATGAATTATGAATTATTGAATTATATGAATTATTTTCATCTACCTGCATGGACTGTGTAATATTTATCGTTAATCTGTCAAGATTTCTGTTGCCACCATCACCGCGAAGCTCGGCCAGTCCTCCAGCCCCGCCGCTGCAAGATGTTTACAGCCCTGTGCCATCTCCATGAAAGCCCTGCTATGACGTCGAGCCGCAGGTCATGTTACCACCAGCAGATTCAGTGCAAGAGGATCCTGCAGCTCTGCTTCCAGCCTCAGATCTCTTTGCTCCATTTCCAAGGCTCTCCAGTGGAGCCGAAGGTGGAGCCAAGACGGGTCGACAGGCCAAAATGGAGCGAAGAGATCTGAGGCTGGAAGCAGAGCATCCTGTGAGTTCAAAGCTTTTTTTTTCTGAATCTGCTGGTGGTAACATGACCTGTGGCTCGACGTCATTTCGGCCTGTCGACCCTGTCTTGGCTCCACCTTCGTCTCCACTGGAGACCCTTGGACTTGCAGCTCCACCGGGTTCTCTTGTCCTGCCGTGCTCCTCCTTGGTCAGTTGTCGCACCATTTCTGCCACGGACTTCCACCCCTACGGCTGCAGGGGTGTCCTCCATCACACCGGCTCCACCTCAGCCGGTCCTCTGTCCTCCATCACACCGGCTCCACCTCAGCCCTCGGGTACTCTGGCTCCGCCTTCACCGCCTGTCGCCACGGCCATCACCTTGGTCTCCTGAGCCAGCGGTGTCGCTCAAGTCCATCAGCTCTCTGTCTGCGCCCTGGGATCCATCAGCTCCGCCTCCGTCCATCGTCACCAGGAAGTATAGAGGTGGTCACACTTGCTGATGATCAATTAATCAAAGGCATTTGATTAGCAGCGCCTAACTGCTTCTCTTAATTCCTATGGAAGAGGTAAGGGTGTCCTTAGTTTTTCACCCATGGCTTTTCCATCTTGGCTTTATTGCTGTTAAATAAAGAATGAAAGAGTGTGATATGTGTTGTTATTCGTCTGAGGTTTTATTTTCCAAATTTTAAGACCTGCCAAGGACCAGATTATTTTTTATTATGTCCTGATATGGAAAACCATGGAATTCAATAGGGTGTCCTAACTTTTTCACATGACTACATGACTGTATATATATATATATATATATATATATATATATACATACACACACCGATCAGTTACAACATTATGACCACCTTCCTAATATTGTGTTGGTCCCCCCTTTGCTGCCAAAACAGCCCTGACCCATCGAGGCATGGACTCCACTAGACCCCTGAAAGTGTGCAGTATCTGGCACCAAGATGTTAGCAGCAGATGCTTTAAGTCCTGTAAGTTGCGAGGTGGGGCCTCCATGGATTGGACTTGTTTGTTCAGCACATCCCACAGATGCTCGATTGGATTGAGATCTGGGGAATTTGGAGGCCAAGTTAACACCTCAAACTCGTTGTACTCCTCAAACCATTCCTGAACCATTTTTGCTTTGTGGCAGGGCACATTATCCTTCTGAAAGAGGCCACAGCCACCAGGGAATACCGTTTCCATGAAAGGGTGTACATGGTCTGCAACAATGCTTAGGTAGGTGGTACATGTCAAAGTAACATCCACATGGATGGCAGGACCCAAGGTTCCCCAGCAGAACATTGCCCAAAGCATCACATTGCCTCCGCCAGCTTGCCTTCTTCCCATAGTGCATCCTGTATCTGATTACAATCAGATTCCAACCAGATTCCAAAAACTAGTTAGTACTTGTAATTAAATTATATTATGTTTTAAAATAGCCTATTCGTAATCATACTACAATTTCTTCAGTGATTATGATTCTCACAAAGAAAATTACTGAAAAATTCATTGAATCTCCTTACTACTTCTTTTATATCTTTTAAAAATGTCCTTACTAAAAAACGTCTCAGGTTACATATGTAACCATGGATCCCTGAGAGGGAACGAGACGCTGCATTGAAGCGCTGTGGGAACGCATCTGCGTGATTGCGTCGTGAAGCGCGTGAAATCAGTCCAATGGCGTGACGGAACATCATAGGCAGGTGACGTCATGACCAGGAAAGTATAAAGCACACCTGAACCAAACAGTGTCAGCTTCTGATAGGCTACAGCAAGTCGGTCACAGGCATGCAGGGAGTATGGCAAAGCAACGCAGCATCTCGTTCCCTCTCAGGGAACCATGGTTACATACGTAACCTGAGACGTTTTTTAGTAAGGACATTTTTAAAAGATAAAAGAAGTAGTGCGTCAGAGCACTGTGGGAACGCAATACCCATGCCACCATAAAACCAAGTGCCTGTCTGTGTAAATTCCAAGCGCACACTAAGATGAGAGCACCCGTGGCCCCGGGGTTGAGGCCAAATCCAGGTTATAAAACCTCTCAAACATGCAGCGAGGACCATCCTGCCGAATCACACACTTCTTGTAGGGAAACTCCAGAAAGCAGTGCTTTAGAAGCGGCCATACTCCGAGTTGAGTGGGCTTGGACCATAAGCAGTGAAGGCTGGCCGACCGACTCATAAGCAAGTGATATAGCCTCAACTATCCATTTGCTCATAGTCTGCTTAAATGCAGGACACCCTTTCTTGGGTGACCCGCAACACACAAACAACTTTTCAGACTTATGCCACAGGGCAGCTCTGTGGACGTACACATCCAAAGCCCTAACCGGGCAAAGCAGATTTAGTTTCACCTGGTCTGCATTACTGAAAGGAGGAGGACAAAAGGCCTGCAACACAATAGGTCCCGTCACATTAGTGGGAACCTTAGGAACATAACCTTGCCTAGGGAAAAGGAAGGGGATACTGACAGGGCCTGTAAGTCTCCAATTCTTTTAAGAGACAAAATAGCGAGGAGGAACGCTGTCTTGAGCTTTAGAAATTTCTCCGGAACCTCCTCAATAGGTTCAAAAGGAGCCATAGAAAGGCCCTCAAGCACGATGGCCAAATCCCAAATCGGCACCCTAGAACGTGCCGCAGGCCTAAGCCTCAAAGTGCCACGAAGGAAACGTGTAACCCATGGATGTCTTCCCAAAGAGGCACCATCTACTGGAATGTGGTAAGCAGAAATGGCAGCCACATAAACCTTTAGGGTAGACGGGAATAAACCTGCATCAAATTTCTCTTGCAGAAGCTCCAGAACTGTACCAACTGGGCAGTTTACTGGGTCCAAAGAACGATCCCCACACCAAGAGGTGAAAACTCTCCACTTTAGTGCATACAGTCTCCTCATGGAAGGAGCTCTGGAATGCAGTATAGTCTCCACAAGCTCAGTTGGGAGACCCGAAATGAGCTGAGCCCCCTCAGAGGCCAGGCACACAGTTTCCATAACTCCGGGCGGGGGTGAAGAAGTGAGCCCCTCCCCCCCAACCCCATGTGGATGCAGCTGCCATCAGACCCAACAGTCTTTGAAACTGTTTTACAATGAGTGACTGGCCTAGCTTTAACTCGTTTACGGCTATGAGAATCGCTTCTATGCGAGCAGGAGACAGACGTGCTTGCATCGTAGACGAATCCCAAATTACACCCAGAAAAGTGGTTCTCTAAGCTGGAGATAAAACACTCTTTTTTACATTTAGCCTCAACCCCAACATCATCATGTGGGCGAGAACAACATCTCGATGCTGAACCATCAACTCTCTCGACTGTGCCAGAATCAACCAGTCGTCTATGTAGTTTAATACGCGAATGCCCTGGAGTCGCAGTGGAGCTAGAGCTGCATCCACGCATTTTGTGAAGGTGCGGGGAGATAAAGCTAGGCTGAATGGAAGAACCCGGTATTGGTGCGCTTCGTCCCCGAAATCAAACCTCAGGAACTTCCTGTGTTGAGAAAGGATGGAAATATGGAAATATACTTCCTTTAGATCTATCGTGACAAACCAGTACTCATGCCTGATTTGTGACACGACCTGTCTCAGAGTGGGCATTTTGAACTTGAGCTTCTTGACAGAGCGATTTAGCTGCCTTAGATCTAAAATGGGACGCAACCCTCCATCCTTCTTTGGAACTATGAAATATCGGCTGTAAAAACCCGACTCCCTGCTGGGAGGAGGAATCCGTTGTATTGCCTCCTTTTGCAGAAGAGCCTGTACCTCCTGTTCCATGACCAGTGCCTGCTCGGGATTTACCACTGTGGACAAAACCTCTTTGAACCTGGGCGGGCGAAACCCGAACTGAATTCTGTACCCTTTTTCTACTGTCTGCAGGACCCATTGAGATATATTTGGTAGAAGTTTCCACGCTGCCAAAAAATCTACTAAGGGAACCAGTCTCTTGAGACTAGCCTCTGGTGTAAGATGAGTGGCTAACTTGGTGCCCGGACCAGCAGGGAACAACCAAACTAGCCCCTCTGGGACCCTCATCAAAGGGAGGGAATGCCCAAGTGCTGCTATATACACTGAGACATATGTTTGCTGAGAACCGCTGCGCTCTGAAGCACACGAGGTGGCAGGGTTGGCAGAATGGCCCCCTGAGGGCACGGAGATGAGACGGGCACCTTATAATGAGTTGTTATCTGACTCAACCCGAAGGGGACTGCCCTCAGAAGCCCAGCGCATCTGGCGTCAGGGCTTCTTTGCCGAAGCCTCCTTTGCGATAAGGACGGTCCTCAGTTCCGGCCTACCCCGAGAAAGCTTTGGCTGTGAGCGCCCACCTGATCCTCAGTCTCTCTGCGGGGGAGCACGGGTGGTAATGCTCACTTTCTGTTGCGCTTTGTGAGAGGAGCTCGCACTCGGTTGGGGCTGCTCCCACCCAGCAGCCCCAGAGGTATGAGTGCGGCGAATCATTTGAAATGCTGCCACCTGCTTTTTAGCCTCCTGAAACCTTTCGACGACTGAGTTTACTGCGTTGCCGAAAAGGCCAGAGAAAGAGAGTGGGGTGTCCAGAAGAAAGCTCTTGTCGCATTCTTTTATGTTGGACAGATTGAGACAAAGGTGCCTCTCTGTGGCCACCAAGGCTGCCATAGAGCGGCCGATTGATTTGGCTGTCTCCTTTGTGGCACGGAGAGATAGATCTGTTGCCCTTCTAAGCTCAACGAACACCTCGCAACTGACTTCCTCGCCCTCATCAAGATCCTTCAGCAGGTCAGTTTGATACGCTTGCAATATTGACGTAGTATGCAAGCACGCAGCTGCCTGACCTGCTGCCGAGTAAGCTTTGCCCACTAAAGCTAATGTTGTTCTGACCGGCTTAGTGGGAAGCTTCGGGGTGCCCCATAACCATGGTGTTTCAGACCCGCGATGTTGGAATAATTTGATGTTTGGGGACTGAACACACGATATGACACTGGCTTTCTCCACGATCTCGATACCTCAGTATGGAGATCGGGGAAGAAAGGCAAGCCCCGGTGAGGAGGTTGTGATCGTGATGGTAGGAAACGTTCGTCTAATAAACTTGATGGTGAACTTCCTGCTTCTCAGCTGGCCAGTCAATGTTCAACCTGGCTACGGCATAAGTCACAACCTCTAATATCTCCTCAAACGCCTGGGTGTGAGGTGGTAAAACCTCAACATCACCAGGATCGATACTAACAATATCCAACTCCTCAGTGCTGGATAATTGTTGTACCGGTGCATCAACGGGGGTGGAAGAAACCGCAGAGCGTGCTTCCAACCCCTGTGATGCACTGGACCGAGCAGGTGAGGCTAGAGATAGGCCGGGGCCCGTCTCAAACCCTTCCGCAATGTCCATCTGCGAACCCCACGACAAGAGCCTTCGCTGTGCCTCAGCAGCAGCGGGACCCGAGCTGCTGAGAACGCGAGCAGAAACACTCTCCTCAAAGAATGATCGGCGGGAGCAGAGCATTCTCAACGACAACTGCTCACAATGCTCACAACCAGCCCCCTCGAGGGCAGCCTGAGCATGCTCCACTCCCAAACAAATGACACAAAGCTCGTGTGCATCCCCACCTGTGATGAAACGGGGCAGGGAGGAACACACTGCTTAAATTGTTGTTTGTTCGCCATAATAACTGTCTATATTTATATGTAGCTGATATAGAGACAGACAACAGCAAATAGGACACACGGTTTCAAAGAGAGCGCTTGCTGAAGACACAGAAGCTGACACTGTTTGGTTCAAGTGTGCTTTATAGTTTCCTGGTCATGACGTCACCCGCCTATGATGTTCCGTCACGCCATTGGACTGATTTCACATGTGCTTCACGATGCAATCACGCAGAGGCGTTCCCACAGTGCTTTGACACAGCGTGAGTTCCCTTGAAAGGGAACCTAGTTCATGATTCTCTGATGTCAGCACATGACATACGCAGGTAAACAAATAAATATTAAATGTTTTAGTGTATTATTTTAATTGTTCTTATTTTAAATTTACTTATTTTACTTTTAAAATTGTATGATTTAATAGCTTTTTTTTTTTTACAAACCCCCTGCAGTGCCATCACAAACCCCAATTTTGGAAGTACTGACGTAATATTTAATGCACTTTGTGTTGTTTTTCTTTTTCTTTGTATTTTTATATCAATATGGTACAAGTTTATCCTACTCAAATCAATGTGACAGACTAGGTCAAAAGTAATAAATTAAGTCAAAAGTAATCTAAAAGTAATCAAAAAATAGTCAGATTATATTACATTAAATGTGTAATTATTATGTTACTAACTACAATATCTGTCATGTAATTTGGAATAACCGACTACAATTTGTTAGTAATCTACCCAGCATTGGCTACTAATAGGACCTACCTACAATAATGGAAAATAAAAATGGCAAACAGTTATACAGGTAAAATATTGGGGCTTCAGATCACAGATCAGTAGTCATCCTGGCAGCCTATTATAGTTGTCTCTGCGTTTTAAACTGGAATAAAAGAAAGTTTTTAAACTTTAAATAAATGACTTTACATTTTAATATAAGTATGGAGGTGATCTAAGGCACTCCCAAGGTGAATGTCTTCTGCAGTCAGTAATGCCTTTTTTTACATCTTTAACATAATAAATCATAAACTTGTTTGTTGAGTGGATTAGGGGCACATACTGTATAACAGAAATGGCAAGTTTAGTGAAGTAGGAAATTCAAATTGGGGAACCTAATGACTAGAAAACCACAAATGAAAATGGAAAACAATGAGAGTGAGGTGAAACAGCCTTAAGCTCTTAACAGCAATGGAAGCTATAAATATAGCGTGGGTGACTTGAAAACACCAAGAGATTACACCCAGGTTAATTATAATAAAACACTAACCCAAAATAAGTGAAACACTCCTTAACTGACATATTGAGTGTTACCTTAGTCAGCACTAATAGGCAATTTTTACTCTCACAGAGAGTAATCACTGTATTGGTTATATAGAGTTTATGTAGCCGGCCACTAGTGCAACTTCTCACTTTAAGTGCTGTAACGGTGCAAGGATTGTTAAAATCACTGAAACCATTTCATGGCTCTGGGGGATCTTTTCTCTACAAGATATTGATTGACATATGTGAGATTGATGTGTAATGATAAAAACCCACGATAATCCCCTGTAACTAGTTATGTGAGCTGTCACAAATGTTAGTACATTCACAGTTTCAAAGTTTCACAGACAGGGCTTAAGCTAGCCCTAGACTAAAATGCATGTTTGAGCAGTTTTAACTGAAAGCAACTTGCACTGACATATCTTAAAATATGTCAGAGCCATTGTTTTGTCTCAAGATGCACACCAGTAATGTTTTTTTCTATAGGTATGTTTATAAAAGCTACTTTAATACCCTAATTGAAATAAAGCCTAATCCTGGTTTAGCCCTGTCTGTGAAACTGGCCCTATTTTTTTTTTTTTTTTTTTTTTATGACACATATCCTAAAGACCTCAGGGGGAAATCACATAACCGCTTAAACTGAGGTGTGATCCAACAAAAATAATCTCACAATAAACTGTCAGATAAACTGCTGGTGAATTAGTGGTGTGACAAATATTGTTTCCATTAAAAGCTTTATTTCTGCTTTTTCCATCCTTTAGGGCAACTGTGGAAAAACTGAATCAGTTGTGGCCTTATGAGAACACATATTTGCATGGTTGTGAAAGCCATCAATCATCTAAACAAACTTATTTGTCATGTTTCTAATTACCAGTAAAAATATTCCATCTCTCATGTGACAAACACAATTATGGGGTTAATTAAGGTGAGAGCAGCAAACTGACCTAAAAGACTATATTTTTCATTATGGAGACTTCAACACTCTCAGAAAAAAGGAACAAAAGCTGTCACTGGGGTGGTACCTTTTCAAAAGGTACACTTTATGTACACTTTAGGTAGTAATGTGAACCTTTACAGTAGCAATATGCAATCTTTAAGTACAAAAGTGTACCTTTTGATACCACCGCAGTGACAGCTTCACCTTTTTTCTGAGTGAACACATTGAGTCTTTGAATCTTTTATGATTCTTTTAAGTGATTAAAATTGATTACTTGAAAAGAATGGCTCAAATGAATCAGACTTTCCAATACTATATTAGACTACAGATTTCCAGACAAGATGTGGAATAACCAGCTAACCAGCAACCCACTGCTACTCCAAATCATGCTCTCACCATCATCTCACTCTGACTGTCTACCTGGTTATGTTTAATTTATATACATCTCTAACCACCCACCGGATCTTGTATTTTAAAAATGCTTATTTGAATATCATCAGAATACAGCTGTGTCACTATAAAACCTCATGTACTCATTTATTTATTTATATTTATTACTGGTTTCCCCCTATAGTTTTATGTTATCACACAACACACCTTGTATTATTAATGTACATCTGTGTCAAATAACTCAAACTGATTTTAGGGGCCATTTACACAACACCATTTTCAACAAAATACATAAAACTTTTTATGTGTTTTGGCAATTCATTTACACGACAACAGCGTTTTGGGGGCCTGAAAATGCAAACTTTTGAAAACAGGTTTTAAAGTGCAAATTTTTGAAAACTACATCGTTATTATCTCCATGTAAACTACAAAAACGCGAATTTGTAAAAACGGTGACATCAAGCACATACATATTATGTGTTCAGGCTATAGGCAAGTATTGTTTCTTTACAAAGTGACATCGCAAACTACTGCTTTTACTTTTCCGTTTTTAGTACATTGTTGTCTTGTAAATGTACCCTTAGAGTTAAATGACCTGTAATTTTAAAATGAAATGACCTGTAATCACAACTGTTATTGAACCTTGTCTCAGGTATGAGGAACTGAATCTGTCCCTGATAAGCAGCCTGTGAAAGAGACCCCATAGAAATGAGTCAAACTTGTTTCAAATAAGTTCACTTTCTTCAGCTAAATGAAGATAAAATGTGGTCACATGAAGAAACTGTGTGAATGAGAGAGAAACTAAAATGTGAGTACAAATACTGAATTACTAACTAAATAGTTTTACTAAATAATGCTAGTCAGACTCTTTGATATGGTCCTTAACATCGATGTGTTTTTTGATTCAACACTCACCTTATCTTGTAAAGATAGTTTTGCACCTTTTATGTAAAGTCCTTTTTATAGCGTGATGTAAGGATGCTGTAATTTTGTAGGCTAAGCTGAAAATTTGTATCACCTTGATTCCCTTTACAAAAAGTCAATAGGATTTTTCCACTGACTTTTGAATAAGCTATGTGAACAACAAAAGTTTATTACATTTTGGCCTGGTTTCACATACAGGGCTAAGCCAGGATTAGGCCTTAGTTCAATTATGACATTTAAGAACCTTTTATAAATGTACCTTAAAAAAAAAAAAAAAAAAAAAAACATTACTGGTGTGCATCTTGAGACAAGACAATGGCATTAACATATTTTAAGATATATCAGTACAAGTTAAAAACCTCAAAGACGCATTTTAGTCTGGGCTTAAGCCTTGTCTTTGAAACCGGGCTCTATAGTTCACTAAACCAATCTTCACAAATGAAAACAACTTTTCTGAATTTTGAAGCCTAAATTCAGTTGGCAGAAGTAAAAAGCTAAAGTCTGTAAATGATCTACATTGTCTCATGACTTTAACGTGACTACCACACTTCCAACAAATCTTTTAATATTTCTGAGAGTTAGCGTTAGAATAGTTTGCTGTAAAAGCAGACTAGTGAGTTGCTGAGTTTTCCTGTTCAGAGTGATGACAAAGTCCCCGACAACCTCTGTAGTCACATTTAGCCACTTGTTAGCAACTGCCTTTTTCAAGACACATAAAAGCTTACAAAAATCACGAGTGAGATATTACTGATGTATTTTATGTTGTAGAATAAAACATGAACATATATTGAGCTTATATAATCAAAGACTTTATTTTATGCATTTAACCAAAAACCCACTGACTTTGGGACGATGGAACAAGTTCAAAATTGCTGACATTTTTCTGGGTTTAGAACTCAGCACTCTATAGATTTGGCCTCTAAAATAGCTGTTTGGCACTCAGAACTCTGCTAAAGGTAATTGCTTATACTAAAAGAAATATTCATTCACAGATGTTATCAGTGTTTTCATTGTAAAGTGAATCTGCTTTAGAAATGTGCAACATTTTATAATCAAGAGACGAAAAGAAACATGCAGAAAGCAGAGTGTAAATAATGTCAATATGAATCAAAGCTTCCTTGTACAAACTTGTTCTTCTTGAGACTTGCATCCTGATAGGAAACATAAAGCTTATCACACATATTGTGATTCACACTGCTTGCTTGCGTCAGAGCAAGGCCCTCTGGTGTGATTTACTAGAGCTTGACATACCTTCTGGTTGAAGTCTTGAGCAGTGATGTTGAGGCCTGTTTCGCAATCGTGTTGAGTTCCAGCTAAAATAGAGACTTCTAGCTAAAATATCAAAAGTGATGTGTTAAACAACATTCATTTCTAAGGTATGCAACAGATTTAAGGATTATACCCTGGATATAAGCCTTATAGGCCTGATACCCTGCATATAGTCTTATTTATGGACATGAAATCTCTCGAAATCTTGTTTAATTAATTTTTGCTTCTTTTTAAAGGTGAAGTGTGCATTTATTGTTGATTAGGGATGCACAATAAATCTGTACTGATATTGGTGGACATTAGATAATTTTTAATTTATCTGTCAACAGTTGTGCACATTTCTTTTTTAATAAATTACCTTTGCCACAATACTCACTTGCAGTTAATCTTTAAAAACACAAATAATTTAATCACACTGTTAAATATAATTCATAATGTATATTCATTTCTCATACTGTATATTATAATGTTGTGATGCCTTGTAGAATTTAAAATGGCTGACAATATCTGCCATAACATGAAAATTATTATAATCTAATTAGTATTGGAAAAAATATATACTGTTCTTCACTTTCTCCTATCTCAGCTCAATATGCAGAAATACTAATAGTAAACCATTAATAAAAATTTTCCCTCCGGAAAAAAAAAATGTTTAAAAACGGTGGAGATATCTTAACATTTCTCTATTTGTTTGAATCTGGCGCAGTATATGGACCAGTTGAAACTGTGGCATGTGGTTTGCTTAAATATAATAAAATAATGTGCCATTGGACAAAATTTTGGCATTATCGTAATGGTCTAAATTTCGATACATTTGAAATACCCATCAAGACTTTTTTTCCACATGAAGGGAACCGCAATGTAAGGCAGAAACAGAGAGGAAATCAAGCATGAACATAATGACCACAGAATAGGTGGGTGAATACACTAATGTCTTCCGTCCTGTCTCTAATTTTTTTCCTGTGTGAGGTAAGAGCTCAGTTAATTTTGTATGCAATCTTTAGAATATGATGTCAGAATAACATATGCCCTGAAGCAAAATAAATGAATTTTTAAGGACTGTTTATGTGTGTATTCAGTGAGTGCGTTATGTCGGATTTCTTGTAATGACTTGCTCTGGCATATTTTTCACGGGTAGTTTGTGGTGTCTTTAAACGTGTCACGACCACATTCATAAGTTTCCTGCTTGTTTAGACCACAGATCATCTAGGTCAAAGGATTATTACAAATGACAAATTTGTAATATTTACAAATGTTTTAAACATTAAAAATTAAGATTTGGAACGAAAAGGTATGGCTGCAAAGTAGAGTGGTGGATAAACCACGTAGCCTATCATTATGATTATCAGATTTTCACTATATACATAAAAACTTCTGAAAAACAAACGTCCATCAAATTAAATGGCAAATAGTGCACATACAATGAATTCAGAATAAATGTATTTAAATAAAACTGCGTACAGATTTACGCAAATCTGGAAATTCTCACAATCCCTGTCACACTGAATAATGAATGATGTGCGCCCCTTGAGGAACTTTGGTTTAGCTGCAGCATGTGATAAACGTGATAAAGTGAAACTGTTCTTTGATCTGTATAATCATGTCGCCTTTCATCATAACCTCGAGGGGAAAGTCCATGACGTGTCCGCTTTCTATTTCCTTTTCACATCGTAATGAAATACGCGGAAACAACATGTAATGTCAAGGCAAACAAGTCCAACATCTGCACTAAAAAACATTAACTGTGATTTTATTGATTTATGAATAGTTTGAATAATTGGTTTGGGCTAGTTGCTATATATCAGTAACCTGGCAATTTAGGCTTTGAGTCAAAAGTGAAAATTTTATTTTTCATAATTTAAATATCTTTGTATTTTTGTTATAGGCCTTGTTGTTGGGTAAAAAGTGGACTATTAACATTATGTTAACAAATGTTGTTAACATTAGCATATGTGTTTATTTCAATGGCCAGGGCAAATTGTCGCATTTTAAATGTTTTAACATTTTAAATTTATGCTATAAATTTATGATATAAATTTGTACAATTCATGGGGTAATTTGTCAACTTACCCCATAAAGTGTAAGCGGGCAGCTTACCCACTATGATCAAAAAAGGTCAATATATGTTCAATGAACTTTATCTTTTTTTTTTCTTAGACAGTAACACTTGAAATAGCTTTTTGTAGCCAATGTTTTAAGGTACATGGCTATACTGAAATATTCAAAAATAAATCTGGTAGATAAGTGTGACACTATATGTGTAGTTTCTACTGCAAAAGTGTAACAAAATATCCACAAAAAAAGATGGTTTTCACTGAAAACACACTTGAGCTATTAAAATCACCTTAAATATATAATATAAAAATTATATATTTAAAGTGTGTGTGTGTGTGTGTGTGTGTGTGATTTTTCTATATTTCTTTATAGATTCCATCAGTAAGAAGTTGCTTGTGTATCCTCACTATCCTATTGATTTCTCCTGAAAATAATAGCCACAAGGGGGCAAAACAAGAATGAATCCAGTTAGTGGACTTGAGTATTTGGCAGCTTATGAGTAATTGAACTTTGTTTTCTGTCTCCTAATATATTTTGTTTTAACCAGAGAGGCAGGCATTTTGCCATTTGGTAAGCTAAATGAAATGTATTGCTTGCAAGACATACAGACAAACAAAAGAAAAAAAATCTCCCCTCTGTCTTTGCATCCTTCCCTTTTTTGTCTCTATTTTCATCTCTTACGCACTTTCAAGTTTTAAAGAGTTGAATCATCAATGGGGAGTTTCTAAGCGAAAAATAGCGCACAGAGGACTGTGAGATTGAGAAACAGTGATAATGCACAGCATTGCATGCTACTGTCATAAGACATTCCAGAGCTGCTTGTGAGTAGATGCTTGTTGATGCTAGGTGTCCAATAAGACGCAGGCTGGACTCCATTAAGAGCACAGCTGCTTTGCCATTTTCGGTCAAAGCACATTCCAAACGAGCAGAGGTTTTGTACACCACCCAGTAGCAAACTCTTCTACATGCTGCTACTGATAGGCTCCATCAATGTCAAGTTCAGCTCACCCAAAAACAAAAAATTGGTCATTATTTACTCACACTCATGTTGTTCCAAATCTGTGTCATATTTGTTATTCTGTGGAACATAAAATAAGTTATTTAAAAGAAAGTTTCCACTGTTTTTGTCCATCCAATCAAAGTAAAAGAGTACTTTCATTGTACTGGCAAAAGAATAGAGATATTTTTCAAAATATCTGCTATTATGTTCCACAGAATAAAGAATGTTATGCAGATTTGGAACATAAGAGTGAATTTCATTTTTGGGTGAACTGTCCCTTTAATGCCCTGATTTATGGCCTTGAAATACTGGTTTATTTTGAACTGACAAGGTGTGGTTGGCTCACTGATAAAGGGGAAAAAGAAATAGTAAAAGCACTTAGGAAACTTGGCCCAGTGTACATTGAGATAAAATGTAATAAACTAATATTAGTCAGAAAATGTTGGTAAAATTGTATGATGCAAATGTATTGCAGGAAGAAATATGTGTTTTATAAGATTATGTGCTGGCCAATGTTACTACATTCACATACTATCCCTTATACTATGAGTCTGAGTCATACTGTACCTCCAGAATACAAGGCGGTGGAATGGGAGACGGAAGTACATCTAAACATGGCAATGAAACTGCATAGGCGCATTAGTGATATCTTCAGATCTCATTTCAGGTTGAGAGAACAATTCTCTTCCTCTGGCCTTTCCCCCAGTCGAGGGGTCTTCCACCATACACACAAGGACAGAGACATATACAACACTATATTTCTCTTCAGCAGACTGTGATTGCGTGATTTCCCAGACCACACCTTCAGAGGGGTCATTTCTTCCCTTACATGCCTCTGAGCGCAGCGGTCTGCCAAGACTCTTCTTATTTACAGAACAGTTCCTTTTTTGGTGCGACAAGGCTGCGCTCACTGCTAAAGGGGGAAAGGAAATGCGAGCTCTTGCCTTGAATGAGGACAGCTGAGCAGAAAATGGCCTAAAATGAGACAGACACATTCTGCAAGTTTGTTTACTTGAGAATAATCCCGAACAAAATGGAATGTATCTGAAAAGAAAAAAAAACGGGCTAACCATGCCTAAGGTGAACTGGTGTGACTAGTTGGGTGTGTGTTGCATCACAGGCTGCATGCTTCCCTTTCTCTAAGCTATTGTTTTGATAATATTCCATGCATATGTGTGAAATTTCCATTTATCTATGGCACGTTTGCTGACTGTTGGTTAATCAGAAGCATTCCATGGGTTTTTTCCATTGTAAGCTTGAGCCAGAATAGCACGTGATCCAAGGGCAGATACTAGAAACTCGAAAAGAAATGAAACACATGAAACTGTGGTTGTAATTACTGTCTTTGGACTGAAACTCCTTTGAATTCCTAATGATATATTACTTCATGGGTGTATTTTTTAGCATTTCAGAAGTAAACAGGCAAGGCAACCGTTGGTTGATTATGCAAGATTTCATTCTCCATACATCAGCTTAGATTTATAATGTCTTTGTTGATCTACTTCCTTCTATGACTAGATCTTATTTTGTATTTTCTTTTCTTACCACCTTAAAATTGGCTTCAGTATTGGTTAAGCAAATACTGTAGGTCTAAACAGGCCTTCTCAGGCAGAAAATTGTGCAGCTTCATTAAATTATTCCATGTAATGTCTTCTGGCATTAGACTAAGATTTTTGTTAAGCAAAAATTTAAGATTTCCACTACATACTACTGTAGAAATTTCTGGTACTGAATGGAACACTTTAAAGGATTAGTTCACTTTCAAATGAAAATTAGCCCAAGCTTTACTCCCCCTCAATCCATCCTAGGTGTATATGACTTTCTTCCTTCTGATGAACACAATCGGAGATATATTAATAAATATCCTGACGCATCCGAACTTTAAAATGGCAGTGAGTGATACCAACGAGTATGAGCTGAAGAAAGTGCTTCCATGCACATCCATCCATCATAAATGTACATCACACGGCTCCGGGGGGGTTAATAAAGTCCTTCTGAAGCATAGTAATTTTCATTTGAAAGTGAACTAATCCTTTAATTTTCTGCATTCAGTTTACTGTTGTTTTCAAAATGGGCTTTTACACATGGGCTGTGTAAAAGTTGTGAAAATGGGCTTTCTTTTTAGAAGACCTCTTATCACAGCTGAGGCTTGTCAGATGCTACATAGGAAATTCATGTTATGGTTTTTAGCTATTCTAGTCTTACATAGTGTTTTAAACACTTTAGTTGCCCAAAACTTTTACACACACATATATATACACAATATCCGTTTATAAAGTTTAGGATCAGTAAGATTTTTTTTTTAAAGAAATTAATACCTTTATTCAGGGAGGATTCATTAAATTAAATTGATCAAAAGTGACAGTAAAGGCATACATGTTATAAAAGATTTCAATTTCAAACAAATGTTGTATTTTCAAAGAATCCCCCCAAAAAATGTATCACAGTTCTCCACAGAAATATTAAGCAGCACAACTGTTTCTTGAGCATTAAATCAAAACATTATAATGATTTCTGGAAGATCATGTGACACTGAAGACTGGAGTAATGGCTGCTGAAAAATTCAGCTTTACTATCACACAAATAAATTACATTTTAAAATATATTACAACCCGAATTCCGGAAAAGTTGGGACGTTTTTTAAATTTGAATAAAATGATAACTAAAAGACTTTTAAATCACATGAGCCAATATTTTATTCACAATAGAACATAGATAACATAACAAATGTTTAAATGGAGAAATTTTACAATTTTATGCACAAAATGAGCTCATTTCAAATTTTATGCCTGCTACAGGTCTCAAAATAGTTGGGAAGGGGGCATGTTTACCATGGTGTAGCATCTCCTCTTCTTTTCAAAACAGTTTGAAGATGTCTGGACATTGAGGTTATGAGTTTCTGGAGTTTTGGTGTTGGAATTTGGTCCCATTCTTGCCTGATATAGGTTTCCAGCTGCTAAAGAGTTTGTGGTTGTCTTTGACATATTTTTCGTTTAATAATGCGCCAAATGTTCTCAATAGGTGAAAGATCTGGACTGCAGGCAGTCCAATTCAGCACCCGGACTCTTCTACGACGAAGCCATGCTGTTGTAATAGCTGCAATATTATGTGGTTTTGAATTGTCCTGCTGAAATACACAAGGCCTTCCCTGAAATAGACGTCATCTGGAAACCTTTATATACCTTTCAGCATTCATAGTGCCTTCCAAAACATGCAAGCTGCCCATACCGTATGCACTTATGCACCCCCATACCATCAGAGATGCTGGCTTTTAAAATGTATTTCCAAAAAGAATGTCAAATTTTGACTCATCTGACAGTCCATTTTAAATGGGCCTTGGCCCACAGGACACGACAGCGCTTCTGGACCATGTTCACATATGGCTTCCTTTTTGCATGATAGAGCTTTAGTTGGCATCTGCAGATGGCACGGTGGATTGTGTTTACCGACAGTGGTTTCTGGAAGTATTCCTGGGCCCATTTAGCAATGTCATTGACACAATCATGCCGATGAGTGATGCAGTGTCGTCTGAGGGGCCAAAGACTATGGGCATCCAATAAAGGTCTTCGGCCTTGTCCCTTACGCACAGAGATTTCTCCAGTTTCTCTGAATCTTTTGATGATGTTATGCACTGTAGATGATGAGATTTGCAAAGCCTTTGCAATTTTAAGTTGAGGAACATTGTTTTCCACAATCTTTTTACACTGTCTTTCACAGATTGGAGAGCCACTGCCTATCTTTACTTCTGAGAGACTCTGCATCTCTAAGACATCCCTTTTATAGCTAATCATGTTACAGACCTGATATCAATTAACTTAATTAGTTGCTAGATGTTCTCCCAGCTGAATCTTTTCAAAATTTCTTGCTTTTTCAGCCATTTGTTGCCCCCGTGCCAACTTTTTTGGGACCTGTAGCAGGCATCAAATTTGAAATGAGTTCATTTAGTGGATAAAAGTGTAACATTTCTCAGTTTAAACATTTGTTATATTATCTATGTTCTATTGTGAATAAAATATTGGCTCATGTGATTTGAAAGTCTTTTAGTTTTCATTTTATTCAAATTTAAAAAAACGTCCCAACTTTTACGCAATTTGGGTTATAAAATAGAAAACAGTTATTTTAAATTGTAATACTATTTTACAATATCAGACTCCACACATACAAGGAATTTGGTTTAGTGACAGAAGCTTCCAGTGCACAGAAAGAATGACAGTGATAAGACTAAAATAAAATAAGTTAGTAAAAGTGACGTGATGTGTGTAGCCAAGTATGGTGTCCTATACTAATTTGTGCTCTGCATTTCACCCATCCAAATGCACACACACAGGAGTAACACACCATGAACACACACCCAGAGCAGTGGGTAGCGTTTTTTGCTGCGGCGCCCGGGTGCAATTGGGGATTAGGTGCTCAAGGGCACCTCAATTGTGGGTAATGAGAGTGGAATAGAGTGCTGTATATTGACTCCCCCACCTACATTTCCTCCTGGTACTGAGACTCTAACCATTAGGCCACAACTGCCTCAAATATATACAGTACATATATATATATATATATATATATATATATTAGTCATAGAAGGAAGTAGATCAAAAAAGACATTATAAATCGAAGCTGATGTATGGAGAATGAAATCTTGCATAATCACCCAACGGTTGCCTTGCCTGTTTACTTCTGAAATGCTAAAAATACACCCATGAAGTAATATATCATTAGGGTTTCAAAGGAGTTTCAGTCCAAAGACTGACAACCACAGTTTCTAGTATCTTCCCTTGATCACGTGATATTCTGGCTCAAGCCTACAATGGAAAAAACCCATGCATGGATGGATGGATGGATAGATAGATGCTCTGCAAAGGCATCATTTATGTCGTTTGGAATGCTGTGGGCTTATATATTAAAAATATGAGTTTCACGTGAGCATCAGAACTGGACCACGGAGCAATAGAAGAAGGTGGCCTGGTCTGATGAATCACGTTTTCTTTTACATCACTTAGATGGCCGGGTGCGTGTGCGTCGCTTACCTGGGGAACACATGGCACCAGGATGCACTATGGGAAGAAGACAAGCCGGCGGAGGCAGTGTGATGCTTTGGGCAATGTTCTACTGGGAAACTTTGGGTCCTGCCATCCATGTGGATGTTACTTTGACACATACCACCTACCTAAGCATTGTTCCAGACCATGTACACCCATGGAAACAGTATACCCTGGTGGCTGTGGCCTTTTTCAGCAGGATAATGCGCCCTGCCACAAAGCAAAAATGGCTCAGGAATGGTTTGAGGACACAACAAGAAGTTAGAGGTGTTGACTTGGCCTCCAAATTCCCCAGTCCTGAACAAACAAGTCTGATCCATGGAGGCCCCACCTCGCAACTTACAAGACTTAAAGGATCTGCTGCTAACATCTTGGTGCCAGATACCACAGCACACCTTCAGGGGTCTAGTGGAGTCCATGCCATATATATATAAGTTACCACTTTTTACAGAGTTTCTCTCAGTTTATATATACATAAAAGACATAGTTTAAACTTTTACACTCCCAGGTGCTTTTAGTGTGTGACCTAACTTTGTAATGATGTGATCCAAATTCACTGTGCTGTTCTTTTTCTGTCTCAGGTGTGGACCTTGATGTGTGTCCTTGTAGTAGAGCAGGGCCCAGCTCTCTGTTCATGCTCCTACATTGTGAGGTCCCCAGAATTTCAGAGGAGAAAAAACAAAAAGGGCCATTGGAATGCCTTGAGTGATGAAGCAGGAGGGCTGCCGCCCGGATTGGAGTGTTTTCTCCCAGTCATCCCTATAAGGCTTTAGTGGAGTGAGGCGAGTAGTGAGTGCAGCCCAGGCTCCTTGTTTGGGATGTGGGAGGGTGCGGTGAGCAGGGATGAGAACTACATAAGTACACCACAAACCAGTGAGTAGCACACCATCACCAAGTGGCTAAATCCCCCTCCCCGGCCCAGCACTGTCAGGGTAAGTGTCATTTAGCTCACCTCACATCCTCTCCCTCTCGATCTCCCTCTCCTACTGTCCACCCGGCTTTGTACTTTGCAAGCGTTATCTAATGATACTAATTGTGTAGATAAATGGTTTCTTTACAGGTGTAAGCTGGTTTCAAGATATTTTGGTTGGTTTTGTTTGTATTTTGTGAGAAAAGATTAATCTTCATCATTGTGTAATGTTTTTACACTGATAATAAATCAAGTATTTCTAGAGATTAGCCTTCTGAATGTACAGTAGATACATTTTAATTTTGCAGATTGAGCAATCAAATGATATTTCTAATAGCATTTATGTTTTAGAACTATTACATATGTACTTGCCTGAGGCTGCATCTTTATTTTAGTGTCTGTAATGTGATTTTCATGGTGATGCTGAATGTTAAGAGCTCTGAGGGTGCATGTGTGTTTTTAAATTAAGGCGAAGGTTTCAAAATCTGGACAATGTGGATGCCCATTTGATTTGTGAGGTTTATGACTAAATATGGTTCTTCTGGACCACTGACCCATCCCCTCTTTTGCTCACCCACTCTCTTTTTTTTATGAAATATTGTAGACAGGCAGATACAAAGGGAGGGAGAGTCCAAAGGCAGACATGCTTCGCCATCATTTCCAAATTAGGAAGTTTTCCCATAGTGCACTCAGTAAGGGCTTGCAGGACGGACGTTTAGAAAATGTGTGTGTGTGTGTGTGTGTTTGTATATATATATATATATATATATATATATATGTATGTATGCAAATATTCTCCAAATTATAAATTCATTTTTGTATAATTTCTTGCATTACATCAAAGTTAGAGTTAGCTATATAAAATGTTGCCAAAGCAAAGTTTAAAACAACATTTTAAACCAATTCTGTTCCCTTTATGCTTACCAGGAAAAAAACAGATGAGCATGAATTAGTTTATGAATGGACTTGCCAGGTACACCTTACATTCTTTGTAGTATTCCTGTTCATGGTTTAATGGGTGTGGTGAATACACACATGTACACGGTTATTTCCTTCTCTGAATGAGCACATACCATTGATGGTCAACATTTTAATGTTTTTATAACTAATTATAATAACTATAAACTAATCCTACCTCTAAAAGAAAACCTTTGCATTTTTAGATGTATTATTATTATTATTATTATTATTATTATTTCATTTATGAATAATTTTTCCAATTTAGGACAAGCCCAAAATGGGATTTACAAGTCTAAAAGTGGATTTACCTTACTTCTAGGAGCAAATTTGTCCCCCAAACTATAGCTAAACACACATGCTTGACACGGGCTCTTACAGCCCAAGAAAAACTGCTCAAAAGTATGTATATAACATTATTGATGAACTTTCTTGCAGTGATTGTCTCCTGTTGGAGTAAGGAAGGAAATCCGAGCTGAAAATGTGTGACGACGAAGAAAGTACTGCCCTTGTGTGCGACAATGGATCAGGACTGTGTAAGGCAGGCTTCGCCGGGGATGATGCTCCCAGAGCGGTGTTCCCCTCCATAGTGGGTCGTCCCAGACACCAGGTGAGCATCCCTCAGCACACCACTACGGGGTGATAAGCACTGCAGCCGACATCAATAAGCATAAAATGCTTTGTTTTAGCTTGTATTTGAGGTTAGCAATAGTTAAAAGTGCACTTGCAATTAAAAATGGTGACAACTAACTTCATATCTCAATTTGGGTTCTAGTATATTTCAGTTGTAATTTGTGCATTTTGCTTACATAACCTTTCACAAGTTCATGTTATCTTCTGCACTTTTTACATATTTATCTTGATCTGATTCCAAATGCTTTGTGGAAACTTGGACTATATCCCAGAGTGTCAGCATTCAAGTATAGAAGAGATGGAGATAGAATTAACTAGAACTCACTCTTACTTTTTTGGGCTATTGTGTATGACTGTGCTGACCGGTTTCACTTTTTCCTCAGGGTGTGATGGTGGGAATGGGGCAGAAAGATAGTTACGTCGGTGATGAGGCGCAAAGCAAAAGAGGAATCCTGACCCTCAAGTACCCCATCGAGCACGGCATCATCACAAACTGGGACGACATGGAAAAAGTAAGCAGATCCTATCAAACGAGCCAAAAGACAAAAAAAAAAAAAACAGTCTAAACAGTCTACAGTTCAAACCTAAACAGTCTACTAAAAATATCTTTCTTTTGGTAAACATGGCTTATCATAATTTAGGCTTGAATTTATGTACTGTAACCTTTCCATAATTCTCTGCTACATTTTCTTATTTGCTCTAACGGCACTCAAGGTCTGAGATTACATCAGAAACACCTACATCATCTAGTCTCAACACATACATTGTTTACACCTACATCAGTCAAAAGCACTTTTCCAAAAAACTCAAAATATTCCTGCTAGTGACTCACAATATCCCTCATGTTTCACGCCACATGGTGTTATCATCCAACACATTTACACAACAGATGCTGATCTATCTCGGCCTACGCAATCTGTTTGTTAAACTATAACTATAAGAATCAGCTTTCACTCTCCACACTTGTGCATAAAAGCGATTCATATGCCTATCTATTATCCTCTTTAGCGCATTTGATGTGACAGCAATTTGTTTATTAATGTCTATTGTTTATATTTACCAGATATGGCATCACTCTTTCTACAATGAGCTCCGTGTGGCTCCAGAGGAGCACCCCACTCTGCTGACAGAAGCCCCCCTCAATCCCAAAGCCAACAGGGAGAAGATGACCCAGGTTAGAGCTGAATTGAATGAGAAAACTGATCTGTAGTATATAAAACAGACAAGCATTTGCTCTAACTTCAGTATACTTCCTTTAAGCCCTTAGAGTATCAAGGTGTTTATCTGATACACCTACATTAGCTTCACCAGCCCACGGGTAAATTCACTTAACACCTTCAGCACTTTAGTGTGCAGTATTTCAACAAAAGCCTTTATAATAACTGTAAATTAAACTGTAGAGTTGTTTAGACATGACATGAGTTTGTAAGTAAAAAATAAGCTTTATATGTAGGGCTAAATGATGATTTATCTGCTATGATTGTCAGTAGTAGAAGACACACACGGTAGTTTCAGTAGTACAATGTTTGAGGTGCCTATGTGTAATTTATGTTGTAGAACAAAATATGAAAGTCAAGTCATGTTAACCACAGACCTTATTTCATTTTAAATGAAAAATTGCTATACATAAATCCCTTAGGAAATCCCCAATGACTCAAAAATGCTAATTCTCTTCCAGTTCCATCAACCTCTCAATTTGGTTCCAAATATATTTCAGTTATAATATCCACTTTGCTCATATAACCTTACATAAGGTTCGGTAAGAATTTTTAATGTTTTTGGTCTCTTATACTCACCAAGGCTGCATTATTTGGTCAAAAATACAGTAAAAATGGTAATATAGTGAATATTATTACAATTTAAAATAACTGTTTCTATTTGAAGATCTTTTAAAAAGTAAATTAATTCCTGTGACGGTAAAACTGAATTTTCAGCAGTCATTGCTCGTCTTTAGTGTCACATGAAATCGTTCAGAAATCATTTTAAAATGCTGATTTAGTGCTCAAGAAACATTTCTTATTATTATCAATTTTGAAAACAGATGATTTTTTTTCAGGATTCTTTGATTATTATAAAGTTTGGCTTATACATAAGTCTTTTTAACATGATAAATGTCTTTACTTTCATTTTTGATCAGTTGAATACATTCTTGTATTAAATTTTTTTTTTTCTTGTTATATTGATTTTCTTATTCTTGTAATATTAATTTCTTTAAAAAAAAAAAAAAAAAACATACTGACCCCAAACTTTTGATCAGTAATGTAAATATGAAAGAAATTCTGTAAATTATAATGAATTAGCAGAAAGCAGCAGTTATGTGTTTCAGATTGCTTCAAAATATCAACGTGTCTTTTTTAACTATTCATTAAAAGAATTGGCTCATAATAGTCATTTGTTTAGGGAATCAGGCAATACTGGTCGGACTGTTTTTTTTTTTGTTTTTGTTTTTTTGGTTTTACTAAAACGAACCAGCTTATCAGATTTAACTGATCACGTTGCATGTTTATTCAGCCAAAGATGACAGTTTGATAGAATTATGCATTGATGCAGCGTACACATAGAATGGCTGATCTTCAGATTTAAAAAATTGATCTATTGGGATTGTCAACAGTGGCGTAACTTTGTTTTAAAAAGTGGGTGGGACAGGAATGTGTGTGTCGGGAATGTGTGTGTATCATTACAATAATAAATGCACAAAATTTATTGACATAGACCTCATGTTTAATATGATAGTTTCGTCCTTACATCTACTATAATACAATATATAGTTAGTCTCGAAAGTATTTACATTAGTCAGTAAATACGTAAATCCGCATCTACCATTAGATTGTCCTGATGGGCTAGAGGTAGAACTTTCGTTCCGCATGCCAGAGGTTCTGGGTTCTAATCCACCCTCATGTTGTTTATTTTATTTTTTTCTCATTAAAACCAAAGATGTTCATCAGTAATTGTTTATCAAGAGCAGAGACACGTTTATGTGCATTTTGTTTGTGATTTCACCGGAACCAATAGAGTCTGCGGCCGCAACATCGATAGATTGAAGCACTCGTCCATGTGAAGACTGCACACTGTGCACGAGCGCAAAGAGAAAACTGTTGCGGCACTGATAACAGTGGCAACGAGCACTCAACGTGATTTCAAAAACGACACATCCCAGCGCCAGATCGCCTATTATTTAACACAAACGAACGAATTGTTAACAAACAAGAGATGTTTCTTTTGTATTAGTATACATCCGTGCCGCGAGATGTTTCAAAAAGTGGTGGGGACAATATCGACCCTGGCAAAAAGTGGTGGGGACATGTCCCACCCGTCCCACCCACAAATTACGCCTATGATTGTCAAAAAGAATCCCAACAGATCAATTCTGGGTAATCAGAAAATCTGTATTTTTACTCAGCCTTAGTAAAACTGAAAGCACTTGGTTGATTGTTGGTTTTCACTTTGCAGATCATGTTTGAGACCTTCAATGTTCCAGCCATGTATGTAGCTATCCAAGCTGTGCTGTCCCTCTATGCTTCTGGGCGTACAACAGGTCAGTTCATCTGTCAAACAGGTCACAGCCCATATTTGACTTAAATGCTGTAAGTGTGCATTAACAAGCACTTTCTTCTTATTGACCAGGCATTGTCCTTGACTCTGGTGATGGTGTCACCCATAATGTGCCCATTTACGAGGGCTACGCTCTTCCACATGCCATTATGCGTTTGGATTTGGCCGGCCGTGATCTCACTGACTACCTCATGAAGATCCTAACTGAAAGAGGCTACTCATTTGTCACAACTGGTGGGTCTGGACACTTACAGTACCAGCATAATGTATATATGTGTGTGTGTGTGTGTGTGTGTGTGTGTGTGTGTGTCTAAATCAAGAAACAGTTTCCAGTGGCATAAAAGAATTTAACTTACATTATGATTAAATTAATAAAAAAGTTCTGCTAAAGGAGTCTCTCTCATCTGCCTTATATAGCTGAAAGAGAAATTGTCCGTGACATCAAGGAGAAGTTGTGCTATGTTGCGCTGGACTTTGAGAATGAGATGGCCACAGCAGCCTCTTCCTCCTCCCTGGAGAAGAGCTATGAGCTTCCTGATGGACAGGTCATCACCATTGGCAATGAGAGGTTCCGCTGCCCTGAGACGCTCTTCCAGCCATCATTCATTGGTGATCTCTCAGTTCTCTTTCTTCCCATCTCCTTTCAAATGATGAATTCAGAGCACTTTGATATAAATGCTTTAAATGCATTGCACTTTTTGTTAGGAATGGAATCGGCTGGCATCCATGAAACCACTTACAACAGCATCATGAAATGCGACATTGACATCCGTAAGGACCTGTACGCTAACAATGTGCTGTCTGGCGGTACCACCATGTACCCTGGTATAGCAGACAGGATGCAGAAGGAGATCACGGCTTTGGCCCCCAGCACCATGAAGATCAAGGTCAGCGCAGACTGATTATGAATATGATCATGAATATGATACAAATCATTAATAAAGTAGTTTCTCTTCTAGCCAGGGTTATTATCATAAAACTAAAAAGAAAACTGAAATATATATATATATATATATATATATATATACATACATACATATATATATATATAAAATGTGTTACTTTAAAATAAATGTTAAGTTACTATTTCATCTAGTTTAAAGGGTTAGTTCACCCAAAAATGAAAATTCTGTCATTTATTACTCACCCTCATGTCATTCCACACCCGTAAGACCTTCGTTCATCTTCAGATCACAAATTAAGATATTTTTGATAACATCTGATGGCTCAGTGAGGCCTCCATTGCCAGCAATATAATTAACACTTTCAGATGCCCAGAAAGCTACTAAAGACATATTTAAAACAGTTCATGTGACTACAGTGGTTCAATCTTAATGTTATGAAGCGAAGAGAATACTTTTTGTGAGCCAAAAACACAAAATAACAACTTTATTCAACAATATCTAGTGCTGGGTGCTTTCAAAACACTGCTTCATGAAGCTTTTAGGTTTTTTGCCACACAAAAAGTATTCTCGTCGCTTCATAACATTAAGGTTGAACCACTGTAGTCACATGAACTGTTTTAAATATGTCTTTAACACTTTCAGATGCCTAGAAAGCTACTAATTTAGCTGCTGGCGATGGAGGCTACACTGAGCCATCGGATTTTATCAAAAAATATATTAATTTGTGTTCCAAAGATGAACAAAGGTCTTACGGGTGTGGAACGGCATGAGGGTGACTAATTAATGACAGAATTTTCATTTTTGGGTGAACTAACTCTTTAACTTGAAGTACTACAAAAACTAAAAATGAATTAAAAAATTATAAAAAAAAAAACTATATAGAATTGTAAAAATAATAATAAAAATGGTAAAAACACACTACTAAAAGTTTACTAAAACTTTAAAGCTACACTATGTAACTTTTAGCCTACTAGTGGTTGAAGCATAAAACTACAAGTTATTTGCAGAGGAACGTTCTTGCCTATATTTGTGGATATGACGGACAAATTAAGAAAGTATGCAGTTTCCTGGGAAATCCATCCCCATATAATAAATTATTATAGGCTTACCATAGTGATTTAGGGCAAAAACACAGTTTGGAAGATGGTTTTATGATGTAGCCTACTTGCTCATCATTTAAATTTTGTTAATTGTGAACAAAAAAGTGAAATGGTGTAGCTTTAAACAAATACAACACTGTTTCTACCTGTATGTACGCAGATCATCGCCCCACCTGAGCGCAAGTATTCAGTATGGATTGGCGGCTCCATCCTGGCCTCTCTCTCCACCTTCCAGCAGATGTGGATAAGCAAGCAGGAGTACGACGAGGCCGGACCATCCATTGTGCATCGCAAGTGCTTCTAAATGGCACCTCCAACCCCCTCCTGATCCCCTAATTCTGCTATTGCTTCATAGCCTGTAAACTGTGAACGTACCCTTTACTTCCCTCTGTTTTGTCTTTGCACTGCCCACATCAGTTTGGATGTTTTGATTTAATTATGTCATGACAATATAGTGTTGTTTTCAATGGGTTAAAAAGCTTGAATGTGCTGCCAATATGAAGGATTTGGGAGATTCTTTGGGGTGGCGAGACTCCAGGGATGAGGAGAGGGCATCGAGGAACAGGGCTCATTCTCCCTTTTGTGTTAAAACGCTACGAGGTAACACAACTGCATGTCAGCTTTCAGGCAGTCTGTATGGATATCATATCTACATGAAGGAATAAAGCTCTGCAATAATAAACTCTATTTCACCTCTTTTGTTTCTGCAACAAATTACACAGCTCAGGCTTAATGTTTGCACAAATAAATTTTTTTTAAAAACTATTACTAAATTATATTCTTTAAATTAATCATTTTAATAAGTGTAAACGTTTCTCTATACTGTCATTTTCTGTAAATTAGTTCTAATTACTTTACACACAGGGCTCCTACCGTCATGTAAAACCTGGAACCTTTAAAATGGTGGGATTCAAGAAAAACACCGGATTCAAAAAACATTGGATATGTTGAAGCATGTATGAGCAATCTTTTACCTCTGACGAATCCTGCTAAATGATTGCTCCTCATTTCATCATTCTTCATGCGTCAATTGGCTTGGGAAACTGAAGAAGTGTTTCACTTCAGTCTAAATCATTTACAGATTAAAAAAAAAAAAAAAAAAGTCATGGCATTTCATTCCTTTTATTAACAAATGAGCTGCAGAAAGAAATAGTGCATGTACAGACACATAAGCCTCATTGTACTGTCCTGTGCACAAAGCCACTGGCACACAGCCACACACTGGAGAAACAATCCAATGCCACACTGTACCACAAATACATGATATACTCTCTGAACTGCATGGATAAGTTCATAACTTGTCATCATACATGAAATTTCATCTTCTGCCGATGAAAAAAAAAATCCATAAAAGTAGTGGAGAGAAAAATCAGGTTGTTAAAATGAGGGAATGGTACCCTGAGATTAGTGCAGGCCCTTAGGAATCTTTGCTTATTCTGTAATGGGAGCTTTGGTGTGGGCTAAGAGATCCCAATCTTGTTTATGCTTTTCAAAAGTCCTTTCCCTTGTAATTAGATCCATACTGGAAAAAACGCTGAACTTGGAAAATAAAACAGTCAGCTCACTGGCCAACTTCATATTGCGTCATTGGGAAGTTGAAAGGGAATTGGGAAGTTTTTTTTTTTTTTCCTGAAATTGTCTCTGAACTGAAAGCCTGAAGTGAAGTATGTGTTGCATTATTATAAGGTAGATTTACTGCCTTA